>NC_057724.1:81006146-81013386 GCF_004010195.1 Chiloscyllium plagiosum
ATTCCCTCCCCCCTACCTTTTATCTCAGCCCGCTTGGCACACTAGCCTCATTCCTGAAGAAGGGCTTATGCCCGAAATGTCGATTCTCCTGCTCCTCGGATGCTGCCTGGCCTGCTGTGTTTTTCCAGCGCCACATTTTTCAACTCTGGTCTCGAGCATCTGCAGTCCTCACTTTCTCCATGTTCATCTTGGTGTCCAGTTACCAGTGGTGTACCGTAAGGGTCGGTGTTGGGTCCACTGCTGTTCGTCATTTTTATAAACGACCTGAATGAGGGCGTAGAAGGGTGGGTTAGTAAATTTGCAGGCGACACTAAGGTCGGTGGAGTTGTGGATAGTGACGAAGGATGTAATAGGTTGCAGAGAGACATAGATAAGCTGCAGAGCTGGGCTGAGAGGTGGCAAATGGAGTTTAATGTGGACAACTGTGAGGTGATTCACTTTGGCCCGAGTAACCGGAATGCAAAGTACTGGGCTAATGGTAGGATTCTTGGTAGTGTAGATGAGCAGAGAGGTCTCGGTGCCCAGGTACACAGATCCTTGAAAGTTTCAAGGTTGACAGGGTTGTTAAGAAGGCATACAGTGTTTTAGCTTTTATTAATAGAGGGATCGAGTTCCGGAACCATGAGGTTATGCTGCAGCTGTACAAAACTGTGGTGCGACTGCACTTGGAGTATTGTGTACAGTTCTGGTCACCACATTATAAGAAGGATGTGGAAGCTTTGGAAAGGGTTCAGAGGAGATTTACTAGGGTGTTGCCTGGTATGGAGGGGAGGTCTTATGAGGAAAGGCTGAGGGACTTGAGGCTGTTTTTGTTGGTGAGAAGAAGGTTGAGAGGTGACTTAATAGAGACATATAAGATAATCAGAGGGTTAGATAGGGTGGACAGGGAGAGCCTTTTTCCAAGTATGGGGACGGCAAACACGAGGGGACATAGCTTTAAATTGAGGGGAGATAGATATAGGACAGATGTAAGAGGTAGTTTCTTTACTCAGAGAGTTGTAAGGGTATGGAATGCTTTGTCTGCAACGGTAGTGGATTTGCCAACTTTAAGTACATTTAAGTCGTCATTGGACAAGCATTTGGACGTACATGGAATAGTGTAGGTTAGATGGGCTTCAGATTGGTATGACAGGTCGGCGCAATATCGAGGGCCGAAGGGCCTGTACTGCGCTGTAATGTTCTATACTCTCAGCTCCAAGAATACAATCTGTCCTTGCACATGATATAGCTGACTCACTGGTAGAAGTGCTGCCTACTGTGGTTGAAAAGCCAATGGAAACACAGACAACTGAACTAGTACAGGACACATATCTTGGGATTTTCCTGACTGTGTGGTAACAAGGTCACAAAGTCACCAGCTGAAACAGGAGAGATCAGAGTACAGATAAGGAGGTTGAAGTGGAATTAGCAGAGACCCTGTTTGATCAAATGGCTGACAATGCAGACCTCTTTCACTCAGAGACGTTGACTGAATTATAGCAGAAAGATGAAAAACTGAACTAATTGTATCAAAAAGCATATACGGAAAAGGAATCCGAATGTATCACTGAATGTTATTTTCTTAAAAATGATGCCTTAATGAGGAAATGGAGACCATCACATATTCAGACAGATTAGAAATGGGCAGAAGTTCATAAAAAAAAAATTGTATTGCCAATGGGTTAGAGAAAGGAGGGGTCACGAGTGACACATGAGCAACCAGCTGGGGGTCATTTCAGGAAAACACAGGCTAAAATACAAAAACATTTTTACTGGCCTGGACTGCACAGGGATGTAGTTGAATTTTGCCAGATGTGTCATACATGAATGGTAATTGGCAAATCACAGGCAGTAATAAAACCCCCACCTTTAATACCTATTCCTGTATTTGAGGAACCTTTTACATATGTTATTGGACATGGAAAAATGTCCCCACGGAATGTAAAAACAAAGGTAATTGGGGAGTTTCCCATACCGTCAACAAAAAGAGCAGTAATACAGTTCCTAGGATTGAACAGATGTTATCGAAAATTTGTACCAGACTTTAGCAGAGTGGCTGCTCCACCCACTGAGTTGTGAAAGAAAGGCAGGAAGTTTTGGTGGACAGCAGACTGTCAGAAGGCATTTGACAGCCTGAAAGCCACGTTACCCACTGCCTCGGTGTTAGCCACACTTAATTACACAAAATTATTCAAGGTGGCTATCGATGCAAGTGATGTGGGTATTGGTGCTGTGTTCTTGCAAGAAGATGACAAGGAGATAGAAAGACCTATTTCTCCAGGAAGCTGAACATTCATCAGCACAAATATTCGATGGTTGAGAAGGAGACTTGAGCTTGGTATTAGCATTACAACATTTTAGTGTTTATGTTACCAGTAATGTATCTGAGACAATCATATAGAGTCATAGAGACATACATCACGGAAACAGACCCTTCGGTCCAACCCGTCCATGCCGGCCAGATATCCCAACCCAATCTAGTCCCACCTGCCAGCACCTGGCCCATATCCCTCCAAACCCTTCCTATTCATATACCCATCCAAATGCCTCTTAAATGTTGCAATTGTACCAGCCTCCACCACTTCCTCTGGCAGCTCATTCCATACACGTACCACCCTCTGTGTGAAAAAGTTGCCACTTAGGTCTCTCTTATATCTTTCCCCTCTCACCCTAAACCTATGCCCTCTATTTCTGGACTCCCCAAACCCAGGGAAAAGACTTTGTCTATTTATCCTATCCATGCCCCTCATAATTTTGTAAACCTCTATAAGGTCAGCCCTCAACCTCCAACATCCTTGTAAATCTTTTCTGAACCCTTTCAAGTTTCACAACATCTTTCCGATATACACTGATCATAACCCATTGCAATTTGTGGAGAAATGTAAGGACAAAAATGCCAGATAGAGCTTGTTGTTACAGCCATTCCACTTGACGACTGTGCAGCTGGCAGGTCACACAAACATGATGGACGATGCGTTATCGGGATTCGAGTGAGATATGGAGGTGTTCGGTGGCGGGTGTACAACAGTTTGAAACAGAATGTGGTCGTGCATGTTTACATATTTATAGTCAATGTAATGGATATGTGTGGTTTAGACTACTAGCAATTTCGGTTTAAGGGGTTTTAAAATGAAGCCATGATTGGATATTGATGGTTCGTTTTTGTTAAGGTGAAGATCTAGACCCCTCCAGAGGAGCCTCTTGGTTCGAGATCAGTTAAAAGAATCACTACGAGTACAGTCTGGTTAAAGCAAGGTTACTAGTTTAATAAAATAAGGCAGTCTGGCTCAGACTTGTCCAGCAACACGGAGGTTAAAAGCATTTGTGTTTCTTGGAGAAATGGTGCAATTACATTCGAAAATTACACATTATAGATAGAACATAGAACATAGAAAGGTACAGCACAGAACAGGCCCTTTGGCCCACGATGTTGTGCTGAGATTTAACCCTAATGTAAAATATAGTAACCTAACCTACGCACCCCTCAACTCACTGCTATCCATGTGCATGTCCAGCAGTCCCTTAAATGTCCCTAATGACTCTGCTTCCACCACCACAGCTGGCAACGCATTCCATGCATTCACAACTCTCTGCGTAAAGAACCTACCTCTGACATCTCCTTTATACCTTCCTCCTAATATCTTCAAACTATGACTCCTTGTACCAGTCAATCTTGCCCTGGGGAAAAGTCTCTGGCTATTGATTCTATTTATTCCTCTCATTATTTTGTACACCTCGATCAGGTCTCCTCTCTTCCTCCTTCTCTCCAGAGAGAAAAGTCCGGGTTTATTCAACCTTTCTTAATAAGGCAAGCCCTCCAGTCCAGGCAGCATCCTGGTAAACCTTCTTTGCACCCTCTCCAAAGCCTCTGTATCTTTCCTGTAGTAGGGCGACCAGAACTGGACACAATATTCCAAGTGTGATCTCACCAGGGTCTTGTAGAGCTGCAGCAAAACCTCGCGGCTCTTAAACTCAATCCCCGTTAATGAAAGCCAAAACACCATATACTTTCCTAACAACCCAATCCACTTAGGTGGCAACTTTGAGGGATCTATGTACTTGCACACCCAGATCCCTCTGTTCCTCCACACTGCCAAGAATCCTGCCTTTAATCCTATATTAAGCATTCAAGTTTGACCTTCCAAAATGCATCACTTCACATTTATCCAGGTTGAACTCCATCTACCATTTCTCAGCCCAGCTCTGCATCCTGTCTATGTCGTGCTGCAGCCTGCAGTAGCCCTCGATACCTTTGTGTCATCTGCAAATTTACTAACCCACCCCTTCAACCTCCTCATCAAGTCATTTATAAAAACTACAAAGAGCTGAGGCCCCAAAACAGAGCCCTGTGGGACCCCACTCAACACTGACCTCCAGGCAGAATACTTTCCATCTACAACCACTCTCTGCCTTCTGTCAGCCAACCAATTCTGAATCCAGACAACCATATCTCCCTGTATCCCATACTTCCTGACTTTATGAATGAGCCTACCAGGGGGAACCCTATCAAATGCCTTGCTGAAGTCCATATACACCACATCCACTGCTCCACCTTCGTTGACCTGTCTTGTCACCCCCTCAAAGAACTTAATAAGATTTGTGAGGCATGACCTGCCCCTCACAAAGCCATGCTGACTGCCTTTAATCACACTATGCTTTGCCAAATAGTCATAAATCCTATCCCTCAGAATCCTTTCCAAAACTTTGCTGACCACAGACATAAGACTGAAATTATTTATATGTTTTTTAAGAGATAGTACAGCCTTAATTACAAGAAAAGACCAATCAAATGTAATAAGGTGACATGATTTACAGCAGGTTAATCCAATGATATTCCCTGGGAAAGAGTCTTAATTACATAAATCGTCATGTCATGGTAGCAGTTCAAGGTTAGTTTCGAATACCAAATTACTGTCAGATGATTCGTATTATGAAAACTCCATTGTTTTATCTTATCTCTAAATACAACCAACTCAGCAAAGCATCAGGTCAAGTTCACAGAGTCAAATCATTACTTGCAGCCATTTTGTTGTGTTATTTTAAATTGAAAAACCATTTTGTGGTTGATAAAAATCTACAGATACTTGTTGCTTCTGACAACAGCCTAAATTCACATTTTAGATCCTCATCTCCCCCCTTTCGTCATTCCATGACCACATCATAAAGGCAGGGATCAAATTAATCCAATTCCATGGCAGCGAAAGACTGTCACACTTCCTGTTCCTCCGAAGGGGAACCAGGGACAGGCAATGGGGCTTCCTCATCACCATCCAAGTGGAGAAGGAGCATTTTCCGGGTGGAACTAATGTTGTCAATAGAAACTAATATTTTAGCAATAATACACTTAACAATAGCAATACCAACAAAAAGACCAACTCAAACAATAGCAGCATACATAGCAACATATATAGCATACATAGCAACATATACAGCATACATAGCAACATATATAGCATACATAGCCATATTAATAAGCCAGTTGTACCAGAGCCAAAACCACAATCTCCCCATCCTGCACCTTCAGTCATTTGGTTGATGGAAGTGTGGATGTTATCTATATGTCTTGTAATGTTTTCAATAAAATTAGTGACCGTCATGATGCACTTTCCTTTGACTATGGCGCAAACTCCCCCTTCCTTTGCAAGTATGTAATCGAGAGCATTGTGGTTTTGTTGGGTAACTAGGCGCAATTCTGAAAACATGTCCCTAATTTCTATTAGGGCAGCAGCTGTCTCATTTCACAAATTGTGAGTCCACAAATGAGAGAATTAAGGTTTTGATGACTAATAACTCCTGAAGACCTTCCTAATGAAAGAACACTAAGAGTTGCATATGCCAATGAGTGAGTTTTACTGTTTGATATAGCCTTTGGATTCTTCCAACCTGCACAAAAGTAACTGAACGTTTAACACTGGAATTTGAACCTCGTGGCCAGGTAAGTGGACAGGAAACAGTAGTTGGAAACAGTGTTCCTACAGCTACAGCATGAGGAGTACCTGCTCTATTCAGGACAAGGTATTTGGATGCCTTATTATAACTGAAAAAATAATATCCAGGTTTAGTATAGATAATGGAGGGACCTTCCCAATAAGAATCCTTGTGACTTCCTGGTGTACTTGGGTAATCCATGATTACATAGTTTGGTCCCAAACGTAAAGGCTGAAAATCATTTAGTCGAATGAGGTGGACCTCTTGATAAGAGATGTGGTCAGCATCCCAGAATGGTTCTACCCATCCATTAATTGGGAAAAGATTAGTGCCATGAGGGGTATCATAATGAAGGTGGGTGTTGTTACCCACCCCACAAAGGGTTGGAATACCAATGGTAATAGAGACACATTCCTCCTTAAGGCATACACATGAGCTGCAAGGTTTAGATTAAGATTTAGATTAGATTACAGTGTGGAAACAGGCCCTTCGGCCCAACAAGTCCACACCAACCCGCCGAAGCGAAACCCACCCATACCCCTACATTTACCCCTTACCTAACACTACGGGCAATTTAGTATGGCACATTCACCTGACCCTGCACATTTTTGGACTGTGGGAGGAAACCGGAGCACCCGGAGGAAACCCACGCAGACACGGGGAGAACGTGGAAACTCCACACAGTCAGTCGCCTGAGGCGGGAATTGAACCCAGGTCTCTGGCGCTGTGAGGCAGCAGTGCTAACCACTGTGCCACCGTGCCGCCCACAATTCAGGTCTTCAGAGAAGCAATGACGACTGATTCATTTGATCATTGCACAGGGGATCATTTTAGGCACTTTTAGATAAGTGCACCCCCATCCCTTACCATTGTAGCAATTGGGATAGGATATTGCGGATTTATTGGAGGAAGTTCATAATCCTGTAAATACTTTAGGACCAGTCTATACCCCCATGTTAGGACTTAGAACATTACAGTGCAGTACAGGCCCTTCGGCCCTCGATGTTGTGCCAACCTGTCATACCAATCTGAAGTCCATCTAACCTACACTGTTCCATGTACGTCCATATGCTGGTCCAATGATGACTTAAATGTACTTAAAGTTGGCGAATCTACTACCGTTGCAGGCAAAGCATTCCATACCCTTACTACTCTCTGAGTAAAGAAACTACATTCTGACATCTGTCCTATATCTATCATCCCTCAATTTAAAGCTATGCCCCCTCGTGCTCGCCATCACCAGCTGAGGAAAAAGGCTCTCCCTGTCCACCCTATCTAACCCTCTGATTATCTTATATGTCTCTATTAAGTCACCTCTCAACCTTCTTCTCTC
>NC_057724.1:81015404-81019960 GCF_004010195.1 Chiloscyllium plagiosum
ACCAAAGTGCTCACCTACTTCCAAGTCTAACACCTGGCCGGGCTCATTACCCAGTACCAAATCTAATGTGGCTTCGCCCCTTGTTGGCCTGTCTACATACTGTGTCAGGAAGCCCTCCTGCACACACTGGACAAAAACTGACCCATCTATAGTACTCATACTATAGTGTTCCCAGTCAATATTTGGAAAGTTGAAGTCCCCCATGACAACTACCCTGTATCTCTCAGTCCTATCGAGAATCATCTTTGCTATCCTTTCCTCTACATCTCTGGAACTATTCGGAGGCCTATAGAAAACTCCCAACAGGGTGACCTCTCCTTTCCTGTTTCTAACCTCAGCCCATACTACCTCAGTTGACGAGTCCCCAAACTATTTGGAGGCCTATAGAAAACTCTCAACAGGGTGACCTCTCCTTTCCTGTTTCTAACCTCAGCCCATACTACCTCAGTTGACGAGTCCCCAAACATCCTTTCTGCCAATGTAATACTGTCCTTGGCCAACAATGCCACACCTCCCCCTCTTTTACCATCTTCTCTGTTCTTACTGAAACATCTAAATCCTGGAACCTGCAACAACCATTCCTGTCCCTGATCTATCCATGTCTCTGAAATGGCCACAACATCGAAGTCCCAGGGACCACCCCATGCTGCAAGTTCATCCACCTTATTCCGGATGCTCCTGGCATTGAGATCGACACACTTCAAACCACCTTCTTGCTTGTCGGTGCCATCTTGCATCCCTGAAACGTGATTTCGGACCTCCCTACTCTCAACCTTTCCTATACTCTAACTACAATTTTGGTTCCCATCCCCCTGCTAGATTAGATTAAACCCACCCCAATAGCCTTAGCGAATTTCCCCCCCAGGATATTGGTATCCCTCTGGTTCAGATGAAGACCATCCTGCTTGTAGAGGTCCCACCTACCCCAGAAAGAGCCCGAATTATCCAAGAATCCAAAACCCTCCCTCCTGCACCATCCCTGTAGCCACTTGTTGAACTCCTCTCTCTCCCTATTCCTCGCCTCACTAGCATGTGGCACAGGCAAAAAAAACAGAGTAAACAACTCTGTTGGTCCTTGCTCTAAGCTTCCATCCTAGCTCCCTGAATTTCTACCTTGAATCCCCATCTCTCTTCCTACCTATGTCGTTGGTGCCTATATGGACCACGACTTGAGTATGCTCCCCCTCCCCCTTAAGGATCCCAAAAACACGATCAGAGACATCACGGACCCTGGCACCTGGGAGGCAACACACCAACCGTGAGTCTCTCTCGTCCCCACAGAACCTCCTATCTGTCCCCCTAACTATGGAGTCCCCAATGACTACTGCTCTGCTCCTCTTCCCCCTTCCCTTCTGAGCAGCAGGGTCAGACTCTCAGCCAGAACCCTGTGCCCACTGCTTTCCCCTGGTAAGTCGTCACCCAACAGTATCCAACACAGTATACTTATTGTTGAGGGGAATGGCCACAGGGGATCCCTGCACTGTCTGCCTGTTCCCTTTCCATCCCCTGACTGTAACCCATCTGCCTTTTTCTTGTACCTGAGGTGTAACTACCTCCCTGTAACTCCTTTCAATAACCCCCTCTGCCTCCTGAATGATCCGAAGTTCATCCAGCTCCAGCTCCAGTTCCCTAACGCAGTTTTCGAGGAGCTGGATGTAGTCCTGCAGATGTAGTCAGCAGGGACACTCGTGTTGACCTTTACCTCCCACATTCTGAAGGAGGAACATTCAACTACCCTCCCCACCATTGGGATGGCCAGAACCGGACTGAACCATGATGCAAGTTACAGGTAAAACCAATTATATCCAGAGACTTCGCGATCCCAAATGCCGTATGCCAGTCCTGATAGGGTTGATTGGAACCGGGATACCCACTGGGGGCGGAACCTACCTCCGGTGCCACCCAATGACCACTGCTGGATAACCTTTTCCCGAGGGGACCCCGAAAATGGGAACAGGCAGACCCCAGCATTTCATCTTTGAGACTGGGAACAAGACATAAAAAAAAACACCCAGGGGCAAATGCCAGGCCCTTGCTTTAACTGTGGAAATGTGGCCAATGGGGAGTAATGTGTCTTTAATGCTACCTCGGAGCTGACATTGGGAATCAACAGGCTTTCACCGTATCAAAAGGAAAATCTACTAACATACACTGACTCTTCATTGTGCTTTTAGTATGACCTACGATTTTGGAGCTTTGTGGGAACATTGAAGATTTTTAACCCCCAAGGGGGCAGCGTTATAGAAATGCTGCTTTGTTCAATCAATCTGACGATTATCAAGATGTTCAGCTCATGCTGAGGAAACTGATACAGTTTCCACAGTAATGGGCAGGCAGCCTTACACCCCAAAAATATGGTCCCATTGGGTCCCCAGCAAAACCCGGTTAGAGACAGGATTTAAAATGTAAAATGTATACAGTTCCCAACTTTGAAATTCTGGTTTTAGTCCCTTAATTTAAATCCCAGATTAGGTTCCTTAAGTGGTCCTGTCCAGTCATTACTCATTTACAATATAATAGATCGTGAAATAACTGGAGCTGCCTTAAAAAGTCTTGTCTATTCAAATGAATAAAAACATCTAATGCACAAATAATGTCCGAATCCAAAGGCACAGCCATTAACTATAGGATATTAATTTTGTTACATGATTTATCACAACCTGATGTTGAATTGAAACTTCAATCATCATTGATGGAGGGGACTTCCTTAATAAACGTAGGGCTGGCACACCATAATCACCAATGAAACACAGCAGTTTTAAAATTAAGTGGAAACAAACGAGTCTGAAACACACAAAAAAGGTTATAATGTTGTCTTCCTCCATATTAAACTGATTTGAAATTGAATAAGGTTGGCTTTCATGTAAGGATAAAAAAGATTAGTTAGAAACTGACAGTAAGGCAGTCATGACCTGTAAAAAGAACAGGAGTTAATATTTTATTTCATAATCACTGAAGGATCCTTAATCTTAAAAGAAATCATATTAAATTTCCAAATGCAAATCAGATTCAAAACAGTCCCGGATCTCAAACTCCAGAGAACAAAGCACAAACATTCAATCACCTACAAACAAATGTGCATTTAAACTGAATTACAAAGGGTTAAACTTTCTATTAGCTGTACAGCTCTCTCTCTCTCTCTCTGTCTCTCTCTCTTTCTCTCTGTCTCTCTCTGTCTCATACACCCACACCATATCTCAGTTTTTAGCTTGGGAGTTTAGTCTGATAAATCCTGGCTGTGGTGCATCGTTGCTTAACCAAGTGTGCAGGAATTGTTACCGCTGGCCAGCCTTACCTTTTAACACATCAAAAACAATGGCCATCCCCCATATTCCATAAACAAAGAACAATCACCAAAACGAACAACAAAAAACAAAAGCAACAAAGCAAGACGAGCCAAGCTGAACAGACACGACAGGTACAACACACAACAAGACTAATGAGTGAGAGAAAGTGAGGTCTGCAGATGCTGGAGATCAGAGCTGAAAATGTGTTGCTGGAAAAGCGCAGCAGGTCAGGCAGCATCCAAGGAACAGGAGAATCGACGTTTCGGGCATGAGCCCTTCTTCAGGAAAGAAGGGCTTATGCCCGAAATGTCGATTCTCTTGTTCCTTGGATGCTGCCTGACCTGCTGCGCTTTTCCAGCAACACATTTTCAAGACTAATGAGTGGCCAACCATCGAACCTTTGACGAGGGAAAAGGGATTATTTTGTGAAAAACTGGTGATTTGTCCTCTGCCTCTTGGTTGTCGTGGAGGATGACTGTAATCAGGAGGTTTACCCCAAGTGTTATAGGGGTTCTGAGGGTAATTCTCATGAAAACTTCCTTGGTTCCCCTGTGTGGCCCCTCTAGGGCAATTAGAGGCTCAGTGGAGGGGACTGCTGCCAGTAAGGCAGTTTCGAGTCAGGCAGTCACGGGCCCAGTGAGAAAGACTGTTACAATTAAAACAGGCCGAGGGGGAGTTCCTCTGCCATACCCTCGACCGTGGCCTTGAATGGGTGCAGGGCCACTACTATGATGCACGGGTAGTTGTCGAGGTGCCTCCTCTTGAACTATAAATTCTGGTTTTACACGGATTGGTGGTCTGTCTTCACTCTGCTGATTCCACAAGGCCCTAATATAACAATGGAGTTGGTTAGGGGTGGCTCCAACCCAGTCTGGATTGTTTGTTTTGACTGTTGTATCTACACAGGGCAGCAGGCTGGTTAGTAGCATAGAATTATACTGAGCATTAATAGCATTTAAATCCCATAAGACCATAATACATAGGAGCGGAAGTAAGGCCATTCAGCCCATCGAGTCCACTCCGCCATTCAATCATGGCTGATGGGCATTTCAACTCCACTTACCCGCATTCTCCCCGTAGCCCTTAATTCCTTGTGACATCAAGAATTTATCAATTTCTGCCTTGAAGACATTTAGCGTCCCGGCTTCCACTGCACTCCGCGGCAATGAATTCCATAGGCCCACCACTCTCTGGCTGAAGAAATGTCTCTGCATTTCTGTTCTGAATTTACCCCCTCTAATTCTAAGGCTTTTTCCACGGGTCCTAGTC
>NC_057724.1:81023181-81027846 GCF_004010195.1 Chiloscyllium plagiosum
ACTTTCTTCATAAGACATGCCCTCCAGTCCAGGCAGCATCCTGGTAAATCTCCTCTGCACTCTCTCTAAAGCTTCCACATCCTTCCTATAATGAGGCGACCAGAATTGAATACAATATTCCAAGTGTGGTCTAACCAGGGCTTTCGAGAGGTGCAGCATAACCTCGCAGCTCTTAAACTCAATCCCCCTGCTAATGAAAGCCAACATGCCATATGCCTTCCTCACTGCACTATTTACCTGGGTGGCAACTTTCAGAGACCTGTGTACATGGACACCAAGATCCCTCTGCTCATCCACACTACCAAGTATCCGACCATTAGCCCAGTACCCCATCTTTTTGTTATTCTTCCCAAGCACTTGCTGCAGAAGTGCCCAAAGGTCTTTTGCATTACCATTGTAAACTTTAATTGTGGTGTTTAAAAAATCAATGAACTGCTGAGGAGTCTTGTGGCGGCGGTGCATGACTGAGGATGGATATAATTTCATGGAGCTTCTGTGGACAATAAACACAGAGAGTGGTGTTGGGGCTCGGTAGTTCCCTCAGAGGGAACATTCCTAATGTGGGTGCATCGGCTTCCGCATTTTCAGAAGAGGAATTTAAAGGGGTTTCTAATTGCTGCACGGGATCTCCGGGCTGTGCTGTTTCAATCTTCACTGACTGCGAGTGTTGAACAGGGTCAGTGAACTGGGGAGGGGGTGGGGGGACCAGCCACTAGTAACTTCTCCTTTTGTTGCTGGCGGCATGTTGCTCGAGCACATTCATTTTTTGAGGACCTCAATAGGTTTCATGGCACCATCAGCAGTTAGTTCAATTCCCAATTTAGTGGCATGATCCTGCCATGAGGACAAAACTGATTCTTTATGAGTTTCATCACAATATTGTCTCCACAGTCTAATTAGTTCCTATCTGTTGGAATTCCTTTGCCAAACCATTTGCTGCGCTGATTTGATCAATTGAATATTTTTCAGGCCACGGAGTGCCCACTGCTCATCACCCAGTGCTTTATTTAGGGGGGCAGAAAGTTTTCGAAAGGCTTTGGATTTTTTCGGAAACTTGGCACATATTTTTACTAACAGTGAAGACGGATCTTCCATCTTATCTATGTGATTACCCATCTTTAAACAAACTTCCTTATCTCACCGAACAATTTAATTGCCAATTTAAATAATGCCAATCCAATCAAATCAGAGTTTCACAGCTCTGAGAGGTTCACGACTCTCTCTCTCTTTGTTTTCAGAACCGTTTCTCAAGTCTGTCCTTAGATGTCACTCTCCCCCTTTTTTATATAGACTTCTCTTAACCCTTCCCTTGCCAAGACCAATCCTTTCGGGCTGGACAAGAAAATAGACAGCGAGGGGTCAGCGCAGACACACACTGAATGAGGAGGAAAACCAAACAAATATGAAACACTCACGTCTGGCCAGCCGCATTCCTCAACCCTCAACAGGGAAGGACACAAGTCTCTTACACCGCTGTCCACAATCTGTCCATACCGAACCAAGAGTCATGGCACCAACATTGTTGTTTGTCATTTTTATAAATGACCTGGAGGAGGGGTTAGAAGGTTGGGTGACCAAGTTTGCGGATGATACGAAAGTCGGAGGAGTTGTTGACAGTGAGGAAGGATGTGGCAGGTTACAGCAGGATATAGAGAAGCTGCAGAGCTGGGCAGAAAGGTGGCAAATGGAATTCAATGTAGCTAAGTGTGAGGTGATTCACTTTGGTAAGAATAACAAAAAGATGGGGTACTGGGCTAATGGTCGGATACTTGGTAGTGTGGATGAGCAGAGGGATCTTGGTGTCCATGTACACAGATCTCTGAAAGTTGCCACCCAGGTAAATAGTGCGGTGAGGAAGGCATATGGCGTACTGGCTTTTATTGGTAGAGGAATTGAGTTCCGGAGTCCTGAGGTCATGATGCAGTTGTATAAGACTCTGGTGCGGCCGCATCTGGAATATTGTGTGCAGTTTTGGTCGCCATACTATAGGAAGGATGTGGAGGCACTGGAACGGGTGCAGAGGAGGTTTACCAGGATGTTGCCTGGTATGAAAGGAAAATCGTATGAGGAAAGACTCAGGCACTTGGGGCTGTTTTCACTAGAGAAAAGAAGGTTTAGAGGTGACTTGACTGAGGTGCACAAGATGATTAGGGGGTTAGATAGGGACGACAGTATGAACCTTTTCCCGCGTATGTAGTCGGGTATTACAAGGAGGCATAGCTTTAAATTAAGGGGGGGTAGATATAGGACAGATGTTAGGGGTAGGTTCTTCACTCAGCGAGACGTTAGTAGGTATAGGACAGATGTTAGGGGTAGGTTCTTTACTCAGCGAGTCGTGAGTTCATTGAATGCCCTGCCAGTAGCAGTGGTGGACTCTCCCTCATTATGGGCATTTAAACGGGCATTGGATAGGCATATGGAGGATAGTGGGCTAGTGTAGGTTAGGTGGGCTTGGATCGGCGCAACATCGAGGGCCGAAGGGCCTGTACTGCGCAGTATTCTTCTATGTTCTATGTTCAAAATGAAGATCTAGACTCCTCCAGAGGGGCCTCTTGGTTTGAGATCGGTCAAAAGAATCACTCGGAGTGTGGTCTGTATAACGCAAGGTTACCAGTTTAATAAAATAAGGCAGTCTGGCATAGACTTGTCCAACAACATGGAGGCTAAAAGCTTCTGTGCTCCGTGGAATAATGGCGCAATTACATTCGAAAATTACACATTAGTTATATATTTTTTTAAAGAGATAGTACAGCCTTAATTACAAGAAAAGACCAATCAAATGTAATAAGGTGAAATGATTTACAGCAGGTTAATCCAATGATATTCCCTGGGAAAGGGTCTTAATTACATAAATTGTCATGTCATGGTAGCAGTTCAAGGTTACTTCGAATACCATATCACCGTCTTATGATTCATTTATGAAAACTCCATTGTTTTATCTCTAAATACAACCAACTTGGCAAAACATCAGGTCAAGTTCACAGAGTCAAATCATTACTTGCAGCCATTTTGTGGTTAATTAAGATCTACAGACAACAGCCTAAATTCAAATTTTAGATCCTCAAGGGGGGAGGTGGGATGAAGCTGCTCCTTGAACAAGGTTACACTGTCCTTGGGTTTTTTTCAGAGAGGATGTAAACAACACAGACTCTGCAACGTCTGGGATTGCAAGGTTTCAGGGTCTGTTTGGTAATAGCTAACAGACACTGCCTCAGGGAGAAGGCTTTCAAGTCTAAAAACAAACCCTTGTACAATGAGAGGGGAGTGGCCAGTTCTCACAGCTCAGCTTCTCTCTGGTTTGGGTTGGTTTGTGGCTGTAATGTGGGAAAACAAGCTGCTGGATGCACCGAAGCAGCCCCAGGCTGGTCCTCTCCCTCACTGACGTCTCTCCTGTTAGATCCTGGGGTTGATTTTCCCTTTTGTGCCAAAGGGGGTTTATGGAGATTGTTGCAAGGATTGGGAACAGCATCATTAAGTTGGGATGATCTGTCGGACTTTTGGATAGGTTAAGTTATTCTGTATTCTATTCTCTTTTGTTTATGTTTCATTCAGTAATCTTGTAAATAAGTTCTCTTTTGTTTAAAACTAAGTGGTTTGACCAACTGATTCCCTCCTGGAGTATCTATTGTACACCTGCTTAAAACAACTAACAACGTTAGGGTCTGAGCTACCTTCCTGAAATACTTTGAGGGGGTCTGGCCTGGTCCATAGCACCTAATTCCCCATTATTATTATTTCTCCGGCCTCATTAACTTGGGGTCTCTGTTCACTTTGGCTTCTGTCTTCATTTTTATATATTTAAAAAAGCTCTTCCCGTTCATTTTGATATTACTTGTAAGCTGACCCTCAAAGTTTATTTTCTCCTCCTCTTTATTTCTTCATTTTTTATAATAATTCCTAATTTTCAGGTTCACTAATCTTTGCCATTCTTAACTTCCCTGATGAACCTTAACTGGCTTTTCCCCTTCCCAGAGTCCTTTTTCTTCACTGGAATATATTCTTGTTGTGAGACACACACTATTTTCTTAAATGTCTGCAATTGTTCCTGGACCATCTTTGCTGCTAAACCCCATTCCCATTTTCCAAATACATTAAGGACAAAAGGGTAACTAGGGAGAGAATAGGGCCTCTCAAAGATCAGCAAGGCAGCCTTTGTGCGGAGCCACAGGAGATGAGGGAGATACTAAACGAGTATTTTGCATCAGTATTTACTGTGGAAAACAATATGGAAGATATAGACTGTAGGGAAATAGATGGTGACATCTTGCAAGCAGCCTTTGTGTGGAGCCACAGGAGATGAGGGAGATACTAAACGAGTATTTTGCATCAGTATTTACTGTGAAAAACAATATGGAAGATATAGACTGTAGGGAAATAGATGGTGACATCTTGCAAAATGTCCATATTACAGAGGAGGAAGTGCTGGATGTCTTAAAATGCATAAAGGTGGATAAATCCCCAGGAACTAATCAGGTGTACCCGAGAACTCTGTGGGAAGCTAGGGAAGTGATTGCTGGGCCTCTTGCTGAGATACTTGTATCATCGATAGTCACAGGTGAGGTGCCGGAAGACTGTAGGTTGGCTAACATGGTGCCACTGTTTAAAAAGGGGGGTTAAGACAAGCCAGGGAACTATAGAACAGTGAGCCTGACCTCAGTGGTGGGC
>NC_057724.1:81028346-81035396 GCF_004010195.1 Chiloscyllium plagiosum
GATATACTGACAGATTACTCCAGTGTTTGTGCAGTGATATACAGACAGATTACGCCAGTGTTTGAGCAGTGATATACTGACAGATTACTCCCGTGTTTGTGCAGTATTATACTGACAGATTACGCCAGTGTTTATGCAGTATTATACTGACAGAGTACTCCAGTGTTTGTGCAGTATTATACTGACAGAGTACTCCAGTGTTTGTGTAGTGATATACTGACAGATTACTCCAGTGTTTGTGCATTGATATACAGACAGATTACGCCAGTGTTTGTGCAGTGATATACTGACAGATTACTACAGTGTTTATGCAGTATTATACTGACAGATTACCCCAGTGTTTGTGCAGTATTATACTGACAGAGTACTCCACTGTTTGTGTAGTGATATACTGACAGATTACTCCAGTGTTTGTGCATTGATATACAGACAGATTACGCCAGTGTTTGTGCAATGAAATACTGACTGATTACTACAGTGTTTGTGCAGTGATATTCTGACAGATTATGCCAGTGTTTGAGCAGTGATATACTGACAGATTACTCCAGTGTTTGTGCAGTATTATACTGACAGATTACTCCAGTGTTTGTGCAGTATTATATTAACAGATTACTCCAGTGTTTGAGCAGTATTATACTGACAGATTACCCCCGTGTTTATGCAGTATTATACTGACAGAGTACTCCAGTGTTTGTGCAGTGATATACTGACAGAGTACTCCAGTGTTTGTGCAGTGATATACTGACAGATTACCCCAGTGTTTGTGCATTGATATACAGACAGATTACGCCAGTGTTTGTGCAGTGATATACTGACAGATTACGCCAGTGTTTGTGCACTGATATATTGACAGATTACTCCCATGTTTGTGCAGTATTATGTTAACAGATTACTCCAGTGTTTGAGCAGTATTATACTGACAGATTACTCCAGTGTTTGTGCAGTGATATACTGACAGATTACTCCCGTGTTTGTGCAGTATGATACTGTCAGATTACTCCAGTGTTTGTGCAGTATTATACTGACATTACTCCAGTGTTTGTGCAGTGATATACTGACGGATTACTCCAGTGTTTGTGCAGTATTATACTGACAGATTACTCCAGTGTTTGTTCAGTATTATACTGCCAGAGTACTCCAGTGTTTGAGCAGCTATGTTCTAACTTGACCTAGATGGTGGTATGGGAGAAAGTGTGGACTGCAGATGCCAAATTTCAGAATTCAGTGTTGCTGGAAAAGTGCAGCCGGTCAGGCAACATCTGAGGAGCAGGAGAATCGATGTTTCCCATTGAAGGGCCTATGCCTGAAATGTTGATTCTTCTCCCGCTCCTCGGATGCTACCTGACCTGCTGTGCTTTTCCAGCAACAGCCTCTCGTCTCAGGTGGAGACCTGGGATTAAAATTGGCCTGAATTTACTTTTTGCACCCATGGGAATTAATTTATACACGAGTCCCAAGATATATTCTGGATGAGGTGGAAACGGTGAGACCCATTTCTCCAATCATGGTGGTGCTGGCTTGAAGGGCAGTATGGCCTACTCCTGCGCCTTTTGTCTATTGTTTAATCATACATTAGTGGGAAGTTTATTTACACAAAAGAACGCCAGGAACAGCATAAAATACTCATCCCTTTGAATTCCGTTTTTCAGTCAGATCATAGCTAACTGCATCAGTTGCCTGCTCTATCCCTATGTCCCTTCATGTTTGTCAGATCAGAAACCTGTTGATCTCTGCCTCTGATATACTTGACTAGGCAAAAGTGAGGACTCCACCTTGGAGGCTTCCTGCCTCCATTCCTGATGAAGGGCTTTTGCCCGAAATGTCAATTTACCTGCTCGGATGCTGCCTGACCTGCTGTGGTTTTTCAGCACCACTCTGCTCTAAACTCTCATATACTTGGCCTAAATCTCCACAACCCTCTGACTGACAGAATCACTGTCCCCTGTGTGAAATACCATCGGGAAGGTGAGTGATGTGCCCTACCATTGGAAGGTTTTGTAGTTAAGCGATATTGATTGAAATGTCTTTTATGGTATGTTATGACATTTGCTGAGAAAACAGAGCTCTGTTTTTGCATTCTTTTTGCATCGTCAGATTTCCCAGAGCAATTTCTGACCAGTTTGAGATGCAGTGCACAGAGTAAAGTCCCACAAATGTTGCTTTTTCCTTCAATTGCTCAATACATAACAGTGGCCAGGATACTGGGAAAATGCCCTCCCATTCTCCTGTCATGCCCCATAGTGACCCAAATGATAGGATTTCAGAACACAAATTATTTTGAAGAAAAATCCAGTGTCCTCAGTTCATAATTACCTGTCAGCCAGCTTTCCCTATTGACCTTACATTTCAGTTTGTGGGATCTTGCTTTGTCCAAATTGGCTTCTTTATTTGATACATTATATCGGTGAGTACATTCTGAAAGTAGTCCATAGGCTTGAAAGCACTTTGGGATGTCCTGTGGTTATGGTTGGTGTGAGAGATTGCAAGTGTTTCTTTGCTCTGACCTGTAATTATTAGGTCAGAAGAGATCTTGTGGTCACAACAGTGCTGTTGTCGATGTAACCAGATGGCAATCTGTGTTTTCAATAAAATAGCAGGATGTGGACTTTGCAATCGAGGCCAATGCTTATTAACCATCCCTTACCTAAACAGATATTTTCATGACAGAAATGGACTATTCTGTGCTTCTGGTCCACACAAGCTGCATGTAATCTCTCTTCACCTCACTCTGTCACCCTCGTTTATTCAGCTTCTCCTTGTAGGTATCATATGTCAGTTGATTCTACTATAGTGCGATAGTTCCGTTCTCATGCAACCCCATGTTATAAGATAATCGCGTAATCGCAGCACCGTTTGAACTAATGGGGCTGGAATTGTTTTAACCAAGACGTGTTTTAAATGTTTGTGCTATAAAAACCATGTCCCCAATTTGTCAATCGTGTTATAGTGAATGCACATTAATGAAATGTGCGTTACAGCAGAACGACCTGTATTTATCTCAGCTATTCCCTGTGGGGGCTGGTTCCACATTCTCACTGGCCTGTGAATAAAGAGGCTCCTCCCATATTCCGGATTGGATTTGTTTGTTATCGTCTCATTTTAGTTGCCTCCCAGTTGCAACACCTTTTATATAGAGTCATACAGATGTACAGCATGGAAACAGACCCTTCGGTCCAACCCGTCCGTGCCAACCAGATATCCCAACCCAATCTAGTGCCACCTGCCAGCACCCAGCTCCTATCCCTCCAAACCTTTCCTGTTCATATACCCATCCAAATGCCTCTTAAATGTTGCAATTGTACCAGACTCTACCACTTTGGCAGCTCATTCCATACACTTACCACCCTCTGTTTGAAAACGTTGCCCTGTAGGTCTCTTTTATATCTTTCCCCTCTCACCCTAAATCTATGCCCTCTAGTTCTGGACTCCCCCACCCCAGGAAAAGACTTTGCCTATTTACCCTATCCATGCCCCTCATAATTTTGCAAGCCTCTATGAGGTCACCCCTCAGCCTCCAACTCTCCAGGGAAAACAGCTTCTCCCCATAGCTCAGATCCTCCAACCCTGGCAAAATCCTTGTAAATCTTTTCTGAACCCTTTCAAGTTTCACAACATCTTTCCAATAGGAAGGAGACCAGAATTGCACGCAATATTCCAACAGTGGCCTAACCAATGTCCTGTACAGCCGCAACATGACCTCCCAACTCCTGTACTCAATACTCTGACCAATAAAGGAAAGCATACCGAACGCCTTCTTCACTGTCCTATCTACCTACGACTCCACTTTCAAGGAGCTATGAACCAGCACTCCAAAGTCTCTTTGTTCAGCAACACTCCTAGGACCTTACCATTAAGTGTATAAGTCCTGCTAAGATTTGCTTTCCCAAAATGCAGTACCTTGCATTTATCTGAATTAAACTCCATCTGCCACTTCTCAGCCTATTGGCCCATCAGGTCAAGATCCTGTTGTAATCTGAGGTAACCCTCTTCACTGTCCACTACACCTCCAATTTTGGTGTCATCTGCAAACTTACTAACTGTACCTCTTATGCTCGCAGCCAAATAATTATATAAATAACCATAAGAGGACCCAGCACTGATGATTGTGGCACTCCACTGGTCACTGGCCACCAGTGTGAAAAACAACCCTCCACCACTACCCTCTGTCTTCTACATTTGAGCCAGTTCTGTATCCAAATGGCTAGTTCTCCCTGTATTCCATGAGATCTAACCTTGCTAATCAGTCTCCCATGGGGAACCTTGTCGAATGCTTTACTGAAGTCCATGTAGATCACATCTACCACTCTGCCCTTATCAATCCTCTTTGTTACTTCTTCAAAAAACTCAACCATGATATGATTTCCCACGCACAAAGCCGTGTTGACTATCCCTAATCAGTCCTTGCCTTTCCAAATCCATGTACATCCTGTCCCTCAGGATTCCCTCCAACAACTTGCCCATCACCGAGGTCAGGCTCACTGGTCTGTAGTTCCCTGTCACAGTTTTAAAGACATCATCTGCTTCGGTTTTTCTGCCCAGTTCTCTGCAAGGTCCTAGCCATGCAGTGTTTCCTCTGAGTGGCTGGTAATGGCGTGATGTTGGCCTGGAGTCACCCATAGACTGGAACAGGGGGATTGGCTGACTTGACCCCATCCCTAAAGAATGTCAACAAACCAATAGCTTTCATGACAGCAGAAAACTTAAGAGAGAAGTGGACTATTCAGCCCATCAAGCCTGTTTCACTAACTGATATCGGTGGGATCATGCTGATCTGATAACCCTGAACTCCCCTTCCTGCCTTTTCCCCATAACCCTTCTTGATACTTCATGAGTCCCGTGTTGACAAACCCGTATTAAAGAATTCCTCAGATTCACTCCCCCGAGAGGAGAAAGATAGGATAGTGAAGAAGGCGTTTGGTATGCTTTCCTTTATTGGTCAGAGTATTGAGTACAGGAGTTGGGAAGTCATGTTGCGGCTGTACAGGACATTGGTTCGACTAGTTTTGGAATATTGCGTGCAATTCTGGTCTCCTTCCTATCGGAAAGATGTTGTGAAACTTGAAAGGGTTCAGAAAAGATTTACAAGGATGTCGCCAAGGTTGGAGGATTTGAGCCACAGGGAGAGGCTGAACAGGCTGGGGCTGTTTTCCCTGGAGCATCGGAGGCTGAGGGGTGACCTTATAGAAGTTTACAAAATTATGAGGGGCATGGATAGGGTAAATAGACAAAATCTTTTCCCTGGGGTGGGGGAGTCCAGATCTAGAGAGCATAGGTTTCGGGTGAGAGGGGAAAGATATAAAAGAGACCTAAGGGGCAACATTTTCACACAGAGCGTGGTACGTGTATGGAATGAGCTGCCAGAGGAAGTGGTGAAGGCTGGTACAGTTGCATCTTTAAAAGGCATTTGGATGGGTATATGAATAGGAAGGATTCAGGGGGATATGGGCTGGGTGCTGGCAGGTGGGACGAGATTAGGTTAAGATATCTGATCGGCATGGACGGGTTGGACCGAAGGTCAGTTTCCATGCTGTACATCTCTATGACTCTGTGACCCTCTGCTCTTGGGTGATTGTGAGCAAACTCAGTGCTCAGAGGAAAAGGAAAACCTGCATTTATGTAGCACCTCAAGGCTTCTGACAGTCAGTCAGTGTGACCTATCACAATCAGCTGAAAGATCATTAGGGAACCTCTGTTATCTAAATCTGATACGATGAGTTAGGGATGGGGCAAACTTATTTTTAAAATGCTACACATTTCACCTACCTTAGTGTTCAGACACATTTAGAATATTTTGCAGATGTTATTTAAATATTCCTGATGCCTTGTTTTTCATGATGGAGCACAATTGCCTTTCCAAGTGTGATATTTGCAACTCAGTGGTGTGAGAATTGAGATTCTGGTAGGTGTCACCACTTCCTTTGGGTCAGACAATCCGAATGAGAGAATTCTCCCTTTCACTCCATACCAGTGGCCTTAAGTGTGGACCAATGGAGTTGAATGTACGGTCCCAAGCCTTTGATAAAAGTTAATCTAATTTAATGTATTTTCTCACATGAATCTGATCTGAGACCAGAAAATGGTTAAACTGTGAAGCGTCTCGGAGACACAGCCATTTGCAGTTATTTGTTATACACAAGAGGGCAGTGTTGTGCTATGGGACCTGCAGAGCCTTTAGCTCGACATTTATTTAACGTCGTTTAAAAATAAAGTAATTACAAATAAAAGAATGCTTGTCAGTCTTCAGTTTGGTTTTTCAGAATAATAACTTACAGAAATGTTAAGTGGATGTTTTGTCTGAGCAGGATCTGATTAGCAAGGTTAGATCTCATGGAATACAGTGAGAACTAGCCATTTAGATACAGAACTGGCTCAAAGGTAGAAGACAGAGGGTGGTGGTGGAGGGTTGTTTTTCAGACTGGAGGTCTGTCACCAGTAGAGTGCCACAAGGATCGGTGCTGGGTCCTCTACTTTTCATCATTTACATAAATGATTTGGATGCGAGCATAAGAGGTACAGTTAGTAGGTTTGCAGGTGACACCAAAATTGGAGGTGTAGTGGACAGCGAAGAGGGTTACCTCAGATTACAACAGGATCTGGACCAGATGGGCCAATGGGCTGAGGAGTGGCAGATGGAGTTTAATTCAGATAAATGCGAAGTGCTGTATTTTGGGAAAACAAATCTTAGCAGGACTTATACACTTAATGGTAAGGTCCTAGGAAGTGTTACTGAACAAAGAGAGCTTGGAGTGCAGGTTCATAGCTCCTTGAAAGTGGAGTCGCAGGTAGATAGGATAGTGAAGAAAACGTTTGGTATGCTTTCCTTTATTGGTCAGAGTATTGAGTACAGGAGTTGGGAGGTCATGTTGCGGCTGTACAGGACATTGGTTAGGCCACTGTTGGAATATTGCGTGCAATTCTGGTCTCCTTCCTATTGGAAAGATGTTGTGAAACTTGAAAGGGTTCAGAAAAGATTTATAAAGATGTTGCCAGGGTTGGAGGATTTGAGCTATAGGGAGAGGCTGAAAAGGCTGGGGCTGTTTTCCCTGGAGC
>NC_057724.1:81036057-81057378 GCF_004010195.1 Chiloscyllium plagiosum
TACGTGTATGGAATGAGCTGCCAGAGGAAGTGGTGGAGGCTGGTACAATTGCAACATTTAAGAGGCATTTGGATGGGTATGTGAATAGGAAGGGTTTGGAGGGATATGGGTCGGGTGCTGGCAGGTGGGTCTAGATTGGGTTGGGATATCTGGTCGGCATGGATGGGTTGGACCGAAGGGTCTGTTTCCATGCTGTACATCTCTATGACTATGACTCTAATTGATGATCTGGTTAAGTTATTTCATGATATGGAGGTATGGGGTGGACAAAATTCCCACAACACCAAGTTATATCCAACAGGTTTATTTGGAAGCACTCGCATTCGGAATGCTGCTCCTTCATCAGGTAACTTTTTTTTGCTATAAATTCTGTGTCTTTTGATCCTACTCCACAGCTACCTGATGAAGGGGCAGTGCTCTGAAAGCTAGTGCTTCCAAATAAACCCGTTGGACTCTCACCTGGTGTTGTGTGAATTTTAACTAACTTATTTCAGACAGTCTATTCACTCAATGGCAGGCCATACATCAGCTAAACACCATTCAGTCCATCATGCTGGTGCCAGTTCTTTGAAAGATCTATCCAATCAGTAACATTCCCTGCTCTTGCCTGATAGACCTAGAGTTATCTTGTCTTCAGATATCCAATTCTCTTTTTGGAAGCTGTTATTGAGACTTTTCCTTTCCAGTTGGCCCAATCGAGGCAGACAGAATTCCTTCTCTGAGGGAAGTGAATCCGAGGGTTTCTTTAACGCTGAGGGTTGCAGGATAACTCAGTATTATTTAGGACAGAGACAGACAGATTTTTAATCAATAAGAAAATCAAGGGTTTTGGAGAAAAGGCAGGAAAGTAGAGTTGAGGATAATCAGATCAACCATTGAATGGGGGAGCAGACTTGATGGGCCGAATGGCCTGCTTCTACATCTTGTGGTCACTGGGCCTACTGCCATGGGTAGCAGTTGACTGGAAGGATAGTGAGTTTCGGAAACCAATCGCATGAATGTAGAGAGTGGATACAGGAACTTTAGGATAAGATACTTTAGGATAGGGTAAGAACTTTAGGAAAAGCATTCACAGGAAAGGGATCTCCACATTATTGTTCAAAGATATTTTTGAATCACTTTGTTCAGAGCTGTTATTATTCACCTCTGGAGCACGTGGGGCTTGAACCTGGGCCTCCTGGCGCAGAGATCTGATCATCCAATCCTAGCCTTGAAATTTCCAATTGACACCTGACGTTTTTTGTGTGTGGAGGAGAGAGCACTCTAGATTCCCTGTGTCGGCTTGCATGGGGAGATATTGCTGATTTCCCCCCGGGAACTGCCTGATTCAAGTTAGAAGGCTCTCCCAGTCTGGGCTCCCTCGAGCAGGGAAAATGGTCTCTCTGTATCTCCCTTCAATACTTCTCATGTTTGGAACTCCTCAATTGGATTACTCATCAATTAGTAAACCTGAGGGGGTATAAGCCTAGGCTATGCAGTCTATCCTCATAATTTTAAATACTTAATGTTTCATTGTTGTAGTCCTGGCTCACCAATGTGGTAAATCCTCATTCTTATCCTCCAAATAGCCTCCTTGAGGTACAGACGCCTGAACTGAACACAGTACAAGCATACTCATTGTTTGAGCTGTTCTCTCTGTTGGTAAAATGCTTTACAATGTATTCTGTGTGTTCTGGCAGTGAGGAATTGGATAAATTTATGGAGAGACAAGGAGCGAGCAGCCCTGGGATTCTGATGTTAACAACGAGCCTCAGCAAACCGTTTCTGAGACTGGACAAGTATCCGGCATTATTCCAGGAACTGGAACGTCACATGGAGGTATAAGCAGCAGGATCTGAGTGGTGCGGTCTCTGGCCAGGAAGCCTTCTCTGCGTCTGTGGTCATGTTTGTGTTGAAAGATGTGGAAGGCTAGATAAACACCGAGCACCACAACTAACTGTGAGGCCATCAGATTCTGAACACATTTCAGATGGAGCCTGGTGAAGGTCGTTGATGAATGATGTTTATGCAAAATGCTAATCTCCTCTTTTCAGGGACCTGTGTGCCTATTGTGTATTTCTAGCATTTTCTGTTTAAATTTGAGTTCTAACACTTGTACTGCTGCATTTCAACAAATGAGGGTCTGTGAGCATTTAATCTCAGTGTTTCCAGAGGGATGTTGCAGGCTGTCTTTTTAACTTTGATGCAAGTGACTGTCTTGCCAGGGTTTCTGAATGTAGCTAAGATTCTGTCATACAGGTATGAGTTTGTACACATTTGCCCTAGATTGAGGATCCAATTTCTTTCCCTTTCTCCCTTAGGACATTGGGGAAGACTGTGCTCACACAAGTAGGCAGAGTCCTGACAGCCCATTGTATCAAAATTAAGAGTTGTTCATTCTAAGCCAATACACAGGTTATCATATAGCCATTTTGGTTGTAGGACTTCCCAGATGTTGCATAAATGAAACCAGAGCTGATGAGCTGATGTCTATTGATGACTGATATGGGGAGAGTGTGGTAACAGTTGGTATTTCCTTTGATATTATGTGGCATCCTGACCTCAGTGAGAAGTGGGTTCCTACTGGCACAGTATGTGTCACCAGTGAAGTGCAGGAATTTATTGTCTGACAGCCCACTGCATTTACTGTCAGCTCCCCAGCACAATTTGCCACCCCATTCTACCCAACCGTTACCCATCCCCAACCTTTCTTTATCTTCTAAGGTCTGGAAACATTTGCTACCTCACCACCAACTCCAACCTCCAATTGATCCAGATTTCCAATTCGATGTTCTGGATGGAGCCAGCTAGCCTGTCTCATAGTGCCACCTCCATAGTGCTGACATCCAGCCATATCCTTCACTCAAAATCCATCCATCTGGAGTGTGAACATTCAGCTGTGGGGAACCTGTGCCCTGCTGTTGGAGCCCATCACAGTCTCCCTAGTTCTTGTCAATTTGCTGAAACTTAGCATTTCCCTCTATTACCTATCCCTCCAGGTGAAAATTGTCTTTCCCTGCACAGTGAACTGTGGGGCTGGTTTGTTTACCTATATTGGGTTGGATGAGTGCTGAGTTCTTTGCTGACTAAACATATTCTCTGCATTCTGCACAATCTTATCTTGCATTTCTCCACGAAAATCTGTGACCACATTCTGTTTGAAAAAGTGGTGCAGGGCATGCTGTCAGTGCAGCATGAGATCCTGAGCTAATAGCCAGGCCAGTAGTCAGCCTGCTGGAACTGCTCACTATATCCCCTGACCCAGTCTCTCACTGACAATAAAACAGAGCAACGTGCTTTGAGAAGTGGTGCTGCTGCTGGTCTTGTTTCACAGTTTAATGTCAGTCCTACATTGAAGGCCCTAAATTGGGGTGGGATTGCATCGTGGCTGGGCTAGTGGTTTCTATCACTGCTAGTTTTAATTTATTAACCTTGCACAGTTTGCACCCTTGACATACATAAGAGTTTGAAGACTGTAATGACTGAGAAGGGTTGTAATGATGAATGTTAAATGTTAAAGGAATGGGCTATGATTTGTGTGTTGTATGTAGACTTCTTCCCTGACATGTTCATTCTCGAGGTCTCTTGTTGGTTCTTCTTTGAGAACCAGAATCCAAAGCCCACAAACTCTTCACTTTGACATCGTGTCCCACTTCTGACAGATATATAGAACTAGAGGTACAGTCCCAAAGTTACTCCGAGCTCCAGCTGTTACAGCAGCCTACGACCTCCAGCAATTGTTCCGCTATGCCAAGGATCTCCCCGGTTACAGTTATTACCAGCAAGCCCATACTTAACAAACCCTCCTCAGGTGACAACAAGCCCCAGATACAGCAGAACTCCAGAGGCTTCTGCTTCAAGTTCACTCAACAGTTGAGAGTCAGCTGTGGTGAAGCCATTGTCCCCACAGAGAGCTTCACTTCTGCCCTGTTCCGCAGAAATGATGGGAAGCAGAACTGTCCCGAGGGAAAGCTCCAATTCTTCCGCCCAACTCTTGACAAAGACAGTCCCTATTTCTTATGAAATTCTGGGAAAGCTGCTAAACCTGCCTGTCTTAACTCAAGGGAGTTTGGTCCCTCCCTATGATATCCAGACCCACGTGGGAATCTCTCAGAATTGGTGTTTATCAAGAATACAAATTACGTGTTGCTATCCAGAATTGTGTTTGATGTTGAACCAAAATTGCATGCTAAAGTGTGATCATCTTGTTAATTTCAGTATTGCTGACAAAGGTGAAATAAGTTCAAACCACTTTTATAAATCTTTTCCTGTCTGAGGTAATCCCCATTTGATATGCTTGGGCACATTATCTCGACTGACACTCCAGTGCTGAGGGAGTGCCTCACTGTTGGAGGGTCAGTGCTGAGGGAGCGTCGCATGCTCGGAGGCGCTCAGTACTGAGGGCAACGTGTATTTCCAGTATGTAACTCCAAACCCACATTGTGGTTTACTCTAAAGTGATCTGGCAGACCACTGCTCTGTATTCCAGAAGCTGATCAGCCCTTTGTCTGGAGTGGTTCAGGTGGATAGAAAGTTCTAGCCTAGCCAGCAGCACCACCTTCAGCCACTGAATTCCAAAGGATTGACTGCATTTCAAAAATTATTAATTTATGGTGGATGACCTTGGGATATCCAATTGTTGTTGATGTAGTTTATAAAACGCAATGTTCTTTCTTCAAATATTTTTAAAACGATTTGTGTGAATTTTTCATTTTGTTTTTCAGGAATCCCATCCTGATTATCCAGACATTTTAAAAGGAATGACAGCATTCAAAAATTTAGTGGTAGGTTGTGATATGTCCTTTGGGCCTAACCTGTCAATCCCCAGAAATCATCACTACAGGTACTTTCAGCATCATTACTGAGCCTGCAGGGAGACCTTCCATGATTTAGATTCTTCGCTGGTTTAATATTAGTTTGCAGGTACAATTTTGGAATAAGATGGACTTTGCCCAGACCTTGGAGATACTAACATCCTTTTGGAGCTTAGGCAACCGAAACTGCAGTGTGTTCCATCCTTGACTTGTGCCTGCTTTGTTCTCTATTAGCTGTGATTTAGTCACTGGTACACTGTTATTTTGTTGGAAAATGTTTGGTTCAAGTTGCACTCCAGAATTGATCGCAAAATCAGAGCTGATGCTCCTGTTACAGTATTGTGGGACTGTCAGATCATATGATCCCACTAGCAGGATCTTGAAGTGCTGGGGAGCTTGTATCATCAATAAATAATTATCCTTCAGCCAAAATCATGAAACTGATGATCTGATGATGATTTTTGGGTCTTACTCACGCATTATACAATGGCTCCACGTCATTGGCTGCGGAACCTCCAGCGAGCTTTGGAAGTTACACAGTGAGTGGAATCCACTAGCTTCCACGTGATTTCCTTTGTTGATCATTGTTGACATCAGCAGGTACTTTGTGTGGTAATTCTCCTATCCTGTTCCCTCTGAGCCCCTGTCAGTGAGGTAAATAACTGAAGCAGATGTGTCACTTCAGTGAGGCTTACTGTACGTGTGTGACGTGAGTTTTACTACTCCGCATTGAGATGTGACTGCTCGCTTGTTCGAATGATTAAGTGTGAAATTTCCAAGGCCGTGTTGGGCACTATCTCTGTTTTGGGTTAGTCACCAATTTCCTCTGGCCATAAAAACCGAATACGAACCTCTGGCTGCCTCCTTTCCGCTCCAGTACGTTCCGCTTCAGTTTAATAATTCCATCATCTTTACCCTATAAAGATCAAGCTGAGAAACATGATGACATTTAGCGCCCGTAATTGTACAATGTTACAAGGAGGCCATTTGGACTATCGTTCCCATACAGGCTCTGCACCCAGTTTTTGCCCCACCACACTAGGTTTTTTCCCAAATTCCCAATTCATCACCTTCAACTATATGCCAGTTGTCTTTGGAAGTTGTCTCTTGGAATAAACATAGCAACATAGAAGATAGGAGCAGGAGTCGGCCATTAGACCCCTTGCACCAGCTGCACCATTCAGTGTGATCATGGCTAATCATTGAGGTCAGTACTTTAATTCCGCTCCCCCACCCCCCCAGGTCTCATCGCACATTCCCCTGTCTCAATTTGCAGCCATTCATGTTGTAATCTGCCTTCCTACTTTTGCTACCAAAGTGGATTAGCTCACATTTATTCACATTTACTCAGTCTGTCCAAATCACACTGAGACATCTCTGCATCCTCCTCACAGCTCACCCTCCCACCAGCTTTGTGTTGTCTG
Source organism: Chiloscyllium plagiosum (assembly GCF_004010195.1). Lineage (NCBI taxonomy): Eukaryota > Metazoa > Chordata > Chondrichthyes > Orectolobiformes > Hemiscylliidae > Chiloscyllium > Chiloscyllium plagiosum. The sequence continues at coordinate 81,042,275 of NC_057724.1, forward strand.
CAAACATTGAGACATTTCATTGAGCTCTCTTATTTAAAATGTTAATATATATTGTGAATAGCTGAGATTCTCAGACTGATCCCTGCAGTACCCCATGAGTCATTGCCTGCCATTCAGAGAAAGACCCACTTATTCCTTCTACTTGTTTCCTTCCTGCTAACAAATTTTTTATCCTTGTCAATACAGTACCCCCATGTACTTAGAACTTGCACGTGCATCTCTTCTGTGGGACCTTGTTGAAAATCTTCAGAAAGCCCAAATAAACCACATCCACTGGCTCTCCCTGATTACTATTGCACCCTCAAAGGATTCCAGTAGATTTGTCAGATCTGATTTCCCTTTTGTAAATCCTTTTTTTCTAAGTCTGATTCTCCCACTGTTTTTTCAGTGCTCTGCTATAAAGTCCTTCACAATGTACTCCAGAAAGTTCTCCAGTCCTGATGTCAGACTAGTCTATAATTCCCTTTTCCTCCCTATCTCCTTTTTAGAAAAGCAGGGTTTCACTGGAAAAGTTCCTACAGGTTAGGGGATAGCTAGAGTCTCTGGAAGATGATCAAAAATGCATCCACCATTTCCACTTCCTTTACTCTGGGATGGAGCTGATCAGGGCCTGGGCCTTCAATCCCATCACTTTCCCCAACACCATTTCCCTATTAATACAGATTTGCGTCAGTTCCTCCCTCTCACTGTGTTTCCTATCATTTGTGGGAAGTTGTTTGTGTCCACCTTTGTGAAGACAGAGGTGAAGTATGAATTAATGAAATCTGAAACCAATGTCGAGAATGCTGGAGAAACTCCACAGGACTGGCAGCAACTGTGGAGAGAGAAACAGAGTTAATGTTTTGAGTCTGGTATAAGTCTTCAGAACTGAAAAGGCTTGGAAAATGTTTTTTTAAAAATAGTATTGAGAGAGTCAGTTTAGGAGCAAAAGGGCAGGTGGTGTAGAGTGCAACAAACAAGGAGTTTGTTAATTACAGTGAAAGTGAAAGAGAGATGTAAAATGAGTATGAATTAAAGCGTGAAAGGTGGAAAATAGGTCCTCGCCACTAAGAGTCAAGTCAACAAGATACAAACAAGCCTGGGCTGGGGGTGCTTGCCTTCGACCCCATTCTGCCCCCTTGCTTACTCCTCCTCTATCAAAACTATAAAATAAAGGCTTTCCAAAGCCTTTGAGCTCTGAAGAGGAATCCTATTGGACTCAAAACATTAACTTTGTTTTTCTCTCCACAATTGCTGCCAGACCTGCTGAGTTTCTCCAGCATTGTGTTTTTGTTCTGAGCCTTTCATGGCTGATGGAACAACTCCAGTTTCTCAGATCTCTTTCCATGAATTGAAGTTGCTCAATCTTGCTATCTTCTAAACAAGTATGTACCTATAAGGCAGGAAGGAAGTGGTCGAGCGAGGGACCCGTGGTTTACTAAATAAGTTGAATCTCTTGCCAAGAGGAAGAAGAAGGCTTATGTTAGAATGAGATGTGAAAGTTCAGTTGGGACGCTCTATAGTTACATGTTAGCCAAGAAAGACCGAATGAGAGAGCTAAGAAGAACCAGGCGGGGTCATGAGAAGTTGTTGGTGGATAGGATCAAGGAAAACCCTCAGGCTTTCTATAGCTATATCAGGGATAAAAGAATGACTAGAGAAAGATTTAGGGCCAATCAAAGATAGTAGTGGGAAGTTGTGCGTGAAGTCAGAGAAGATTGGGGAAGTGCTAAATGAATATTTTTCGTCAGTATTCACACTAGAAAAAGACAATGTTGTCGAGGAGAATACTGAGATACAGGCTACTAGACTGGGGGGGATTGAGGTGCAGAAGGAGGAGGTGTTAGCAATTCTGGGAAGTGTGAAAATACATAAGTCTCCTGGGCCGGATAGGATTTATACTAGGATTCTTTGGGAAGCCAGGGAGGAGATTGCAGAGTCTTTGGCTTTGATCTTTATGCTGTCATTGTCTACAGGAACAGTGCCAGAAGACTGGAGGATAGCAAATGTTGTTCCCTTGTTCAAGAAGGGGAGTACAGACAATCCTGGTAATTATAGACCAGTGAGCCTTCCTTCTGTTGTTGGTAAAGTGTTGGAAAAAGGTCATAAGTGATAACCATCTAGAGAGGAATAAGTTGATTAGGGATAGTCAACATGGTTTTGTGAAGGGTAGGTAATGCCTCACAAACCTTATTGAGTTCTTTAAGAAGGTGACCAAACAGGTGGATGAGGGTAAAGCAGTTGATGTGGTGTATATGGGTTTCCGTAAAGCGTTTGATAAGGTTCCCCACGGTAGGCTATTGCACAAAATATGGAGGTATGGGGTTGAGGGTGATTTAATGATTTGGATCAGAAATTGGCTAGTTGAAAGAAGACACAGGGTAGTGGTTGATGGGAAATGTTCATCCTGGAGCTCAGTTACTAGTGGTGTGCCACAAGGGTATGTTTTGGGGCCACTGCTGTTTGTCATTTTTATAAATGATCTACTTGAGGGTGTAGAAGGATGGGTTAATAAATTTGCGGATGACACTAAGGTCGGTGGCGTTGTGGATAGTGTTGAAGGATATTGCAGGTTATAGAGGGACATAGATAAGCTGCAGAACTGGGCTGAGAGGTGGCAAATGGAGTTTATTGTGGAAAAGTGAGATGATTTGCTTTGGCAGGAGTAACAGGAATAAACAATACTGGGCTAATGGTAAGATACTTGGTAGTGTAAATGAGCAGAGAGATCTTGATGTCCATGTACATAGATCCCTGAAAGTTGCCTCCCAGGTTGATAGAGTTGTTAAGAAGGTGTATAGTGTGTTAACTTTTATTGGTAGAGGGATTGAGTTTCGGAGCCACAAGGTCATGCTGCAGCTGTGCAATACTCTGGTATAACTGCACTTGGAGTATTGTGTACAGTTCTGATCACCACATTATAGGAAGGATGTGGAAGCTTTGGAAAGGGTTCAGAGGTGATTTACTAGGCTGTTGCCTGGTATGGAGGGAATGTCATACAAGGAAAGGCCGAGGGCCTTGAGGCTGTTTTCGTTAGAGAGAAGGTTGAGAGGTGACTTAGTTGAGACATACAAGCTAATGAGAGGGTTAAGTAGGGTGGACAGGGAGAGCCTTTTTCCTCAGATGGTGATGACCAGCACGAGGGGGCATAGCTTTAAATTGAGGGGTGATAGATATAGGACAGATGTCAAAGGTAGTTTCTTTACTCAGAGTAGGGATGTGGAACGTACTGCCTGCAACAGTAGTAGACCCGCTAACGATAGGCATATGGATGAAAATGGAATAGTGTAGGTTAGATGGGCTTCAGGTTGGTTCTACAGATCAGCGCAACATTGAGGGCTGAAGGGCTTGTATTGCGCTGTAATGTTCTAGGAGGGAGCCATTTAGACTCTTGAGCCTGTCACTCCCCATCCACCTCGAGACCTGGCTATGGAAAGCAGCTCATGTTCTATCAACCTTATACTTAGAACCAGTAGGTATACTTTGTAAAAGAGACTTCCAAACTTTGACCACTCTTCATAGTTAGTCTAATTTAATTTTTTTAAACCTGCTGTGCCTGCTATGTCCCAAATAGTAAAAATAGTTTATCTCCATCTACTGCATCTGTTCCCCTAACATTAATACAATAACTTCTTATAAATTCCTGGTCTAACTTCTCAGCACATTCCGAAATTGTGGAGTCCTGGTTTGTATACAATTACCGAGCTAAGGCCAAACCAGAGACTTAAAAACGTTTACATTAATTTCTTATATTTGTGATCAGTACCTCCGTTTACAAGGCCAAGTATTTTCTGTGCTTTCCTACCTGATTTATCAGTGTGCTGTGTCATCTTCCAAAGATAACTGCATTAACCTACATTTGCCATTTTTCCAGTCCATTTATACCCTCCTGACATCTGCTGCTAATGTCCAAGCAGGAATTCATTTTCTTTGCCAATGTGTTGTTTATTTGATAATTCTGACAGGTTGACTCTCTCCTTAACTTCCAACTCAAGTACTATTACAGTTCCATTACTCCAGTGGGCCCTTTGGGTATCTGGTCTGTGTCTGTGTGCCCCTCCCTCCCTCCTGATGGATGGATTGGTCCACACAGTGGTAATATGCAGCAATGGGTTTGCCATTGCCATCTGTAGGATGTCTGACCAGGAGTTTCTCCCATTGCCATTTGGCACGCTGTGGGGATCTTCAGGCTGATGAGCTTTTTTGTGGGCCCTATGTTCTAGAATAGGGACAGAACCCCTGAGCCACAACATCTCCTCTGTATTGGTCAGTACCTGTTCTAGTATCCTGTGTTTTGTACCGAGGAAGGGATGGTGTGTTGGTTGTGGCTCAGTGGGCAGCTGCCTTGCCTTGAGGTCAGAAGGATGTGTCAATCCATTTTCCAAGGACGCAAGTGCATGAAAAAGCTGCCACTCCCGATGGCGTACTGAAGGGGTGCTGGCATCCTTTGAATGAGGCATACAGCCAAGGCCAAATCTGTTCCTCAGGATGTTAAAAAAAAAAACCACAGCCACAATTTGAAGAAGAGCAGAGGAATCCTTCCTGCTGCCTTAGTTAATGTTAATTCTTCAGCCGTATAGCTAGCTCTCCCTCCCCGATATCTCACTTTGGTTTTCGGGAGTTTGTTGTGCAGCATTTAGCTGTAGTATTTACATTTCAAAGTAAGCAGTTGGCTATGAAGCATTTTGGGATGTCCTTTACCCCAGGATAACACACTCTCCCACTGACCATCACCCAAGGTGAGAATCTCACTGGGTGGGAGTTATAAGCACACGGTGAGTTTTACGCTTCATGCAAAAACTGCAGCATCATTGAGGTAAAAACAATGACTGCAGATGCTGGAAACCAGATTCTGGATCAGTGGTGCTGGAAGAGCACAGCAATTCAGGCAGCATCCGAGGACAGGCAAAAATGCTGCCTGAACTGCTCTTCCAGCACCACTGATCCAGAATGCAGCATCATTGCACTAATCCAACTTTGATAATGTCACAAACTTTCCATACCATCGAAGTCTGATGACATCTTGACCTTCACTAGTAGCCAGCTAACAAAGTTTGGGTTTGCTGTGAAACTATAAGTATTTCCTTATAATGAGAAAAAGCACGTTGTTAATTTCCGACCATGGAGGATGTGTTTTTGGTGAAGAAAGAAAGGGATTGATGGTTCCTGTGATCACCTGTTTGTCTTCTAAATCGTACAAAGTCCCATTTCTCCATTACCCCATGTACTCACCGACCTGGACTGCATTCACTGCCAGTCTCTCAAAGCCTCAGTTTTAAAATTTGCCTCTTTGTTTTTGAATCCGTAAATGGCCTCTCATATTCTTCTCTCAGCAATCTCCTCCTCTTCCCCCCTCCACCAAAAAAACAAAGACCCTTCAAAGTCTCTCTTTTCCCTCCTGTTCTGGACCTGTTATACATCCCTCGTTTCAATCAATCACACCATGATTGGTGGCTGGTGTCTTCAGTTGCTAAGGCCCGAAAATCTGGATCAGTCCCTTCCCTAAAACCCCTCTCTTCTCCTTTTCTCTCTCATTTAAGACCCTCCTTAAACCCTGATCTTTGCCTTCGCGTTCCTAATATCTCCTCTTGTTTGGTGTCATTTTTGTTTCACCTGACAGCATTGCTGAGGAGCGCCTTTTGATTGGTTTACTATGTCAAAGGCTCTATATAAATGCAAGTGTCTTGTATATAAGTGTCTGAATGACAATATCCTGTTAACTCCCAAATCCTGTTTACTGTTTGAGAAACAGCAGCCAGTGCCACTGTTGTTACAGTAATAGTGCTCTCTCTCTCTCCCCAGTCTCAGTGTCAGGAGCTGCGAAAGAGGAAGCAACTTGAGCTACAGATATTGTCTGAGCAAATTCAGGGCTGGGAGGGTGAAGACATCAAGACCCTTGGAAATGTCATCTACATGTCCCAGGTTATGGTGCAGTGTGGAGCAAGTGAGGTAAGGAGGCTAACAGTGTTGGCTTTGGTTAGAATACACTTTGGACAGATACACTTTCGTCTAAATTTACACTGCAGCTTTGTCATGACTGGGTTTGAGGCTTTGTATTTGAAAACAGTTACCAGTTCCAGTCGAGAGCCAGTACAACGTTTTACTCCACTTAATTTTAATTATAAAATCAAAGCCATGGACTGGTTTCTAATTTTAAATAAATAATGTTAATGTACTATAGGTGCTGGAAGTCTGAAATAAAAGCAGAAAAGGCTAGAGAAACCCGTCAGGTCTGGCAGTGTTAATGTTTCAAATCCAGTATGACTCTTCACGTGAACTCAAAATGTTAACTTTGATTCTCTCCCCACAGATGCTGTGAGATTTGCTGAGTCCCTTCACACTTTCTGTTTTAATTCCAGTTTTGCGTGTTGTGTACAGTTCTGGATCTTTTGCAGTGATGGAAGGAGAGTTGGGGGCTATCTTGGTCTGGGAGGGAGTGAAAGGATAGGCAGTACTAAGCTGCTAAATGGGATTGGGGATCCGAATGCTGAACATTGGTAAGGGATCATCGACAGTGCTTACATTGAGAACAGGCAGAGTGGAGGGAATTTTATTGAATTCCTGAAGATCCTCATGTTACTGCATGGCTGTGTGTGCTGGACCATGGCAAAAGTTGAACAAATGTTGTGACCAGCAATGATGACTTGGTTTAAAAGGAATGTTAGACTACTGAGAATATTCAAGAGTGACATAAGGAGAACATGGCTTAGACCAGAAACTTCACAAAGACCTAGGACAATTAGCTGATAGTTTTGGTGCAAGCTTGCAGAATGGAACAAGATAGAAAATGTTTACAAGTCAAGGAAGACTTAAGGCAGCATTCGATATAAAAAACAATGTCAAGAGTGACTCCACTGAGAGGCTTTAGATGACACCAGCGGCTCCTTCAGAGTTGACAGCAATACAGGGGATTCTTTGGCTGCATTGTTGCTGCTGAACTGCTAGATGAGGACTTCTTGGAAATAATATCTTTGAGGGGAGACAGTGATGTCCTGGTATAGAATCATAGAATTATTACAGCATGGAAGCAGGCCATTCTGCCCATCAAGTCCACACTGACCCACCCCCTACCCTGTACCTGTAACCCTGCATTCCCCACAGCTAATTACCTAACCTGATAAAAACGAGGTAAAACCCGAAACGTCGATTTCGAAGCTCCTTGGATGCTGCCTGAACTGCTGTGCTCTTCCAGCACCACTAATCCAGAATCTAATTACCTAACCTGTACATCCCTGGACATTATGGGGCAATTTAGTATAGCCAATCCACTAACCCCCAGAGGAAACCCATGCAGACATGGAGAGAATGTGCAAACTCCACATAGACCGTTGCCTGATGGTGGAATCAAACTCTGGTCCCTGATGCTGTGAGGCAGCAGGGCTAATCATTGCACCACTATGGTAATGTCTCTGAACTACTTATAATCCTAGGAGGGCCTCTCAGTTCCAGGACAGTGTGGGAAGGGTAATAAATACTGGCCTCCCCAATGATGCTCCCACTTCCTGAAGGGGTAGATGGAGGTCAAAAAGCAGTATCCAAGGTTTCCAGGAACGGAACAATCTGGTCCTGGGTGTCCAGTATTAGCATGAGGGGTCTGGCTTCACATTTCGAGACGGGTTGGAGAATTACATAGTGCAGGTATCACTTCAAGATCCAGGTGACTGGGAGAACTCTGTGTAACAATGGGAAGCCTGGGTACTATAAATTCAAAACAAAAACAGAAATTGCAGGAAAAGCTCAGCAGGTCTGGCAGCATCTGTGGAGAGAAATCGAGTTAATGTTTCGGATCCAGTGACCTTTCCTCAGTTCTGAATGTTTATGCTGTAAGGTTGAAGTGCATGCTAGATTGGTTTATGGCAGGCTGGACTAGTCCTGTATAACTGATGTCAAGAACTGGGATACATGAAAGTTAACTTCATGGGGGGAGATGACAGGTGCTTATTCCTTCCACAGCCTACAAAATAGAGACATTTGCATAGGATGAGAAGTTAGGGTGAATTTCCCAGAGATTTTCCAGAATTTGGCCCCAGGTTGTCCCACTGTGCTTCTTTGCTGCTTTGGGAGCACCTATTGCTGCTTTCCCAGATGGACGAAGAGAACAACTTTTTAACATCCTTTTCCAAATGCTTCGTAGTCATTTAGTTCAAAGCTGCTGCAATTCAAATGATCTGAAAAAGCACCAAGTTGATATTTAGCTGTATCATTTACATTGCTCGGTGCAAAGCTATGGAAAATTCCCCTCTTTAATTACAAATGCTGACTTTGCTCTGAATAAATTTAGAGCCTTTGTTTGTAAAAGGAAGCTTAGGGTACTTCCCCTAACAATTTGATTAAATCTTTGTTTCAAGTCTTTGAGCACAATCAAAATCCAGGATGCAGGTTATTATATCTTCCAGCAAGATTTGCCATTTAAAGCAATGCTGCATACATGAAACATCATTTTTTAAATAAAATTAAAATTGTAATCTAATCTGCATTTGCCTCCCTTTAAAGGAGGGGGCAGAGTCAACCTTTTCTGTCCTACGCCCTCTGATAGGGTGGCTTCCCTCAGCAGTCTCTGCAAGACTGGAAACTCTGTGTGGGTTGAGTCCTCAGCAACTTTCTGCATCCCACCACTCAACAGAAAGTTGTGTTTGTGCAGCGCTGGGCAGTTTGAAACATGCCCCAGTTTTATTGTAAAATTATTCATCAAAGGAAAATATACACGATTGGCCAGGTCATAGTGCCTGCAGGCCTTTGGCAATTTACAAGGTGATGGAGATACCTGTGTGCTGCACCCTTGTCACTGTCTGGGTCGTTTTGTTTATGGGGCTGTGGGTGTTGCTGGTGAGGACAGGAACTGGAGAAGGTAGTGGGGCCCCCTTCTTGAACCACTGCAGTCCTTTGTTGCAGGGAGACTTAGTATGCTGCAAGGGGAGGCAGTTCCAGGATTTTGACCCAGTGACACTGAAGGAATGGTAATGTATTTCCAAGTCAGGATGGTGAGTGACCCGGAGGGGAGCTTACAAATGGTGGTAGTAAGAACGTAAGAAATGGAAGCAGGAGTAGCTCATTTGGCCCTTTGGTCCTGCTCCACCATTCAATACTATCATGGCTGACCCTTGGCTTTAACTCCCCTTTCCCTGTATCCCTCTTTTCTTTGATTTCTCCAAGAGGTCAGTAATCTGTCTGGCCCCGCCTGAAATATATTCAGCATTGGAGCATCCACAGCTTCTGGGGAGAGATTTCCAACAATGCACAATCCTTAGGGTGAAATACTCTCTCCTCATCCTAGCCCCTTATTCTGAAACTGTAGCCCCAGTGTTTGACATTCCACAGCCAGAGGGAAACCTCTTCATTTTGATGCTGTCAAGCCCCTTCAGAATCTTTGAACGTTTTAATGAGATCGCCTCTTATTTTTCTAAGCTCCATAAAATATTGACCCAATTTACTCTCACTGTAGGGAAACCTCCTTTCATTCCAGGTACCAAATTTAGCAAAGCATTGCTGTAGCATCCAGTGCAAGGTCAAGATTGATCGGTTTCTGATGATGAATGCTGTCCAGGGTTTGGGGGCAGGAGGTGTAAAGGTTGGATCAGCAACAATAGTATTCAATAGTAAGACAGGTTTGATGGGCTGAATGGCCTACTCCTGTTCCTATACCTTTCTCTAAATATGCAGAGTAACATTGTGCATAGTATTACCGAGTGTCAGCTGTCCTTGTTCGTCTTGGCATTGAAGTGTTGTACATTTTGGAACATAGAAGCTTGAGAATATGGAGACTGGTGAAGTTCCTCAGTGTTGAAAGTTTGTGTTTATTGGGCAGGATTTTGAGCAAAGTGAACTTGTAGCACAATTTGGTAGAGTCCAAATGGTGTTGTTACAGCTTAGGATTATTGATGCCTTTTTATTTTAGTTTTTTAAAATCATTTTTGGTTTGGAGCTGTGAGCTGAGAGTGGAAGGTGACCTTTTGACTGTGAGCAGCAGTTTGCTTTAAAGCAAAGGGAACATTCCAGCTGGTTATTGTTTATGAGGCCAGCCCTGGAAGATAACGGCAGGATGATTCTTGTTAAAAGAAAGGAGTGTCTCGCGAAGCTGTCATTCCGTGGATGCACAGTTCTCCAACAGGTGGCCGATGTTTGAACCGTTAACAGGACCCTCACAGGGAGTGACCACCGAGAATGTAAAAACAAAACAGAAAGAGAAACCAGAGTTGGAGATGGTTTTGAACTGTGTGTTTCAAGTCAGAAGACTGGTGGTGGCCCAGGCTACAGGGTGGCGGTTTGACTGCTCTCTGGCTATCCTCTCATTGTCAACTTAATGAAAGCTCAGAGGACAGAACCTTAGTTATCAGTATAAAGTGACTATTTCTTAGAACCTACTGGAAACTATTTGCATGCACTGGTGTCTTCAGAAACCTAGCACGATACAATCCCGTGGTCATGAAGTCTGCTTGAGTGAACTGGCTAGTTTCATCTCATTTAGTTTTTCTTCTGATTTATTCCTGAACTCTGTCTGTTTGGCTGTCTGACCATGTGTGAGGCTCTAGTCAGATCACATTAGGGATATTGTACGTGATTTTGAGTCCTATATCTAAGGGCTGATGTGCTAGCATTGGATGGGGTGGACAGGGGGGTTAGAAGAATGATCCCGGGAATAAAGGGCTTGCTCTATCAGAGCTGAAAATGTGTTGCTGGAAAAGCGCAGCAGGTCAGGCAGCATCCAAGGAGCAGGAGAATCGACGTTTCGGGCATGAGCCCTCATTCCTGAAGAAGGGCTTATGCCCGAAACGTCGATTCTCCTGCTCCTTGGATGCTGCCTGACCTGCTGCGCTTTTCCAGCAACACATTTTCGGCTCTGATCTCCAGCATCTGCAGTCCTCGCTTGTCCTATCAGAAACAGTTGAGGATTCAGGATCTGTACTCCATGGAGTTTTGTAAGGATGAAGGAAGATCTGATTGAAACTTACAGAATAGAGTCATAGAGTGATACAGTAGAGAAGCAGACCCTTCAGCCCAACTCATCCATGCTGACCAGGCTTCCCAAACTGAACGGATCCCATTTGCCTATGTTTGACCCATATCCCTCTAAACCTTTCCCATCCATGTACCTGTCCAAGTGTCTTTTAAATGTTGTAGCTGTACCCAGCCCTACCACCTCCTCTGGCAGCTCGCTCCTTATATGTGCCGCCCTTTGTGAAAACATTACCCTTCATGTCCCTTTTAACTCTTTCCCCTCTCACCATAACCTATGCCCTCTAGTTTTGATTTCATCTACTCTGAGGAAGGACATTTGCTTTTCACCCGATCCATGCCCCTCATGATTTTATAAACTTCTGTAAGATCACCCCTCAGCCTCCGACGTCCAGTGATAAAAGTCCCAATCTGTCCACCCAATCCCTGTAGCTCAAACCTTCCAGTCTCAGTAACATGCTTGTAAATCTTTTTTGCACGCTTTCTAGTTTAATAACATCCTTTCTACAGCAGGGTGACCAGAATTATATGCAGTACTCCAAATGTGTCCGTACCAATGTCTTGTACAGCTGTGACATGACGTTCCAACTCCTATATTCAGTGCTCTGACCAGTAAAGGCAAGCGTGCCAAATGCCGCCTTCACCATCCTGCCTACCTGTTTACGCCACTTTCAAGGAACTATCCACTTGCATCCCTCAGTGTTTCTGTTCAACAACACTCCCCAGGGCCCTACCATTAACTGTGTAAGTCCTGCCCTGCTTTGTCTTACCAAAACTCAATACCTCACCATTATCTGAATTAAACTCCATCTGCCACTCCTCAGCCCTTTGGCCTAATTGATCTCAAGATCCAGTTGTACTGTCAATAACCTCTTTCACCGTCGGCTATGCCACCAATTTTGCTAACTCATTTACTAACTTATTAACCGTGGCTGCTGTATTCTTATCCAAATTGTTTATGTAAATGGCGGACGACAGTGGACCAGCACCAATCCTCACAGCATCCCTCTGGTCGCAGGCCTCCAGTCCAAGCGTCGACCCTTTACCACCATCCTCTGTCTTGTAAGATCAAGCCAAGTTTGTATTCCCTGTATTCCCTGGATCCCATGTGATCGAACCGTACTAATAAATCTGCCATGCAGAACCTTGAAGGCCTTGCTAAAGTATATGTTGACAACATCTATTGCTGTGTCTTCATGTATCATCTTGATTACCTCTTCAAAAAACTCAATCAAATTTAAGAGGCATGATTTCCCATATACCAAGCTTTGTTGACTATCCATAACCTGTCTTTCCAAATGCATGTAGATGCTGTCTCTCAGAATCCCCTCCAACAACGTACCTACCACTGATGTCACACTCACTGGGCTGGAGTTCCCTGGCTTCTCCTTATAGCCTTTCTTAAATAATAGCCACCCTCCGGCCTTCCAGCTGTCAATGATACAAGTATCTCTGTTAGGGGCCTCACAAATTCCTCCCTAATCTCCACAATATCCTAGGATACACTTGACCAGATCCTGGGGATTTATTTCCCTTTACGCAGGTTAAGACCTCCAGCACTACCTCTTCTGTAATGTGGACTTTTTCCAGGGTGGACTTCGGAATACGCAACAACACAGAGTGGCCGAGCGGAGGCTGAGCACCAAGTTCTGTACCCATGGGGATGGCCTTAACCGGGACCTTGGGTTCATATCAGACTACTGGTGACCCCACTGCACTATACACTCTCTCATACACACACACACTCACACTCATGATCGCGAGCGCACGTGCAGTCACTCGCACGATCCCCCTCTCTCTCACTCACGCATGTGCGCACACACACATATATAAGTCTATGGGGTGAACTTATATTTGCAGATAAATTCTATTTCTTTCAAAAAGCACATAATCTGTAGGCAGTCAGTCCATGTGACATTTTATAAATTCCTATTTTGGCAATAGAAGCAGAGTGACTCCAGGTTGGGATACAGACAGACTCGAACTGCACACCCTTAATGCAGTGTCTGAGCTGAGATGTCACTTTTTAAAAAAAATAAAACCTTAAGTTCAGATCGGATGGTAAGACCTTGCAATGGATAGTGAGGACAGCTGAGAAGATCATTGGGGTTTCTCTTTCTCCACTTCCCCCCTTCCCCCCCATTACAGACATTTACACCACAAGATAGATTTGAAAGGCTAAGAGCATTGTGGAAGACCCCTCACTCAAACTCTTCTCCCTCCTGGATTAGAGTCCAACAGGTTTATTTGGAAGTACAAGCTTTCAGAGTGCTGCTCCTTCATCAGGTAGCTAATGGGGCAGGACCATAAGACACAGAATATAATCTGGTGTTGTGGGACTTCTAACTTTGTCCACCCCAGTCCAACACTGGCACCTCCACATCTTTTCAAGACATCACTATTTATTATCTCGAGATCTCGGCCTTCCTCTCCTTGATGAATATTGATGTGAAATATTCCCACCCATCTCCTGTGGTTCTACACATAGATGGCTTTGTTATCTTTAAGGGTGCCTATTCTCTCCCTAGTTACTTTTATGTGTACTTAATATACTTGTAGAATCTCTTTGGATTCTCCTTTACCCTGTCTGGTAAAGCGCTCATGCCCATTTTTTGCCCTCCTGATTTCACTCTTAAGTGTACTCCTACACCCCCTAAACACTGCAAGGGGTTCACTTGATCCCAGCTGTGAGTGGCCTGGATAGAGTGGACGTGGAGAAGATGTTCCCACTAGCAGGAGAGACTAGGACCGAGGGCACAGCCTCAGAGTGAAGGGATGACCCTTTAAAACGGAGATGAGTTTTTTTCAGCCTGAGGGTGGGGAATCCGTGGAACTCATTGTCACAGAGGGTTATGGAGGCCAAGTCATTGAGTGTCTTTAAGACAGGGATACTGATTAGTAAGGGGATCAAGGGTTACGGGGAGATGGCAGGAGAATCGGGGTTGAGAAACATATCAGCCATGATTGAATGGTGGAGCAGGCTCGATGGGCTGAGTGGCCTAATTCTGCTTCTTATGGTGTTATAGAACATAGAACAGTACAGCACAGAACAGGCCCTTCAGCCCACGATGTTGTGCCGACCACTGATCCTCTTGTATGAACCCTCAAATTTCTGTGACCATATGCATGTCCAGGAGTCTCTTAAATGTCCCCAATCATCCTTCCTCCACAACTGCTGCTGGCAACGCATTCCATGCTCTCTCAACTGTCTGTGTAAAGAACCCGCCTCTAACATCCCCTCTATACTTTCCTCCAACCAGCTTAAAACTATGACCCCTCGTGTTAGTCATTTCTGCCCTGGGAAATAGTCTCTGGCTATCGACTCTATCTATGCCTCTCATTATCTTGTATAACTCAATTAGGTACCCTCTCCTCCTCCTTTACTCCGATGAAAAAAGTCTGAGCTCAGTCAACCTCTCTTCATAAGATAAGCCCTCCAGTCCAAGCAGCATCCTGTTAAACCTCCTCTGAACCCTCTCCAAAGCATCCACATCTTTCTTAAAATAGGGCGACCAGAACTGGACGCAGTATTCCAAGTGCGGTCTAACCAAAGTTTTATAGAGCAGTAACAAGATCTCACGACTCTTAAACTCGATCCCCCTGTTAATGAAAGTCAAAACACCATATGCTTTCTTAACAACCCTGTCCACTTGAGTGGCCATTTTAAGGAATCTATGTACCTGCACCCCAAGATCCCTCTATTCCTCCACACTGCCAAGAATCCTATCCTTAATCCTGTACTCAGCTTTCAAATTCGACCTTCCAAAATGCATCACCTCACATTTATCCAGGTTGAACTCCATCAGCCACCTCTCAGCCTCTCTCTGCATCCTGTCAATGTCCCGCTGCACCCTACTACAGCCCTCTATACTGTCAACGACACCTCCAACCTTTGTGTCATCTGCAAACTTGCTGACCCATCCTTCAATCCACTCATCCAAGTCATTAATAAAAATTACAAACAATAGAGGCCCAAGGACAGAGCCCTGTGGAACACCACTCACAACAGACTTCCAGGCAGAATATATTCCTTCTACTACCACTCAAGCCATGCTCTTCCAGATGGTCATAAATCCTATCCCTCAGAATCCTTTCTAACACCTTGCAGACGACAGACGTGAGACTTACTGGTCTGTAATTGCCGGGGATTTCCCTATTTCCTTTCTTGAAGA
>NC_057724.1:81058512-81098557 GCF_004010195.1 Chiloscyllium plagiosum
AGCTACCTTCTTCCTTTTGACGAGAAGCTCCACCGCTCTCGTCATCCAAGGTTCCTTTATCTTACCACTTCTTGCCTGTCTCAGAGGGACATATTTATTCATCACTCGCAACAACTGTTCCTTAAACAGTCTCCACATGTCTATAGTGCCTTTACCATGGAACAATTGCTCCCAATCCATGCTTCCTAACTCATGTCTAATCGCATCATAGTTTCCTCTTCCCCAATTAAATATCCTCCCATTTTGCCTAATCCTCTCCTCCGCCATAGCTATGTAGAATGTTATTGTTTGTTAAAACTATGAATTTGGTGTCTGGCATTGGTTATTCACAAAGTCTGGTTGGCAGCCAATCTTTCGGGTCGTTGAGTGTGTTGCTGAATTGCAAATACAGGGATGGGGAGCTGATCTGATTTGGCTCTGTGTGTCATAAGGAATCACATCACGAAGCCCTCCCAACCACTGAGCCACTAGCCCAGGTCCCAGGCACTCTCATCAGGAGAGCAGACATTGTCAGTGAATGAGAAACTGAGCAGGTTTCTTACAGTCATGAGGGACTCAGTGCTGAATGTGTGTGATTAGATCATTTACCTTTTGCTGTCCGTTTTGAACCTGTTTTCTACAACATGCAGGCTACCACTGAGCTACTGGTTTCAGCTTTGAGTAAAACATTGTTTTAGACCCTCTAATACAACACTACCTGGAGAAAGAGAGCTCGGTCCTCTCACTGTAAGATGGCTCCCTTTGAGCAGTGTCACTCAGCACTCACTCAGTTGTTTCAAGGATTGTTTTGTTTTATAGATTAGATTACTTACAGTGTGGAAACAGGCCCTTCGGCCCAACCAGTCCACACCGACCCGCCGAAGCGCAACCCACCCATACCCCTACATTTACCCCTTTAACCTAACACTACGGGCAATTTAGCATGGCCAATTCACCTGACCCGCACATCTTTGTGACTGTGGGAGGAAACCGGAGCACCCGGAGGAAACCCATGCAGACACGGGGAGAATGTGCAAACTCCACACAGTCAGTCGCCTGAGGCGGGAATTGAACCCGGGTCTCTGGCGCTGTGAGGTAGCAGTGCTAACCACTGTGCCACCGTGCCGCCCTGTTCTGTTTTGACAGAACAGTGGCCCATAGGTTATACCGGAACTGGAATTTCCATCGTCACCTTATTACAGCGTCATTTGCTAGATTGTGTCTCAGGCAAAATAAAGCAATATCTGCTGATGGAGGAAATCTAGGGCAAGGGGGCAGAAGGTCAGAGCTAGGTCATTGAGGAATTTGTCCCGCACACCAGGTACGGTCTGTGTGTAGAATTCTCCCCAACAATACCTATCAGATGCTGAAGCTCAACAATGTCACATCCGAGGTCATTGGTATCAAGAATATGAAAGATAGCAAAGTGGAGGACAAAAGCAAATTACTGCGGATGCTGGAATCTGAAACCAAAAGAGAAAATGCTGGAAAATCTCGCAGCATCTGTAAGGAGAGAAAAGAGCTGACGTTTCAAGTCTAACTGACCCTTTGTCAAAGCTGGAGGAGTGTGAATGAAGGTCATGTGGAGATCACCTGTCGTCTCAGTGAATAGCAGCTGAATGGGGTTGAATGGCCTCCTCCTAGTTCCCATGTACAGTTCCATTCTTGAAGAAAATGATGCCAACTGTTCTCTCTGTTTGGATTGGTTGCTGTGATTTGGTGAGACTGACTGGGTTATGAACATGAACTGATTGTTCTTGTTCAGCCTTGTTTATACTCACCTGAGGATTTGGGTTTTAGTTTGGATTATGAGTGAATTGTAAATAATGACTGGTGCCTTCAGCTCTTGATCAGTGCACTCAAAAGCCCTGGGTCCTCCACTCAAAATGCCCTCGGAAGTATTTGCCAAAACAATTTCTCAAGGAATGGTTTAACTCCTTGCTGTCCTCTCCCCTGCTGTCTTTCCTGAATGCAAATTAAAAAGCTTTTATTGTATAATGTTGAAATCCAGGTTAAATAACAAGAGCTTTGTTACACTGTCAAACAAATGGTTATTGTTGTGAAATGGTTATTGTTGTGAATTTAATTTTAGGAGAAGGATGAAAGATACTTCATGTTGTTCCCAAAAGTGCTGCTCATGCTGTCTGCGAGTCCACGGATGAGTGGCTTCATTTATCAGGTGAGAAAAGCCACATTTATGTTCTTGTGAAATCACCTAAGTATAATTTCATTTTACTACTGTGTTATTTTTGAGCCACATTAATGTACTGTTTGAATTAGAGTTCAGGAACTGCAAAGTTGTCTCCTGTGCTGACATTGCAATGTTATTTTTTGCTGCAGGGAAAGTTGCCATTGACAGGAATGACAATAACAAAGTTAGAGGAAACAGAAAACTTCCACAATGCCTTCGAAATCACAGGTTTGTACTTTATAAATTGACACAGTCTCTCCAGGCACACACAGTGATGGGATATGTTCATGGGTTTATTGCTGGTGGCATTGATGGTTGAATTTGGTCAAAGCCATTGGAAGGCTCCCTTTTAAGTGCTGGAGTATCTTTTACACTCACTTAGTTTCTCTGATGTTGGTTGTGGAATAAATATTGTCCAGGACATCAGAAGAATGTGACTGCTCTCCCTTCAGTACTGCAAAAGAATCTTTTACACTCAACTGAGAGACCAGACAGGCTTCCATATAATTCCACATCTAAAGACACCACCTCTGACAGTGCGGCACCAGTGCTGAGGGAGGCTCAGCACTGACCCTCTGACAGTGCGGCACTCCCTCAGCACTGACCCTCTGACAGTGCGGCACTCCCTCAGCACTGACCCTCTGACAGTGCGGCGCTCCCTCAGCAATGACCCTCTGACAGTGCGGCACTCCCTCAGCACTGACTCTCTGACAGTGCAGCACTCCCTCAGCACTGACCCTCTGACAGTGCGGCACTCCCTCAGCACTGACCCTCTGACGGTGCGGCGCTCCCTCAGCACTGACCCTCTGACAGTGCAGCACTCCCTCAGCACTGACCCTCTGACGGTGCGGCACTCCCTCAGCACTGACCCTCTGACGGTGCGGCGCTCCCTCAGCACTGACTCTCTGACAGTGCAGCACTCCCTCAGCACTGACCCTCCCTCAATTTGAGTTCAGTTAGCTCAGTTGGGTGGCTTAGTGGCTCAGTGGATAGCACTGCTGCCTCACAATGCCAGGTACACTGATTCGATTTCACTCTCTGGTGACAGTGTGGAGTTTGCAGATTCTCCCTGTGCCGGTGTGGGTTTCCTCCGGGTGCTCCAGTTTCCTCCCACAATTCACAGACATGCAGGATAGGCGGGTTAGCCATGGGAAACGTAGGGCTACAGGGATAGGGTGGGGGGTGAGTCTGGGTGGGATGCTGTTTGGCAGGTTGCTGTGGATTTAATGGGCCGAATGGCCTGCTTCCACACAGTTAAGGATTCTGTGACCCTCTATGATCTACGCTGAGCTGGCTGGATGGCTGGTTTACAATTCAGAGTGACGACAGCAGTGTGGATTGAGTTCCTGCATTGGCTGAGGTCACCATGAAGGTGTCTCCTCCTTGAATCTCCCCTTGCCTCAGGTGTGGTGATCTCAGCTGAAACCACCACCAGCTACTTCTCTCTGTATGGGGAGAGCAGTCCTTTCGTGCAGTTGGACTATAGTGACTTCGTCAGTGCTGACTGTCTGTTAATATGTGCACCCGCAAAGCTGCCGTGAATAATTGGATATTGAAATGTTTGGCATGTCAATCTGCCTTACAGTGTGCAAGGTGCTACCCACTGAGCTGGGGCTAATGTGAATGATATTACCATGTGTCTACTTCTGTACATTGGCTCAGTCTGAGAGCGATGATGACCAAAATGTTTAGTTGTAGAAAATAATTTAAGTGTTTCAAATGTTTGCAGGTAACATGATCGAGCGGATTCAGGTGTCCTGTAGTAACAGCCAGGAGCTCCATGACTGGGTAGAGAATCTCCTGATGTTAACCAAAGGCACAGTCCCTGGGAATACTAACACAAAACCAGTGTCTGCCACTTCACAGCCAGTAAGGAGTAGTTAACTTCTTGTTTTAAATATGGACTATAAGAAACTGTCCCTGTTAACTGGTGCCTAAACTGCCGACAAAGATAGTGACAAAAACAAAAATTCCTGGAAAAACTCAGCTGGTCTGGCAGCAACTGTAGAGAGAAAGCAGAGTTAGTGTTTCAGGGGCTGTGAAGTTCTGAGGAAAAACCACTGGACCCAAAATGTTCACTCTGATTTCTCTCCATGGACACTGTCAGACCTCCTGAGATTTTCCCGCAATTTCTGTGTTTGTTTCTGATTAACAGCATTTGCATTTCTTTTGGTTTTTTACAAAGTTGGTGAGCCAGTGTGATAAAATGCAAATGTTTCAGGCGTCATATTACAGCTTAAATGTTCCTCTGGGTTAGCATGTCAGTTACTATTGGCGAGGAGAAAGTGAGGTCTGCAGATGCTGGAGATCAAAGTTGAAACTTTATTGCTGGAACAGCACAGCAGGTCAGGCAGCATCCAGGGAACAGGTTACTATTGGCCACAGTTTCAAGCGAACTAAGAGTGAGATGAGGAGAAATGTCTTTATTCAGAAAGTTGTTAGTATTTGGAATGTGCTGGGAGAGTGGTGGAGGTGGATTCCGTGGGAGGTTTTAATAGAGAGCTGGATATGTATATGTGATGAATTTAGGGCTGGAGCATGGGAATGGCTGGGTAGGTTGTTCAGGAGCTGGTACAGACACAGTGGGTTGAGTGGCCTCATGCTGGAAAGTTGTACGATTCCAAGGTAGTTGTGCCATTCTCAGTGCATCCTTGATTAACCATTTTTATAAAGATCCTTTTCATGTTTTCCACGTACAAAATTGGTGTTGTGAATATGGATGGATTTTGTCCTGTTTATTGGAACTGAACAGATTTTGATTTCACTTTGTGCTGGAGGTATTGATCAATCTGTCTTTAGACCTGGATTGACACATCCAGAGTTTTCACAGCTTGAAAGGCTCCCTGTTAGAGGGAACTGATGTGGGTGGCACAGAGGGTGTTGCTGGGCCTGGGGAATGTGTTGGGTCAGTAAATACACCTCAAGTGAAGGCAAGTATCAAACTCCTCTTTATGTGATATCATACCAATTTGTGCAGCATGTGATTGGCAGCAGCGACATGGACTCGTACAGCGCAGAAACAGACCCTTTGGCCCAATTCTTTCATGCTGAACATGTTTCTCAAACTAAACTAGACCCACTTACCTATATTTGGCCCATATCTCTCTCAACCTTTCCTCTGCATTCATGTACTTGTCCAAATGTCTTTTAAATGTTGTAACTGTGCCTGCATCTACCACTCCCTCTGATAGCTCATTTCACATACAGCACCTTGCATAGTCAACTGCCCAACGGTGCGTCCCAGCATTGCACCTGGAAAAAATGTGGCACCAATTTTAAAAAACCATCTCCAATCCAACAGCCCTCCAGGATTTCTGTATTCCTGTAGTTCTGCTGTCCTGTTTCTCCCTCAACTCCCCACATGATTAGCTGCTCTTTCATCTCTCTGGAATTTTGTCTGTTCTCCTTCCCATTTTTCAGCATCTTTCTCCTCCTTTCATCTACCTTTTAGACCATACTTTCAGTCCTAAAAACTCTCTGAGAAGCAGCTTGGAACAGTTTTCAAGTTAAATGCGCTATATGAATGTTCCTTGTGTCATTGATGCCAAGTCTTTTAAATATTTTGATACCAATTGTCAAGTAATTTGAGGTGTAGTGATGTCACTGTACTCTGCATCTATTGACATAGGGTTGAACTTCAGAAGTGATCAACCCCTTATATTTTTCATCAGGTGGGAATCTCCACAACTGCCTGCTGTCTGTCTCTGTAATTAGAGATCAAGGGCAGCTTCAAGCTAGTCCACATTCCAGCATAATGCTGGGAAGGAGAATTTTGTGTGTCCAAGTTGAGGAATATCTGGGTTATCACACAATCAATTCACCAATGATGAGTTATCCCATTAATCTGGAGAGCCAGCCCTGTCTGTATTCAGTCCTTGGCTTCTCACAGTCATTGATTCTGCAGAGACATTTGTTCCTGCCTAGATTTGGAATATCTCTGTCTGTGCTAAAGTGGAAAAGCATTGGGGAAACTAGATAACAAGGGAGAAGGGACTGGAACGATATGCCGATTGTCAGGGAGCGCAAACACCAGTTTCTGTGAAAGTCCTGTTTCGGCACTAGATATTCAGCATAATTCTCCTAGTGTGTTGGTTAAAATCTGAAACGGAGCAGCTTGAGAGTGACTTGCTGCCCCCTTTACAGCTGAGATCTGTCTATTGCCCAGTCATTAATACCAGCAAAGCACCTTCAATTTCCCCGTGAAACAGAACGGCAGTTTATTGGGAATGCCGAGTAACTCAGACAAACAGCGTTAACGTTTCAGATTTACAGCTTCTCTTAGTTTTCAGTGGGGCTCCTGAAGCATTTGTTGAAATGTCACACACACTAACTGAATTGTTTGCAAAGTTAAGGCTCAGGGAGTTGAAAAGGCAGGTCTGAAGTGGTTGCCAGAAGCACCAGAGGGTAAGGTGAGAAATTACATAGAGCATAGAACATTCTAGCACAGTACAGGCCCTTCGGCCCTCGATGTTGCACTGACCTGTGGAGCCAATCTGAAGCTCATCTATCCTACACTGTTCCACTTTCATCCATATGTTTATCCAATAAACATTTAAGTGCTCTTAAAGTTGATGCGTCCACTACTGTTGCAGGCAGTGCGTTCCATGCCCTTTCTACTCTGAGTAAAGAACCTACCTCTGACATCTGTCCTATATCTATCACCCCCTAATTTAAAGTTAGGTTCCTTTGTGCTAGCCATCACCATCCGAGGAAAAGGCTCCAAAGCATCCATATCCTTCCTATAATGCGAGCACTATCCACAACCCCACCGACCTTAGTGTCATCCGCAAATTTAAAAACCCATCCTTCTACGTCCTCAACCAGGTCATTAATAAAAAAATGGCAAACAGCAGTGACTCCTTGTGTTACACCACTAGTAACTAAACTCCAGGATGAACATTTCCCATCAACCACCACCTTCTGTCTTTCAGCTGGCCAATTTCTGATCCAAACCGCTAAATCACCCACAATCCCATACCTCTGTATTTTGTGCAATAGCCTACAGTGGGAAACCTTATCAAATGCCTTACTGAAATCCATTTACACCACATCGATCGCTTTACCCTCATCCTCCTGTTTGGTCACCTTCTCAAAGAACTCTGAGGTTTGTGAGGCATGACCTACCCTTCACAAAGCCATGTTGACTATCCATAATCAACTTATCCCTCTCTAGATGATTATAAATAATATCACTTATAACCTTTTCCATCACTTTACCCACAACCAAAGTAAGGCTCATTGGTCTATAATTACCAGGGTTGTCTTTACTCCCCTTCTTGAACAAGGGGACAACATTTGCTATCCTCCAGTCTTCCGGCACTATTCCTGTAGACAATGACGATGTAAAGATCAAAGCCAAAGGCTTTGCAATCTCCTCCCTGGCTTCCCAGAAAATCTTAGGATAAATTCCATCTGGCCCAGGGGACCTATCCATTTTCACACTTTCCAGAATTGCTAACACCTCCCCCTTGTGAACCTCAATCCTGTCTAGTCTAGTAGCCTGTATCTCAGCATTCTCCTTGATAACATTGTCTTTTTCCAGTGTGAATACTGACGAAAAATATTCATTTAGCGCTACCCCTATTTCCTCAGACTCCACACACAACTTACCATTGTTATCCTTGATTGGTCTTATTTTTTCTCCAGTCATTCTTTTATTCCTGATGTACCTATAGAATTGTTTTACGCATTGAGTTGTGATGTGGACCGCACTGCCTGATGCAGATTTGGTGATAACTTTCAGAAAAGGACTGGGTAAATATTTGAAAAGGATACCAAAATATATATATTTGAGTAACTGAAAAGACAAATCTATTTTCATCTCATTCCTACCCAGCAACACTCTGAGAGTAAGCAGCCTCCAGCAACTCCGTCACACCAGCCCCTTGCTTATTCACCTCCACAGTCTTACAGCACAGCTGGACAAAACCGCGGCCTCTTGGAACCTCCCAAAATCCCCAAGGCTTGGACTCTGAGCTGCCTGAGACCAGCGCCCCCGCTAAGACCATCAGCTGCGTTAGGCTGTAAGGAGGTATGTGGTCCATTCACAAGGCACATTGCTTTCAACATAAAAGGTTTGCCAGCTACATCAAAAATAACCCCTCAGCCCCATATACTGATCCTGAACGAGATGGGTTGAATTATTGTCAGTTAATCACAATTAATCAAAGTCTGTTTTATAACAAAACTCCCTTATTTTCCACTGTTGTGCAATGATTCCTGGTGAATATTTACTGTTTTATTAATAAGGTATTTATAATGGAGACAATTTTAAATGTGCATGACACTATTACTGCATTGACTTGCATGGATAATAACCTTTTAGACTAATTGAAATTACTTGGATGATGCACTGATAGCGAAATTAACACTAATATAGATGACACTTCTCAATTACCTTTAAGATAGTGAATGAACTTTTCATATAATAATCATCAATTATTTGCTTTCACTTTCATCTTATCTTTCTTTCCCATTTGTTACATTGTAGAGGATGTCTTATATTCTAAAGGTAAGGGGTTAGATGAGTGACTTTACTCCTAGTTTGTGTTGTGTGCATGCCAGCGATGCAAGACTACATTTGCTGCCTCACCACCTTCCTTCACCTGCTTACCTTAACGCTATTCTGAGATGTTTGTAAGTTGTATGCAAATCGCATTAATCTTCTTGCAGTATTTGAGGCCAAAATGATTCCTCTGGCTCTGTTAAAGATGCAGAAATGTATTTGGTGTCTCAACTTGGCAACTAACTAGTGAAGCACAAGCTCTCCCTGATCAGTGTAGCTGTGGCATGGCTGCTTCTGTATTCGTAACAAACTGAACTGTTTACAGAATGTACTTCATGCTGCTGAACGAGATATATTGATTCTGACTGACTGTTGGCTGCTGTCCTACTGTGCAGGATTCCAGTAAAAGCCCCAAAGCAGTGAAAAAGTTCTTAACCAAGAGGAAGACGGAACGGAAAACATCCGAAGATGAGTTCATTCTGCGGAAAAGTAAGTTGATCCCTCCAGAAACCTGAGGTATAGAACAATCACCAAAAATAGTTTTCATAAACAGGACTGATATAAAAGTTACAGAAGTTCATATTGATTGTTGAACAGATTAAAACGAAGGAAAGAAGAGAGAATTAAATATCACCTCAATTAGCAGGACAAACAGTTACAGCTCAGTGCTGAGAGGGTGCCATGTTGTGGGATGGTCAGTGCTGAGGGAGGGTCAGTGCTGAGGGAGCGCCGTGCTGTGGGATGGTCAGTGCTGAGGGAGTGCCGCACTGTGGGATGATCAGTGCTGAGGGAGGGTTAGTGCTGAAGGAGGGTCAGTGCTGACAGAGCACGGCACTGTGGGATGATCAGTGCTGAGGCAGTGCCGCACTGTCGGAGGGTCAGTGCTGAGGCAGTACCGAACTGTCGGAGGGTCAGTGCTGAGGCAGTGCCGCACTGTGGGATGGTCAGTGCTGAGGCAGTGCCGCACTGTCGGAGGGTCAGTGCTGAGGGAGTGCCGCACTGTCGGAGGGTCAGCGCTGAGGGAGTGCCGCACTGTCGGAGGGTCAGCGCTGAGGGAGTGCCGCACTGCAGGAGGGTCAGTGCTGAGGGAGTGGGCACTGTCGGAGGGTCAGCGCTGAGGGAGTGCCGCACTGTCGGAGGGTCAGCGCTGAGGGAGTGCCGCACTGTCGGAGGGTCAGCGCTGAGGGAGTGTCGCACTGTCGGAGGGTCAGCGCCGTGCTGTTGGAGAAGCTGTTCTCTCATATTCCATTTTCTCTCATATTAGTCGGTAATATCCTGTGCACTACTTCACACAACAGGTATGGTGTAACAGTGCCTAGGCCAACATATATCTGTCCATCAACATCGCTATCTTGTCATTGTTATAATCATCAATTTTGTAAAGTCTTTGTGTTTAAATTGTCAAGCAAGTTCCCCACATCACAACTGTGATGGCACTTCCAATTTGCTTCATGGTGTGTTCAGTTTGTTGGAAAGGTTAGAACATGAGAAAGCCACAATAAAAATGCCAGTTCTGTCAAGAATCACTGAGGTTTCATTTTCCCTTTCCTCTTGGTAAAGTGTCAGATTTTGTCAAAATGGTAATTGTGCATCTTTCTCTGGCTCTGTGATTCTCACAGTCTTTGTACCATGAGCGTTGTTGCGAATGATGTCACCTACAACAGAATTTTAGTCCTGTTTCAAACTGGGTAGCTGAGGGAGTTAGTTAAACATGAGACTTTTGAGGGTTAAAAGCTGTACCTGTAGGGGGAGGAAGCTTGGTTTTTGCTAATATCAAATGTTAAATTGATTGGTTGTGTCTACGAGGATAAACACATTATCTTTTATCCAACTAAAATCTTTACTGTTTGGTTTGAGCAGGTTTCGGTGTACATGATCTTTCAGTGAGGAAAAGTTTATTTCCGATTAATATCAGCTAGAACTAGGTTTTAATACAGAGTCGAGAGAGTGTTGCTGGAAAAGCACAGCAGGTCAGGCAGCATCCGGGGAGCAGGAATATCGACGTTTCGAGCATAAGCCCTTCACCAGGAATGAGGGGGTGGCCCAAGGGGCTGAGAGATAAATGAGTGGGGCTTGGGGGAAGGCGGTAGCTGGGAATGTGATAGGCAGATGGAGGTGAGGACACGCACACTAAACAATCCCAATGCCCTGTGGCCGAACACTAACTCCCCCTCCCACTCCTCCAAGGACATGCAAGTCCTGGGCCGCCTCCACCGTCAAACTCTAGCCACTGGGTGCCTGGAGGAAGAACGCCTCATCTTCCACCTTCAGACCCTTCAACTAGATGGGATCAATGTGGATTTCACCAGTTTCCTCATTTCCCCTCCCTCCACATTATCCCAGATCCAACCTTCCAACTTGAACTGGACTGTCAAATATTGTTTATTTCTCATCCTTGAATTTTGTCTAAATTGCAAAATAAAATATATTTTTGAACAGTTGATTTGGCCCCCCCTCATTTTGTCAGTAAAATTAGATGGGTAGCACGGTGGCTCAGTGGTTAGCAGTGCTACCTCACAGCGCCAGGGACCCGGGTTCAATTCCAGCCTCGAGCAACTGTCTGTGTGGAGTTTGCACATTCTCCCTGTGTCTGCGTGGGTTTCCTCCGGGTGCTCCGGTTTCCTCGCACAGTCCAAAGATGTGCAGGCAAGTTGAATTGGCCGTGCTAAATTTCCCGTAGTGTTAAGTAGATTAGTCAGGGGTAAATGTAGGGGAATGGGTCTGGGTGGGTTGCTCTTCGGAGGGTCGGTGGTGTGGACTTGTTGGGCCGAAGGGCCTGTTTCCACACTGTAGGGAATCTAACCTAATCTAAAAAAATTGATAATATCTGCAAAAAAAAGGGTGATTTCAGCAGCAAATAGTGATATTTAACAGAAATGCAAAGAGTGACAGGGAGGTAATCACTTGCAGTCACAGAAGAGCTGAACAGCTCAGGTCTCCCTGATTTAACGGACCATTGTATCAGTCACAGAAACATGTGCTCAGATTATCTTCTGCCTCCTTCAGACACTGCCACCTTACTTCAGAGAACCTGAACTGGACTCACCACATAAACACAGTGGCTACAAGAGCAGGGCAGAGGCTAGGAATATTGCAGCAAATAACTCACCGCCTAACTCCCCAGAGCCTGTCCACCATCTACAAGGCACAACTCGGGAGTGTGATGGAATACTCCCCACTTGCCCAGATGGGGGCAGCTCCAAAAACATTCAAGCCTGACACCATCCAGGACAATGCAGCCGGTTGATTGGCATTGCATCCACAAACATCCACTCCCTCCACCATCGATGCTCAGTAGCAGCAGTGTGTACTATCTACAAGATGCACTGCAGAAACTCACCAATAATGCATAGATAGCTCCTTCCAAACCCATGACCACTTCCATCCAGAAGGACAAGGGCGGCAGACACATGAGAATGTTCTCCCCTGCAACTTCCCCTCCAAGCCGTCACCATTCTGACTTGGAAATATATCGCTCCTTCACTGTCATTGGGTCAAAATCCTGGAATTCCTTTCCAATGGACACTGGGGGGTCGACCTACAGCACATGGGCTACTGCAGTTCAAGAAGGCAGCTCACCCCCACCTTCTCAAGGGCAATTAGGGACATACAATAAATGCTACTCCAGCCAACAATGCCCACACCCCATAAATGAATGAACAAAAAATAGTCCTCTTACCTATGGAAAAATATACTGACCTTAAGGGGAATGTGATCAAGATTACCTGGACTGGTTTATGGGTGAGGGAACTGTGTATATTAGGAGAGGTTATGAAAACAGGTCTTAATTCCTTTGAATTTGGAAGAATGGGAGGCATTTGAAACCTGAGGAATTCTTAAAGCGGTAAATAGAACGAAAAGCTCCAAATGTTGAAAATCTGAAGCAATAACAGAAATCACTGGAGAAACTCAACAGGTCTGGCAGCATCTGTGGAGAGAGAAACAGAGTTAACATTTGAGTCCAGACACCTTTCTTCGGAATTCTACAAAATTCTTAAAAGAGCTTGACTGGGTAGATGATGAGAAAATATTCCTCAAGAATGGAGTATCCAGATCGAGAGATCACTATCTCGGAATTAGAGACGGGCAATTTACATTCAATTCGATACTTGTTTCCGTGTAGTTGCTGTCGTAATGTAAAAAGTGCAGGAGGAAGTTTGCATTCAGTAAGTGATGTGATGGTAACCACAAAGTTTCTAACTTTTATACAGATGTTTGTTGAGGTATAAATGTTGGCAGGAGCAGTGATTACTCCCAGCACTACTTCACAATAGTGTCATGAATCTTTTATGTGCAGCTGAGAGGTCAGACCACAGGCATGTTCCCCAGGTACAGTGTCCCTCTGCACTGCCTTCTCCACAGGCGTGTTCCCCAGGTACAGTGTCCCTCTGCACTGCCTTCTCCACAGGCGTGTTCCCCAGGTACAGTGTCCCTCTGCACTGCCTTCTCCACAGGCGTGTTCCCCAGGTACAGTGTCCCTCTGCACTGCCTTCTCCACAGGCGTGTTCCCCAGGTACAGTGTCCCTCTGCACTGCCTTCTCCACAGGCGTGTTCCCCAGGTACAGTGTCCCTCTGCACTGCCTTCTCCACAGGCGTGTTCCCCAGGTACAGTGTCCCTCTGCACTGCCTTCTCCACAGGCGTGTTCCCCAGGTACAGTGTCCCTCTGCACTGCCTTCTCCACAGGCGTGTTCCCCAGGTACAGTGTCCCTCTGCACTGCCTTCTCCACAGGCGTGTTCCCCAGGTACAGTGTCCCTCTGCACTGCCTTCTCCACAGGCGTGTTCCCCAGGTACAGTGTCCCTCTGCACTGCCTTCTCCAGAGGCATGTTCCCCAGGTACAGTGTCCCTCTGCACTGCCTTCTCCAGAGGGGTGTTCCCCAGGTACAGTGTCCCTCTGCACTGCCTTCTCCAGAGGGGTGTTCCCCAGGTACAGTGTCCCTCTGCACTGCCTTCTCCAGAGGGGTGTTCCCCAGGTACAGTGTCCCTCTGCACTGCCTTCTCCAGAGGGGTGTTCCCCAGGTACAGTGTCCCTCTGCACTGTCTTCTCCACAGGCATGTTCCCCAGGTACAGTGTCCCTCTGCACTTTTTGCTCGAGAGTCAGCTCCATTTTTGTGCTTGTGTCCCGGATTGAGAGTTGAACACACAACCCTCTGACCCCCAAGGCAAGGGTTTTACCCTCTAAATCATGTCTGCCAACTGCAGGAGCTACAAAAGGCAAGAGCGTGTGATAATTTTGTAAAGAGAAATGCTCATTTTGACATTTTTAATTCATTTGGTTTTCACCAGTCTGCACCTGTTTGTGGAGATCAAAAACATCTGTTGGTCAATGGAATTTTAAAAATGTGTCATTTTTACTTTCTAGCTGAACTTTATTCCACATGTTTAGATTTGAAACCACACTTTGACAGGTCAACTCTTGAGGTCTTAGCATGAGAAACCAGCGAATGCTTTTTCATTTTTGGTTCCCACAGGTACAGCAGCCTTGGAAGAAGATGCACAGATACTCAAAGTCATAGAGGCTTATTGCACAAGTGCAAACCTACAGCAGACTCATAGCTCAGGCAAGTGAGAGTTTAATTGTTTAAAGTTCTGTTTATAGGTGGCCTAAGATGTTGAGTTTTGGAGTCAGTGGTTCAAGTCAAATATGACTTCTTCAGAACTCGGTTCTTGACCTCATTACAGCCTTGGCCCAAATATAAGTGAATTCCAGAGGTGATGAGACAGTGATAGCCCTTGATGTCAAGGCTGTATTTGACGGAGTGTGGTATCAAGGAGACTGAACAAAACTGGAATCAGTGGGAAACGGGGTAAACTCTGTGCTGGTTGGAGTCATAGCTGGCACATAGGCAGATTGGCAGAGGCGGGAAGAATAGAAAAGCAGTCTACAATTTGAATGGAGAGTGATTCCAGAGTGTGGCTGTGCAGATGGATCTGGGTGTCCTGGCACACAATCCATGAAACGTTTGTAGGCAAGTACTGCAAGTGATTAGAAAGGGAAGAAGGACATTGGTGTTTATTGCATAAAGAATAGAAGCTAAAAGTCAGGAAGTTTTACTGCAGGTGGAGGAGAGGCAGTGAGATCACCCAGAGTGCTGTCTACAGTTTCAGTCTCTTTGCCTTGATGACAGTAGAAGCTATCCAGAAAAGCTCACTTGACTGAAGGATATGATGGGATGGGTTGGGCGTGTATCCATTGGAGTTTAGAAAACTGAGAGGGCATCTTAATGAAACCTGTACATTTCTGAGGGTGCTGGACATGATGGGTGAGACAAGAGTTAGTAGGTAGTTTTAAAATAAGGACAAGATTAGCCAAAGGGAATACAGTTGCAGTACCCCAAATCTGGCTGTCCAAATTCGGGACGGGTTCTCTCTGTCTGCTGCTCAACACTTCGCTGATTAGTTCAGATAAACAGCTGCTTCTTGCTCAGTCGCTGAGGTCCCATAATTTGTTTCTTTTGGTCTGTGCTGCATCTTAGCATTGGTAACTCAGACCAGATCCAATACAATACTTTAACATCTATCTCCCCTCAGCCTGCACTATCCTCCAGCACATTTCCCTGTTCCACCAGTGAGTAATACACAAAAATATATAAAAATAAAGGAGGGAGACTTGAAACTGAGGCAGCGGTTTTGGAGTGATGATGAAATCGACAGGAATTTTAAAATGCATTCATTTATTCACTAATCAAGGTTGGTGCTGCTGGCTGGGTCCAGTATTTATTGCCCTGTCCCTAGTTGCCCCTTGAGAAGGTGGGGTGAGCTGCCTTCTTGAACCACTGCAGTCCATGTGCTGTTGGGTTGTCCCACAATGCCCTTAGAGACGGATTTCCAGGATGTTGACCCAGCGACAGTGAAGGATTTTCAAGTCAGGATGGTGACTGGTTTGGAGGGAAACATGGATGGTTGCACTCCCATGTTGTTGCTTATTGTCCTTCTAGATGGAAGTGGTCGTGGGTTTGGAAGGTGCTGTCTGAGGATCTTTGGTGAATTTTTGCAGTGCCTCTTGTAGATAGTACACACTGCTGCTATTGAGTGTCAGTGATGGAGGGAGTGGATGTTTGTGGATGTGGTGCCAATCAAGTGGGTTGCTTTGTCCTGGATGGTATTGATCTTCCTGAGTGTTGTTGGAGCTGCCCCCATCCAGACAAGTGGGGAGTATTCCATCCTGACTTGTGCCTTGTAGATAGTGGACAGGCTTTAGGGAGTCAGGAATTGAGTTATTTGTTGCAGGATTCCTAACCTCTGACCTGCTCTTGTAGCCACTGTGGTTAGTCCAGTTCAGTTTCTGGTCAATGACAACCCCTCCAGGATATTAATAGTGAGGAATTCAGTGATGGTATTGCCATTGAATATCAATGGTTGATAATTAGATTCTTCCTTGTTGGTGATAGTCATTGCCAGGTTCTTGTCTGAATGTCAGTCTAAGGCTGGGTGTTGTGCAGGTCTTGCAACATTTGGCCCTGGACTGAGTCACTCATCACTAAGATTCATCTGTTTTCATCCCAACTTCCAGCATGTGGCCTGTTGCCTTGTATACTACGTCTTGATCAAGGAAGGAGTTTCTTAAGGAGCATTTCTGAGAAGCGAATCTGGGAGATGAAAAGAGGAAGTTCCAGAGATCAGGCTAAAACCAGGATGAGCCATGGGGAAGCAATGATAGTGAAGGACATACGAGAAACCAGAGTTGGAGAAATGTCAAACTGGAGGGGAGTTCAGAGATGGGGAAGGGTGAGGCCTTGATGGGATTTGAAAATCAGATTGAATTTCAAAGTTGGGGAGTTGCTAAACTAGGAACGAGCACAAGTCATCAGCATGGGGTGACAGAGGAATGGTCTTAGTGTGAGTCAGAACATCCAGGTGGGTTTACGATGAGCTGTGGGTTGTGGAGGGTGAGAAAGAGGCTAGCCAAGGGAACATTTGGAATAGCTGAGGCAAGAGCTAACAAAGGTACGGCTGAGACTTCCAGCAGCTGATGAACTGAAGCCGACCCAGAGTTGGCTGTCATTGTTCTGTTACCCTGTTCCATCTCTACACTTATAAACACATTGTTCAGGGGAGTGCAGCTAGTTACATAGCTATTACGAAGAGCTGATACAGACACTGTGCATGGAAATGTCTCCTTCCATGCTCTTAAGTCTGTAAATCTTTTGATTGAAGTTCTTTTCTGTTCCTGTTTCACCCCCCCCACCGTCCCTCCTCCTGTTTTCCCACAATACATGCATTGACTCTGTTATTATATCACTGCATTGGTGCTACCATTCCATTCCATCCCAACCTCAATCTCCAGGTGACCAGCTGGATGCTGGATTGTCGAAAACATCACAGCTGCCTGCCGTTGTGTGTTGTGCCTGCCTGGGGTATCTGTACTTGCCGGAAGGGAAGGCAGAACAGTGGCTGCGGATAAGATTTCTGGCTGATTGCCAGTCCCTCCCACCGGCCTGGAACATGAAGTCATTGCTTCAGCCTCTACAGCTAGCCCGGTTAAAGATGACAAGCTTGCCTGCTCTGTGTCTGACTAAAATAGATAAACCTAAGCAAATGTTAACCTTCTGTCCTGTACTTCACAGTTTGTCGGAAGGAGTCGGCACCACAGGTATTACTTCCCGAAGAGGAGAAAATAATTGTGGAGGAAACCAAGAGTAATGGGCAAACTGTAATAGAGGAGAAGTAAGAGACCTTTACCTTTACAGCCATTGCAATTCATTTCTGTATTCTTTCCCACTCACTGCAGTTTTGTTAAAGAGTGTGAATTGTAACTGGAGAGAGGGCATCAGTCTTTCTCATTTCACACCAGTAGGCTGAGCCTCTCCTGTCTTACAGATGAGCTTCAGGAGGAGAGAAGGGAGAAATGAAGATTTGTGCATTCTAAAATTTGACAATGTCAGCTCAGGTTTCAATTTTAAAACCTGAAATTTTTAAAGATTGATTCCTGTAGAAAGGGGAAGACTTTAATGAAGAAAAAACGATTCCAAGATGTTGCCCTGACATGGAGATGCCGGTGTTGGACTGGGGTGGACAGAGTTACAAATCACACACAACACCAGGTTATAGTCCAACAGGTTTATTTGGAAGCACTAGCTTTCGGAGTGCTTGTGGATGTATATGTCACATGGTCCTACTCCACAACCACCTGATGAAGGAGCAGTGCTTCCACATAAACCTGTTGGACTATAACCTGGTGTTGTGTGATTTTTAAAGATGTTGCCAGGACTGAGCAGTCTGGATTATAGGAGGGATTGGACAAGCTAGGACAATTTTTTTCTTTAGAGCATAGGAGACTGAGGGGGAACCTTATATTTGTGAATAGGATCATGAGAGACATGGATAGGGTGAGTGCACTCAGTGTTTTTCCCAGGTTTGGGGAATCGAGGACTAGAGAGCATCAGTTTAAGGTTAGAGGGGAAAGAATAAAAGGGAACCTGAGGGGCATCTTTTTTACACAGAGGGTGGTACGCATATGGAATGAACTGCCAGCAGAAGTGGTTGAGGTGGGTATGTTAACAACGTTTAAAAGGCATTTGGACAAATACATGGATAGAAAAGTTTTAGAAGGATATGGGCCAAGTGCAGGGAAATGGGGTTAGCGTTGATGGATGTTTTGATCAGCATGGACTAGTTTGGGCCAAAGGGCCTGTCTCGGTGCTGTCGGGGTCTGTCACTCTAATTATCAAACCAAGTTTGACACTAAACCACATTAGGAAGTCTTGGAACCTGGTAGGTTGGAGAGATGGGTGTGAAAGAGCTTGTTACAGGAGCAGAGGGAAACAGAGGTTTTGGGGAGGAGATACAAAGATGAGGTAAGTTGGGAATGATCGAGAGGCCTGAATGTTTAGAGGGATGCAGAGATCCCAGAGGAAGGAGGTTACAGGGGCACGGGGTTGAGGGCATGGAGGGATTTGAGAACAATTATGGGAAGGTGGATGATCATTCTTCTTTCAGCTTTGTGTTTACAGATTGTTCAGTGCGAGAGTTAACATTAATTCAGCAGCTTATAGAGAAAGAGAGAGACGCAAGTACAAGGTTTTAAAGATGGGAACGTGCATATGAAAGGAAGTGGGAAGAGGCAAATAGATCTCTGCATTTATAACCTGCAGGTTCACTGTGGGAGATATAGAAAACAACATGTATTATTTGTGGGTAAGATCCATTCTGGCTGTCTCAGCCTTAAAGACTGTATGACTGGGGAAAGGATTCAGAACAACATGTATTGGAAAAACAGCACCTCTACTATATACACACATTCACCAATAATACAGGGATAAGGTCGAATTAGAATGTAATAAGAGACACTGAAGAGTTGAAAGTGGGATTACGATGATGAGGAAGTATCAGAAAGGATTGGTCAGTGTAAAAAGCAGGAAAAGTGAGGGGTTTTACAGGTTATGAAGATTGTCTTGTATTTTGGGAGTGAAAGATGCTTGGAATCTCACAGCATAGATATCCATTGGGAGTTCAGGTTGTGTCTTTTAGAAACTTTGTGATTACTGGCTCTGGTCAAGATGCAGAGAGTGAGCTCTGTTTTTATGCCTCTGTGATGTCTGTACTCAGCTGTTGAAAACCTTGTGGCTTTGCCAGTTGTTTTTCTGAGTAACTCAATAACTGTTTGTGTTATTTGTCAGGAGTCTTGTCGACACAGTTTATGCATTGAAAGATGAAGTTCAAGAGCTGAAACAGGTCAGAATCACAATCTAACACAGAATTCTGCTCCAATTCTGTCAGCCACATTCCAGGGACCCAGTATTGTTGTGATAAACTGTTATCCTGTTCTTTTCCAGGAAAACAAACGAATGAAACAAAGTCTGGAGGAGGAACAGAAATCTAGGAAAGAGTTAGAGAAAATGATCCGAAAGGTTCTGAAACAGTTGAATGAATCAGCGTGGGATGAGGGTAACCACTAGAAGCAGCTGACCAGCTCTCTACAAGGCTTCCAGCAGTCGGCAGGTCTGACCGCGCTGCTACAAGGAATTCTTTGAAATTCTCAGTCACACTGGGATCATTTTTGGTTTTTTTGGCCTGTGGTTCCTCTGGAGGAGCAAGCACATGAGGGATAGCAAACCTGACACCTGCTCTGGAAGGACTAGAGCAGGGCATAAGGAAACATGCAGGCTCTGGGGAGAGGGCACAGCAGCAGCAGCAGCAGTGAAACCTGAGAAATGGCGCAGCGTCCCAACACGCAGCCACCTCGTGCTGGCTCAACTTGGGCAAGGAACGGTGCCTGCAAGTAACCTCTTCATTCTCCAGGAATGGATGATTTTGTGTCCTCCAACCAGCACTAAAGTATTTGACTGCTACACCAGCACAGGATGCTCACTCGTGGGCACAGCTGACTCCTTTAAGTTCCCTTTGTTTTTGTATCAGGCCATGACCAAATGCAACCCTCCCTCGTACTGGACCCTCAGCTGCGTGCTTGTATTTTATGGGTATAACTAGGGTTTTTGAGATGCCCAGTCTGTCTTGCTGATTTATTTATGTTTTGCTGTGTAAAATTACTCCCCCACCCTCAAACACTGTGCAGAGTTCTTGTGTCGGACGCAGCCTTGATTATGGCACTGCATCTAATGCACGTAAAGCTCCTGCCTGTGCCTTTGATAGATACCCCTTTGGATTACAGCGTGTGTACATATCCAGCTCGCCTTTTATAAACTGGCTCTAGCTTGAACGTTCCTGTATATTACAGGATTGTGTTTAATACTGTATAAAAGGATACAGGCAGCTTACCTCCCTGACCGTTGTGGAACAAAGCAGGTGTTACTAGTCAGTGTTGACTGAGTCTGTTAGTCACGAGGTGTCCACAGACTCTACAGTAGGAGTTAATGATGCATGCACAAACTTAGTTTTTCATGAGTTAAGTGATGCCCAGGAATGAATGCAGGATGACAGGCATCTGATTGTGGGCTGTGTGCACAGAGTAACTGAGCACACTGCAGAATGTTTCCAGCCAGATTAAAACCAGACTTAGAGCCTGAACAAAGTGGGAGTTGGATTTGGGAGGAGGTCACTTCAGATCAGCCTGAGAGCTGTTGGTCAGATCAGCTTCTCACCAATAATGAGCAGGGAGTGTGGCTCCTTCCTACAAACATCTTGTAAATCCCTCTTCACATCCAACTGGCAAAACGTCCCCAAATTTCCTGTGCAGATTTTTATTTTGGAATTGTAAATAAACAGAGTTCAGATGAAATATTTTGGGAACTGTCACGGCTGTGTTCTCCAGGTGGTGCCTGTATGTGTCTGGAAGCCCTTCTACCCAGCACACATCCATCAAGTAGGAAATCTTTTGTAAATGCAATTTTTTTTTAATAAAGCCTGAATATCGAGCCTTCCCTCGGCTGTACCTTGTAAATAAATAGCTCCTCTATTTTGGCAAGATCTCTCAACACTCCATGATTTATGAAATTCTCCTGTTGCCTGAATTTTTTTGCTGTTGGCTTCAATACAATTAAATTGATTTTCTGAATGGGTTGGGAGTGCTTGCTCTTAGTATTATATGTTTTAACAATTAGCGTTGATCTATTGGACAGAACTTTAATGTTGCTAAGAAGTGACATGAAGTTTTAATAAAAAAAGGAATTGCTGGAGATACTGAGCATCTGTGGAGAAAGAAATAGAGTTATTAATATTTCAAATCCAATATGACTCTCCTTTGAAATTGAAAGGAACTGGAAAATGGTGCTTTTTCTGCTGTAGACCAATGGGGAACAGGAGCAATTAGAATAGATTGTGAGGGGTGTCCAGGATAAGATACAAAGTGAGTGCCAATGGCTGTAAAGGAGAATTCAAGATGTAAAATTGGTGCCAATAGTTGTGTATAGAGGAGGAAATGGGCCCGTTGTCCTGGAGGTATTGCACAGAGTGGAGAGAGGGGCTGAATGAGGAGATACCCTGAGGAGGGGGAGTTGATGAGCAACTGTGAGGATTGATTGAGAGTGGACCAGAGTGTTAATTGATTAAATTCAAACTTTATGCTTGATTGGTCATGATATTGCCATGGAGATGGAGCAGGAATTGGCTGTTTCCACAGCCTGCACTCTGTGAAGAAGGTGAAACACGTGGACATATTCCTTCATCCTGGAAAGAGCTGGGTGTGAATAAATGTAGCTTTTAGTGTTTGCAAAGAGACAACGCTTCAAACCTAAACAAAAACTACAAGAACTGTGGGTGCTGTAAATCAGAAACCAAAACAGAAGGTGCTGGAAAAGCTCAGCAGGTCTGGCAGCATCTTGTGGAGAGAAATCAGAATTAATGTTTTGGGTCAGGTGACCCATAAGATTATAAGGAACAGTCACTGGACTCGAAATGTTGATTCTGATTTCTCTTCACAGATGCTGCCAGATCTACTGAGCTTCTCCAGCAACTTCTGTTTTTGCACACTGCAATCTTCACTGATTGTCGTAAATTGGTATCTGGTATAATTCTTAGTGCAGTCAGGATTATTTGGTGAATATTGTCCAACAGCAGAATCACATCTAACCTGTATGTGACAGTTTTTCAAATGTATGGCTCTGCTGCGTTCCCATGGCAACATCCTGACCAATCAGAGCTGACCTGTCTTAATTTCAGGGCTAATTTTCAAGCTACATTACTTCTTTCATCTGGTAACTAACAGCTGCTGTGATTAGGTGTAGGTTTAGTCACATTTCTGAAACAGGAGTTAGCGGAATCAATTTCAGGCAGAGCGAAATAACTGAATGATTGGTTTGCTCCATATCAGCTTTTGTTTTTAGGGCTCTCTGAGGTGGGGGTGCTGCTTGGCTCAGTGTTTTGGAGTCAGGTGGAAGCAGGGCATTAGGGAGATGGGGAGTAAGTGAAGTGGAAAGATTGAGTGTGGGTCTCAGTTTCAGGCCAGTCAATTCAGAAAGTGACATAGTCCCATCAGAAACAGCCAATTGGTGATACCTACAGAGTATGTTGTGGTTCTGTTCACTGAGCTGGGAATTTGTGTTGCAGACGTTTCGTCCCCTGTCTAGGTGACATCCTCGGTGTTTGGGAGCCTCCTGTGAAGCGCTTCTGTGATCTTTCCTCCGGCATTTGTAGTGGTTTGAATCTGCCGCTTCCGGTTGTCAGTTCCACAGAAGCGCTTCACAGGAGGCTCCCAAGCACTGAGGATGTCACCTAGACAGGGGACGAAACATCTGCAACACAAATTCCCAGCTCGGCAAACAGAACCACAACAACGAGCATCCGAGCTACAAATCTTCTCACAAACTTTGAACCTACAGAGTATTTTCCGACAGTTTTTAAAGCATAATATATTAGCTTAAATAAAGGCAAGGACTTTCAATTCCTACAGAAGTGTTTGAAATGAAGGAACGTCTTGGGATAAATTCTCTTAAAAGGAGTAACTAACTTAATCCTGAGAGAAGTGATGACAGGAGACCTCAATGTAGGAAGCTACTGGCTGGCTGCTTTTCGGAGCTGGAGCTGTGGATGGGCTTGCTATGGAGTGTCCACGATGCTGAGAATGTCATGGACAGCACGCTTAGCAAGATGGTCCCAATGCCGGTGAGGATTCCACAGGCAAAGGAAAATGGGTGGCCATCAGATAAAGTCAAAAGCCAAAGGAGTAAGTGCAGGAGTCCCCTGTGGGCCATCTCTCTTTCAGACAGATACATCACTTTGGATACTGTAGGGGAAGGGATGTGAGATGGCCTCTCAGGAAAAAGGACAGTAGGGCTATAGTGATTAGAGATTCAGTAGTGAGGGGTACAGACAGACATTTCTGTGCCATGAGCTAGTGAAAGCAGGAATGAGAAGATAGATCAGATTAATACGTGGCCGGAGGAATGGCGTACCAGAGGGGTTTAGATTCTTGAGGTATTGGGCACATTTCTGGGGAAGATGGGACCTGGACAAGCTGGATGGGTTGTACCTGGGCAGAGCTGAGATAAATACCCTCGTGGGGGCTTTTGCTAGTTCTGTTGGGGGTGAGATTTTAAACTAGTATGGCAGGGGGATGGGAACCAAAGTGTGGGCTGGGGTGGGTCAGGTTCAGGTCAGGAAACGATGTTAGTGATGTGGTCAGCAACTCAGAAAGACAAAAGGAATGAGGATTGAAAAGCGTCCAGGAATGGAAATTGATGGGTTTGAGCTGTTACCACTTCAATGCAAGGAGTGTCACAATCAGAACGGAGGAACTAGGGGCACAGACAGACACAAGGCAGAACAATGTCATTTCTATAACAGAAATCTGGCTAAAGAAGGGGCAGAATTGGCAACTCAAATGTCCGTGGATCAGGGGTTTCAGGTAGGATCGAGTGGGTGACAAAAAGGCAGTGAGTGGTGTAGCGGTAATGGTTAAAGAATCAGTTACAGTTGTGAGAGCGAATGATGTAATAAACATGTTAACAAATGAGACAACATGGGTTGAGCTTAGCAATAAAAAGACAAGGGGCAGTTACACTACAAGGAGTGTACTATAGACCCCCAAATATTGAGAGGGAGATGGACACAAACACGTGGAGAGAAATCTTTGCCTGTCAGAAT
This sequence comes from Chiloscyllium plagiosum, assembly GCF_004010195.1. Taxonomy (NCBI): domain Eukaryota; kingdom Metazoa; phylum Chordata; class Chondrichthyes; order Orectolobiformes; family Hemiscylliidae; genus Chiloscyllium; species Chiloscyllium plagiosum. Next base: position 81,082,669 of record NC_057724.1, read on the forward strand.
CAGGGCAATAGCAGAGATTTTAACTCTCCCAATATCAACTGGATTCTGGATTTAGTTTTGGGAAATGAAGATTGGCAAGTGGGGTGAAGTAACAGCGGGCAACTATGTCAGGGATAGTGACCACAATTCGGTGAGATTCATTATTATAATGGAAAAGGGCAGAGATAAATCTGGAGAGAAAGTTTTAAACTGAGGAAAGGTGCGCTTTCCAAAACTGATTTGGCTGAGGTGGCCAGATTAGGGCTGCTTAAGGATCAATCGGAGATGAACCCGTAGGGACCACTAAAAAATGACAAGTAGCAGAGGTGTCCCCTCTGAAAATAAGAGAGAAACTGCCAAATATAGACCCCCATGGTCATCTAGAAAAATACAGGAGAAGATTAAACAGGAAAAGGAAGCTTATGAGTCACAAAAAACTCAACACTGCAAATAATCCAAAGGAGTTTACAATATCCAAAAATCAAATAAAATAAGTAAATCAAAGAGAGGGTATGAAAAAATATTAGCAAGGAAGATGATGGAAAACTCAAAGCTGTTTTAGCAATGTACAAAAAGCAAATGGATAGTTACAGGAAATGTAGGAGCTATCAGAGCTGAAGGGAACGTGTGAGAAGATGCAGAGGATATGGCAAGAATTTTAAAGGACTTTTTTTTTGTCTCCATATTCACAAAGGGTAGAGGTGATGTGGATACAGGAATCCAAGAGCAGCAGGGTGAAATATTGGACAAAATGATCATAATGAGAGAGGAAGCACTGGGGGAGCTAGAATCCTTAAAGGTGGATAAGTCATCAGGGCCAAATGGATTGTTCCCTAGGCTGTTGCAGGAGGTCAGGGAGGAAATGGAAGATGCCCTGAGGATTATTTTCCAGTCTTCACTAGACACAGGTAAGGTGTCAGAGGACTGGAGGAACACAATGTGGTTGTATTGTTTTAAAAGGATCCAAAAGAAATGCCAAATAATTCAAGACTGGTTAGTGTTAGTGGTGATCAAATTGTTTGTTAGATTCAATCCTGGGATATTGGATAAACTTGTCAATTAGAAAGGCATGGATTAGTCAGGGATAGTCAGCATGGTTTTGTTATGGGAAGGTCATGACTTACTAATTTGATTGAATTCTTTGAAGAAGTGGTAAAGAGGATCGATGAGGGTAGTGCAGTGGATGTTGTCTACATGGATTTTAATAAAGGATTTGAAAAGATGCCCCAAAAAAGTGAAAGCCCGTGAGGCACAAGTTAATGTGTTGAATTGGATCCAAAGTTGGCTTAGAAACAGGAAACAAAGGATAGTAGTGCATGGCTGCTGTTGCCAATGGAAAGCTGTTTCAAGTGGTGTTCTGCAGGGCTCTGTGTTGGGATCCCTGCTGTTTGTTTTATTTATTAATGATTTGGACTTGAATGTGAGGAGCAAAATTGGGGAATTTGCAGATGGCCCACAGATTAGCCACATAATGGGTACTGTAGAGGAAAGCTCCAAATGATATAGATGGGTTGGAGTGGGCAGGGAAACTCTTGGGACAGAGAAAGCTGAGAGGTGACATGGTTGAGATATAGAACATTGTGAGGGATAGGGATAGAGATAGAGCAGACAGGAGGAACCTGTTCCCATTGGCAGACAGTTAAGAAACCAGGGATCATAGATTCAAGTGAACTGGCAGAGGATTCGAGGGAACTTGAGGAAAACCTTTTTATGCACAGATTGTGGTGGATGTCTGGGATTTGCTGCCTGAGTTGGTGCTGGAGGCAGAGATCCTATGATAGCTGGATCTGCACCTTAAGCTGCAGGGCTATGGGCCGTGTGCAGAATGATGGAATTAAGAGGGACATCTGGATGTGTTTGAGTCAGCGTGGGCAAGATGGGCTGAATGATCCCCGTGCTGTATTGTTTCTTTGGTATTGATTAATCAGTTCTTGCTGCATCTCCATACCAATCATGGCTCAGCCAATTAGCACCTTTATCTCACCCTCCAGGAAAATCGTGTTGGGCTTTCTGTGACGATGGGATAAGGTGAAAAGCTTCATGTATCTTTTTAACAATCTCTGGACTGCATGTTTCCACCAGCTCTGAGGGACCCTTGTGCGTCAGGAAGCAGAACAGGTGACGAATTCTAGGAAGATGAGCCTATATCCCATTATAGACAATGCAACATTTGCAGCCTCTGTAGTTCATCAAAGTTGATTTATTTTTTTAAAACAGTTTTTTCAAACAATTATTATATTCTGATTTAAGTGCACCAAAGTTATAGAAAGGAGAGTCTTCAACCCATTGCATCCCCTGCTAGCTCTGACAGAACTCCCTTTAGGAACAGCATCTTAACTTTTCAGCTCCATATTTCCCAAGCTCCAGGACACAGCATGGTGCGTTTAACAACTTTTGGCTGTAATCTCTTCTCCACCCTGTGGTGTCTCTATTTCTTCCTTGGTCCTGGTTGTGTTTGCATCTACACACTGTTGTGTTGAAGGTGCAGCGTTTAATGTAACAATTCAGGTCTCATTTGGACCCGGCCTTTGCTACTGTATTATCACCGATCCTGTTTGGTTGCTATATTAGAAAATCCTCACCTGGCCTCCACTCAATTGCAGATTTTGTTCTTTATTCTCTCTCCCCCCCCACACACACACACACACACAAAGCAGCTACCTTTCATTGTTCAGTTAATTATTTTAAATCCTCTGGTTATTTCTCCTGCAGGTGGAAACAGTTTCTCCTTACTATCAAAAGGAGATTTTGTGATTTTGACCACTTTGTTTCGCCAGGTAACCGCTCATTTATCTCTGCTATGATTCTGGCAAATTTCCTCTTCTGTCTGTCTCTCGCTCGCTTGCTCTCTCCCTCTGTCTCCCTGGCTCTCTTGCTGTCTCTCTGTTTCCAACCTTTATGCATCTACCCTGTCCCCTTAAGGATTTTGAGATTACCTCATTTTTTCTAAACTCCAGAGAATATAGGCCCCAATCTTCTAACTCTCCCCGTATAGGACAGTCTCACCATCCCAATAATCAGTCTGCTAAAATTCCTGCACTCCCTCCATAGTAAGTATCTGCTTCCTCAGACAAGGAGCCTGGAACCTGCCTCATCACCTCAGGTTGTGTCTCGCCATGTTCAGAACAACCTCAACAAGATGTCATTGCTCCTGTAATTCAGTTCCTATGCAGTAAAGGTTGGCAGCCTGTCCAAACCCCCTTGATCCTGTTTGGATCCTCCTCGTAACTCTTACTCCCAAGTTTTTGTAAAATGCAGAAACTTGGGAATAGTACAATCGGTTGCCACAAACAAGTCGTTAAGGCCCACCTTTTCACAGTCTGGATTAAGTACTAATCCTTGTGGTACCCCACTGGCCACCTGCTGCCAACCTGAGAATGACCCTTTTATTCCGGCTTTGTCTGCCTGTGAGCCAATACCCAAATTGTGCTAGAATATTTTACAACATTTAAAGATCATTTGGATAGGTATATAAATAGGAAGAGGTTAGAAGGCCAAGGGCTAAGTGCTGGCAAATAGGACTAGATTTATGTATGATATCTGTTTGGCTTGGACGAGTTGGACCGAAGGGTTTGTTTCCATGCTGTACAGCTCTGTGACTGTAATTCCACACACTTGAATTTTATTCATTAACCTGCTGCATGAGAATTTATCCAAATATACCACCTCCACGGTTCCCCCTCATCATCAGTGCCTGGAATATCTAAAAAAAACCATAAGTTTTGTCAAACATCATTTTGCCTTTAAGTCCATGTTAACTGCTTAATAGGTGATAATACATCCTAGTATTTTCCTTATTACTAACATCAGGCTAACAGGCCAGTAGTTCCTCACTTCTCTCCCCTTCCTTTCTTGGACAATGGGGTTACATTCAGAATCTTCTTACATGAAAGCACTACTGTTGCTATCATCCCCCTCGACACTCTAGGGTGAAAGCCACCAGATCCTGGGGATTTATCAACTTTAAATTGATTTACTGATACTATTTTTTACTGTCAATAATTTATTTCAGATCAACATTGACGCTTGACCCATGGAACTAAATTATTTTAGGGAGACATCTTGTATCTTTCTCTATTAAAACAGAGACAACGTTAGGATTTCTGCCGTTGTTCGATCCCTAACCCTATACCTTTCACAATGTTTCTTGTCAAACTCTCCTGTCTCTGCCTGTAATGGGTCCATGTTTGCTTATGATTTTATTTTTTCCTATTTACACACCTGTTGGAGCTTTCCATTGCATGTTTATGTTGGTTTTTGCTATTTTACAGTTATCATCTAGTCTCTCAATTTGATGGTCCTTTGCTGAATTCTAAAATGTTCCCAACTCTCCCAGACTTGCAACGTGTTCTGATGACCCTATAAACCATCTCCTTTGATCTGATACTATCTTATTCTTCCCTTGTTAGCCTGCTCTTTTGCTTTTCCTGTTGTGTATTTTTGCCTTAAAGATGTTTTTAAAACCAATAATTAATTCTTTAAATATTAGTCATTTCCCATCTACAGTCAAACTCAATGCATTTTCGAATCTACCACAATCTGCCTCCTCCTCAGACCTTCTCGTTTCGCTTTTAAAATCCTAATTCTTGATTGAACTACATCTTTTTCAAACTTAATGAAAGATTCTCTCATACGATGATCGCTTGTCTTGAAAGGTCAGTTTTACCAACAGGATATTCTTATTCCATAATGCTTTATCTAAGAGAACTTATTCTACAGTTGGTTTTTCGGTAAATTGTCCCCCTCCATGCATTGATGCTCATTAGATTTACTTGGCCTTTACATAAATTAATGTCACCCTTGATTATTGCATTCCCTTGTTGCATGTGTCTCGCATTTCCTAGTTTGCACTGTGCCTTACATTGACGCTATGGTTTGCTCCATAAACCACTCCTACCTGTGTTTGCTGCCCATGGCTAAACATAAAACAATACAACGCAGGAGCAGGCTCTTCAGCCCACCACATCTGTGCTGTTCGCTATTTCCTAGCTCCACCTAAACACATTCAACATCCTGTTCTTCTAGGCAGAGATCCCGTCTGTCTCCTACACCAACCCCATCCTTGAAGATCAGCAGAACTCCAGATCCATTTCCTCCTCCTCTTATTTCCCTATTGCCTGTCCTTCTTTCCTAAATGCAGAATATACTTAAACACTTTCGTCCTGGGTTGGTCACTGTGCACTCACTTGTCCATAATGGCAATTAAATCATACTCTTTAATTTCTAACACCATCGATTCCCCTGTCATGTTGCATGCATTCAGATAGAGTGCTTGTAATTCTGCCTTGTGAACACGGTGCTGTAATGTGAGCCTGGTTGATTCGGGGACTTGTTTCTGCTGCTTTCCACTTTCATTTCCCATAAGCAGCTTTGGTTTTTATTCTTGATGAATTCCCTCTTGGGTTCCTGTTCCCCTAATTGGCCAGTCTAATCCCTCTGCATGTCTCCCATGAGGATGTTAGCCCCAGTTCCATGAAGGTACCAACATGATACATTCAGTTTCTGCTGCTGCTCTTGCTCGGGTATTATGCTCACTGGCTCAGGATTTTCTCTCCAACACACATTTTCTCTTCTCACTTCTAGCTCTCACTTTCTCACTCCCAATCTGCTGCAGGCTTTCGCATCATCATCTGGCCAGTCTCTCAATTTCACTCTTGTATATGCATAATCAACTTGCACACCATCTCTCTCTCACGCCTGTATTAATCTCCTTCACATGTATTCAAACCCACTCATACTCCTCTTCCAGTTGCACTCTGTCGGTTGAAATAAAGGCAGCAATTCAGCCCCTTGAGACTGCTGTCATTCTATAAAATCACCGCTCATTTAATCGGCTTTGAAATTTCATGTTCCCAACTTGCTGCCATTTACAACTTCACTGGGGAAAGTTCACTGATCGTTGTATCTCACTGCTCTGTAAGGCAGCAGCGAATGTGTCAAATGTGACCCCGACTGCTATTCAGGAAGAAGAAAATCAACATCTTTGTTAACTGGGAAATAACCATTTGTTGCAACGCATGATACAACTTCACTGGGGAAAGTTCACTGATCGTTGTATCTCACTGCTCTGTCAGGCAGCAGCGAATGTGTCAAATGTGACCCCGACTGCTATTCAGGAAGAAGGAAATCAACATCTTTGTTAACTGGGAAATAACCATTTGTTGCAACGCATGACTTAAAAAACCAGAAATTTCTCATCTACTACAAAGAAAATTAAACTATACCTCTTCAAAAACCCCAAACACATGCAGTTATGATTAAGACCGAAGTAAGACAAGCATTTAACGCATGAGTAGGTGGGGTGCAGAGAAATATAGATGCTTCGATATTGACCGACAGATTTAGACAGTAGTTTTGAAGCGGATCAGGCTTAGAGGGCCGAAGGGCCTGTTCCTGGCCTGTAAAATGTCTTTGTTCTTTGTTCTCTTTGCTGCTCTCACGTGCCTTGCTGCGATATACAGACAAAACCTGCAAACTGTCACACTGTAGGGTAAAGCAGTCAGCTGGGGGTCAGTGCAGGACCATCTCAGCTCTGAAGAGACTCAAATCCCACTCCAGTGACTTTGGTTTACGTTCCTGGTCAGTAAGTCAGTGGGTAAACGAGAGGGTCAGGCCTGAATGAACCAGAAAAATTAAAAGGATCAGCTCTGAGACGGCGCATGAAATTGGAGGGTTAGTGCTGAGAGAGCACCACAGTTTTGGAGGGTCAGTACTGAGGGAGTGCTGCGCTGTCGGAGGGTCAGTACTGAGGGAGTGCTGCGCTGTCGGAGGGACAGTACTGAGGGAGTGCCGCGCTGTCGGAGGGTGGGCTGAGGGAGCGCAGCGCTGTCGGAGGGTGGGCTGAGGGAGCGCAGCGCTGTCGGAGGGTCAGTGCTGAGGCAGTGCCGCGCTGTCGGAGGGTGGGCTGAGGGAGTGGGCACTGTCGGAGGGTCAGTACTGAGGGAGCGCCGCGCTGTCGGAGGGACAGTGCTGAGGGAGCGCCGCGCTGTCGGAGGGTGGGCTGAGGGAGCGCAGCGCTGTCGGAGGGACAGTGCTGAGGGAGTGCCGCGCTGTCGGAGGTTCAGTGCTGAGGGAGCGCCGCGCTGGCGGAGGGTCAGTGCTGAGGGAGCGCCGCGCTGTCGGAGGGGCAGTGATGAGGGAGCGCCGCGCTGTCGGAGGGTCATGCTGAGGGAGCACCGCACTGAGGTGTCTCTCAGTCATTTGGAGAGGATGAGAACTCTGAAGAAGCTGGTCAGAAACATGACGTAGCAGGCAGCGTTACCATAGCCCACCCAGACCGCATCCCAGCTCAAAGGAGGCTTCAGGACAAAGATTGTGATGATGTTCTCGCCGCTAGTCACTCCAAAATCATACGGAAGATAGCAGATAAAGGGAAGAGCTATCTGTATGCCGTATCTCTTCGGCCCAGGGTCATTCACCTCAGTGGGGAGCTGACGTTGTGGCTGAACAGAAGGATAATGGAGGGTAAATGCTGAATACAGCAGACTTAGTAAGTACAGTATCAGGCACAGGCAGATCAGTAAGATCCCATGTTGGTTATTAACTTTCATCAAAACAAAGTGGCTGGATGCCAGGCTGCCAATGAGTCCAGCCATCCCTGATGCCGTCCCAGCACATTTAACCTTAGACTGTGTTTGGCTGGTCCTCACCACAGGGCAGTGATGGTATTAATCCCACTCCAGTATGCTGGGAATCCTCCAGTCAATCCATTAATCACTGCAGAGCCGAACATCACATTGACCGGCAGCTGGAAAATTTGGGTGAACAGCAGTAAAAGCCTTCCCAACAGGTAGCCCAGTAATGGCATGACCAGCAGCACCTTCTGGCCTTGCCGATCTGCCCACATTCCCAACAGCACTGTGGTCAGTAAGGGGGCCAACGAGTAGATCATGTTATAAATCATGTCGAATCGGGCCACTTCCTTCTGGACCACGTCACTGTTCCCAGCCGCTGTCCCATTTAGCTGGTCATATACCTCCATCAGCAGTGCTGTATCAAAGAGGGAATTGGCCACATTGGTAACAACCATCACTGGCCCCACGTAGCTCAACGGAGAGGTCATATCAACACCCAAAACCACCTCTACCACCCAGTTCCTGCTGCCTATCAGACTCTGTAAAAGGTAGAGGTGACTGTCTCCTGAGGCAGACACTGCCCCTGGATCAGACACTGCCCCTGGATCAGACACTGCCCCTGGATCAGACACTGCCCCTGGGACCAGACACTGCCCCTGGATCAGACACTGCCCCTGGATCAGACACTGCCCCTGGGATCAGACACTGCCCCTGGACCAGACACTGCCCCTGGGACCAGACACTGCCCCTGGGACTAGACACTGCCCCTGGGACTAGACACTGCCCCTGGACCAGACACTGCCCCTGGATCTGACGCTGTTGTGCAGAGGATTTGAGCCCTGCATCAGACTCCATCCTAGGTAAGTGTCTGGGCTCCAGTAATCTCTCCACTCAGGGTTCAGTTTATAACCTCACGCAAAAAAGTGTATCTGTGATTTGTTGAATTCTGCATGCAAATCAGGAAACTTCCTCATAGCACTTGGTTCTCTTTAATATTAGTCCCTGTGAGGAGCTCGTTCGATATGAGGAATTGTAAGCATGAAAAATGAAAGACAATTTACCTCATGCATGATTTAGTGACTAAATCTAAATCTGCATGACTGAAAACAAAGTACCTGCTACTCCTCCAACTTTAAAAACTATTCTATTATTAATGAGTTATTACGATCCCTGTGGAATTCTGCTTCACCATAACCATATCTCTCTCCGTCTGTAATTGTCACTTGATTTCAAAAACCTTTGATTGTTCTCTACACAACCAAACCATGTGGGGACGTCTCAGAGCTAGACTGTTTCTGGCATTTCCAATTTTACTTTATGTTAAAGGAGATATTTTGAAACACACCCATCTTGTAGAGTCCAGTATTCACTGTATAATTGACTCTGTGCCTGCACTGTCATCTGAACATTCTGCCCAGAGAGCTGGTAACAGTTTTGATATAATTCAGGAACGTGCTAGACCAATACAGTGGGCAGTTAACCATCTGGGATCTGGTGTCACGTGCCAGTCAGACTGAGTTTCCTTTCCTAAAATCAGTTAGGTTTTTAACAACAACCTTGGCCTCTTTTACTGGTGCCACTTTTTTTATTTCCCCGTTTTTAAACTGATTTCTAATCAGAAACTGCCAGATTACTATTTAACTACCTGTTCTCAAGATTAATGTCTGGTAACAAAATAACTCCATTATCTGTATAGCTGTAAAACTCATTTTGGGCTATAATTTACAACATTCATTCAGCAGATGTGGAACACAGGAGTAGGAGAGGAACATTCAGCCTATCAAGCATTTCCGCTGTTCAATCAGATCAGAGTCAGTAGAATGTGAACTTGATTCACCAGTCTGAGTTCCACATCACTAACATGCTTTACCTATGAGGAAACCCACTAATTGCAGTTGTTAAGATGGTTAGTTTTAAAGGATGATGTATGCTATATCCTCTGCATGAAGAAGTGTTTTTCCATCACTGCTGAATAATCATGCACCTTAAAACCTTGACTTTTAAGGTTTTTGTCCTTTGTTCCAGAGCAAACCACTACAAGAGGGAGAAGTTCCTCTCTCAACCCTATATAATCTTTTAATTACCCTAAACATCTCGATTTGATAACCTCTAAGTCTTCGACATTCAAAGATATATGACTCAGTCGACATATATGTTAACAGCAGGAGGCCATTCAACCCCTCAAGCCTGTACCATTATTTAATATCATGATTGACTGATTTTGACCTCAGCTTCACATTCCTTTGTCAATGAAGAATCTATCTATCTTTCCTGCTCTCTGGATATGAGGATTTCAAAGACTCACTATCGTCTGAGAGAAAAACATTTCTCCCATCTCCATTTTATATGGGTGACCCCTCATTTTTAAACTGTGTGCCCTAGCCCGAATCTCCTTGACAATTCCTCTCCGAATCCACTCTATCAAATCCTCTCATAATCTTATGTGTTTCAACAAGGTGACCTTCCATTTTCCTAAAGTCCAAGAGATACATCTCGGACTGTCCAAGTCTCCTCATTAGCTAACCCCCGCATCCCAGGAATCAGTCAATGAACTGTATTGGAACAGCTATTGATGTAGTCAAATCCTCTCTTACGTCAGGAGATCATGAGTGTACACAGTGCTCAAGATGTCTCATCAATTGGAACACCAATTGTATGACACATAACCACCATCTTATATTTGCCTTCCTAATCACTTGATGTACCTACCAACAAATCTTTTGAGAGTCATGGTCTAAGTGAGCTGGCTGTATAATATTTGTTTTATATATATATATATATATATATGTATAATAGCACTGGTGTCATTCAGGTGACTCTGCACGGGACACTGTCCAGCTCAGCCTCTCCTTTCTGATGTGTGGTGGCCAGGCACTGGTTGCAGTTGGGACCTAATCAGAGCTTCAGGAAAACTCCACGGCTGCCAACTCAAAGTTGTTCACCAACTCCCATTACAGCTCTAGACAGGTTGCTCTGCCATTCATCTTTAGTATCATCTGCAAACTTTGACACCTCACACTTGGTCCCCAACTCCAAATCATCTGTATAAATTGTGAATAATTGTGGTCCCAACACCGATCACTGAGGACCACCACTAGTCACTGATTGCCAACCAGAATAGCACTCATTTATCCCCGCTCTTTGTTTCCTGTTAGTTAACCAATCTTCTATCCATGCTAATACTGTACCTATAATGCCATGTGTCTTTAGACTATGCAGCAGCCTCTTGTGCAGCACCTTGTTGAAGGCCTTTTGGAAATCTAGGTACACCACATCCACTGGGTCCCTGTTGTCCATCGTGTTCATAATGTCTTCATAGAATTCCAAAAGATTAGTTAAGCATGACCTGCCCTTCATGAACACATGCTGCGTCTGCCCAACCGGACAATACCTATCTAGATGCCTTGCTATTTCTTCCTTGATAATCAACTCAATCATCTTCCCCACTTCACAAGTTAAGCTAACTGGTCTATATTTCCCCACCTTTTGTCTACATCCCTTTTTAAACAGGGGTATTACATTTACTGTTTTCCAATCTGCTGGAACTAACCCAGAGTCTAGCGAACTTTGGAAAATTACCGCCATCTGCTATTTCTCCCACCATCTCTTTACTACCCTGGGATGCATTCCATCAGGGCCAGGAGACTTATCTATCCTTAGATCTATTAGCTTGCCCAATACTACCTCTTCCATAATAATGATTGTTTCTAGGTCCTCACCTACCTTTGTCTCTGTCAGTTACTGACGTGTTATAGTGTCCTCTGCTGTGAAGACCAAGACAAACGACCTGTTCAATGCCTCGGCCATTTCATCACATCCCATAACTAACTGCCCCTTCTCATCCCCAAGGACCAATGCTTACTTTAGCCGCTGTCTTTTGTTTTATATATTTATTGAAACTTTTGCTATCTGTCTTTATATTCTGTGCTTTTTTTTCTCATGTTCTATCTTACTTTTCTTTATAGCTCATTTTGTGGCTTTCTGTTGACCTTGAAAACTTTCCCAATCTTCTAGTTTCATGCTGTTTCTGGAACTTTGTATGCCTTCTCTTTGAATTTGAAAAGCCAAGGCTGGCATTCCAGGGCTGTACTGAGGGCACAGGAGAGACAAAAACACTGCAGATGCTGCAATCCAAAATCGACAAACAGCAAGGCAGGCAGCATCAGGAGGGACAGGCAGGAGGCTGCGGGAACACAGCAAGGCAGGCAGCATCAGGGGGGACAGACAGGAGGCTGAGGGAACACAGCAAGGCAGGCAGAATCAGGAGGGACAGGCAGGAGGCTGCGGGAACACAGCAAGCCAGGCAGCATCAGGAGGGACAGGCAGGAGGACGGGAGGTTTCTGTCCTCCCTGAGCTCGCCTTAGGACACCTGCATTACGGTGTGACAGGTGTACCGCCCCAGTCAAACTCCCCATCTGCCACTGTCCCTGGAGTGGGTCGCGCCCGGCCGCCCGGCCGCTTCCGACCAGAAGCGAGAGCCCCTCAGGGCTCGCCTCCCCGCCTCACCGGGTAAGTGAAAAAACAATAAGGCAGCATCAGGAGGGACAGGCAGGAGGCTGGGGGAACACAGCAAGCCAGGCAGCATCAGGAGGTGGACAAGTCGACATTTCGGTCTAACTTAGAGTTGCTGATGCCCCTGGCTCTTGTTTGTCCTGTTTTGAGGTGCAGGGGAGCTATCCCCAGTTCCTTGAAGAATATTTATCTCCCAAACAGATAATCTCACCATTTTTGTTACCTGCTGATTTGTTGACCTGTGGAATTATTGCTGAGCCATTGGTTATTCATACATTAACTAACTTGTTATAATGTGGAGATGCTGGTGTTGGACTGGGGTGGACAAAGTTAAAAATCACACAACACCAGGTTATAGTCCAACAGGTTTGTTTGGAAGCACTAGCTTTCAGAGCGCTGCTCCTTCTTCAGGTGGTTGTGGAGCATAAGTTCGTAAGACACAGAATTTATAGAAAAAGTTTAGTGTCGCACAACTGAAATGATATATTGAACAAACCAAGATTGCTGTTAAGTCTTTCATCTTTTAGAACGGGTTGCAGGCTTCGGTTCTTTTGGAATTTCTTTTAAGTCACATTCTTGAGATAACTTAAGGCTTTATAAAAAAAGGTGACATCTCAACTTAGACAATGCCTTAAAGGTGTGAGGTTAGAGGCTGTCTGCATCCCAGTCTTGAGTCAGGCTGGTTCTATTTCCAAAGTAGGAATTTATAAAATGTCACACAGACTGACTGCTTGCAGATTGTGCGCTTTTTAAACAAATTAGAATGTAGCTGCAAATGCAGATTCACACCATAGACTTGTGTGTGTGTGTGTGTTTGCATGGGAGGGAGGGAGAGAGTATATGAGTTTGTGGGTGAGAGAGAGTGTGAATGTGTGCATATGACTGTGTGTGTACGAAAGTGTGTGTGTGTGCTTGGTAGAGCGTGTGCGTAGGTGTGATGGATTGTAAGCCTGTGAGAGGGTGTAGGTGTGGGTGTTGTATGTGTGTATGTCTAAAAGTCTCTGTGTGTGTAGTGGGGTCACCTGTCGTGTGACATGAACCTAAGGCCCTGCCTGAGGCCATCTCCTGGGCACTGAAGTTGGCTATCAGCCTCTGCTTGGCCACTTTTCATTGTCACCTGTCTTGAAGACTGCCTTGGAGGACGGTTACCCAAATGTCTCTGATGCTGAAGTGCTCCCCAATTGGAAGGGAACACTCCTGTCTGGTGATTGTTGTGCAGTATCCATTGCCGTAGCCTCTGCTCAGTCTCTCCAATGTACCATGCCTCAGGGCATCCTTGCCTGTGGTGTATGAGATAGACAATGTCGGCCGAGTCACATGAGTATCTGCAACGTACATGGTGGGTGTTGTCCCCATGTGTAATGGTAGTGTCCGTGTCGACACTCTGACACGTCTTGCTGTGTCTGCCGTGTCGGGGTTGTATGGTGTTGTGGTTGATGTTGTCCGGAAGGCTCGGCGGTTCGCTGTGAACAATGATCTGGTTAAGGTTGGTGGTTGTTTAAAGACAAGCAGTGGAGGTGTGGGGAAGGTCTTGGTGAGGTTCTCATCCTCATTAATAATGGGTTGCAGGCTGTGAAGAACATGGCGTAGTTTCTCTGCTGCCAGGGAGTACTGGACAACGAAGGGTACCCTGTCAGTTGCATCCTGTGTCTGTCTCCTGAGCAAGTCATTACAGTTTCTCGCTGTGGTACATTGGAACTGGCTATTGATGAGTTGAGCATCATATCCTGTTCTTATGAAGGCATGATATCAAAAAGTTTCATCCCACCATCAGACTCACCATGGACTACTCTTTCGTATTTGTCTTATTCATGGACACATGCATCTCCATCAAGGACGGGCACCTCAGCATCTCACTCCACCACAAACCCACAGACGACCTCACGATGCTACACTTCTCCAGCTTCCACCTGAAACATATTAAAGTAGCTATCGCCTATGGACAAGCCCTACACATACACCAGACCTGTTCAGATGAGGAGGAATGTGACAGGTACCTGAAGGTGTTCAGGAATGCCCTCATAAGAACAGGGTACGATGCTCAACTCATCCACAGCCAGTTCCGACGTGCCACAGCGAGAAACTGTAATGACCTCCTCAGGAGACAGACCCGGGATGTGACTGATAGGGTACCCTTCATTGTCCAGTACTTTCTGGGAGCCAAAACATTACGCCATGTTGTTTGCAGCCTATAACCCATTATCGATGAGGATGAGCACCTCACCAATACCTTCCCCACACCTCCACTTCCCGCCTTTAAATAACAACCAAACCTCAAACAGATCATTGTTTGTAGCAAATGCCTGGCTTTCAGGACAATATCGACCACAACACAGAGAAACCCTGTCATGGCAGCCACTGTAAGACGTGTCAGAGTGTTGACATAGACACCACCATTACACGTGGGGACACCTCCCACCGAGTACTCATGTGACTTGGCCAATGTTGTCTATCTGATACGCTGCAGGTAAGGTTGCACTGAGGCATGGTACATGGGTGAGACCAAGCAGACACTACAACAATGGATGAATGAACACCGCACAACAATCACCAGACAGGGGTGTTCTCTCCCAGTCGGAGAACACTTTGTCAGTTTGGGACAATCGGCCTCGGATCTTTGGGTGACCATCCTCCAAGGTGGATACGCAACAATGCAGAGTGGCCAAGCAGAGGCTGAGAGCCAAGTTCGGTACCCATGGGGATGGCCTCAACTGGGACGTGGGGTTCATATCACACTACAGGTGACCCCACTATACACTACACTCACACACACACATACTCTTTTACATACTCTCACACTCACCCAGACCCTCAATCATGCATGTGCCCTCTCTCAGACACACACACATACAACCCCCACACTCTCACACATGTACATACCCTCTCACAGGCTTATACTCCATTTCACTCATGCACACACTCTCACACACACTGACACTCTCTCCCCCACACAAACTCATATAGTACACATCCACTCTCTGTCTCTGTCTGTGTCTGTCTCCCTCCCTGCCTCCCTTGCACACGCACGCGTGCGCACACACACACACACGCGCACACAAGTCTATGGTGTGAATCTGTATTTGCAGCTACATTCTAATTTGTTCAAAAAGCGCACAATCTGCAAGCAGTCAGTCTGTGTGACATTTTATCAATTCCTACTTTGGAAATAGAACCTGTCTGGCTCAAGACTGGGATACAGACAGACTCTAACCTCACACCTTTAATGGGCTGAGATGTCACCTTTTTCATACAGCCTTAAATTATCTTGAGAATGTGACGTAAAATTAGTTTTGGGATGTACATATTAATGAATTAAACCCTGCAACCCATTCTAAAAGATGAAAGACTTAACAGCAATCTAGGTTTGTTCAATGTATCGCGTCAGTCACATGATGCTATAGATTCCATATCCAATGATCCTGCTCCTCAACCACCTGATGAAGGAGCGTCGCTCCGAAAGCTAGTGCTTCCAAATAAACCTGTTGCACTATAACCTGGTGTTGTGTGATTTGTAACATATTATATATTGATGAATTCTCCGCAAATCTCTATGACCCAACTTCCAGTATTGAAACCGTGATTCTTCTCCCTCCAAGCCTCTCTGTCATATTTATGTCTCTCTCCGTCATCATGAGGGAGGTGCATTTCCATCACTATAGACATTAGCCTTTACCTACCTACATTCCTACAGACAACGTATCATCCGTCGTCATTTCCGCCACCTCCAAACGGACCCCACCACCAGGGATATATTTCCCTCCCCTCCCCTATCAGCATTCTGAAAAGACCACTCCCTCTGTGACTCCCTCGTCAGGTCCACACC
>NC_057724.1:81098926-81100233 GCF_004010195.1 Chiloscyllium plagiosum
TTAGCCTGCTGGACACACTTTCCTCATTCCTGAAGAAGGGCTTATGCCCAAAACGTCGATTCTCCTGTTCCTTGGACGCTGCCTGACCTGCTGCGCTTTTCCAGCAACACATTTTCAGCTACAGACATTAACCCTTTCCAATCCAGCTTGCTACAATGTTGGTGTAAGCTGCCTAAGAACAAATTCACTGTTTTGTTTCATTAGCTGCAAAGCTCTTTGAGATGCTCCATTAATGTGAAAGGGGCAAAGGATGCATGTCCTTCATACAAGGAAGATGAGGGGCAGGTCAAACCTCACAAACATTACTGAATTCTTTGAGGATGTGACAAAACACATTGATGACGGTAGAGCAGTGGATGTGGTGTATATGGATTTTAACGAGGTATTTGATAAGGCTCCCCCTGCAATGTTCATTCAGAAAATAAGGAAGCATGGGATACAGAGCAACCTGGCTGTCTGCACACAGAATGCCCATAGAAGACAGAGGGTGGTGGTAGGTAGAAAGTATTCAGCCTGCAGCTGGGTGACCAGGCTGTTCCGCACAGATCTGATCTGGGACCTCTGCGATTTGTGACTTTTTATAAATGACTCGGATGAAAAAGTGGAAGGGTGAGTTAGTAAGTACCGACATTTGCAAGGCGAAGGGTTGTGGATAGTGTGGAGGGCTGTTGTAGGTTGCAATGGGACGTTGACAGGATGTAGAACTGGGCTGGGAAGTGGCAGATGGAGTTCAACCTGGAAAAGTGTGAAGTGATTCATTTTGGAAGGTTGAATTTGAATGCAGATTACAGGGTTAAAGGCAGGATTCTTGGTAGGGTGGAGGAACAGAGAGATCTTGGAGTCCATGTACTTAGATCCCTCAAAGTTGCCCCCAAGTTGATAGGGTTGTCAAGAAGGCATATGGTGTGTTGGTTTTCATGAGCAGGGGGACTGAGTTGAAGAGCCGTAAGGTTATGCTGTAGCTCCATAGTGCCCTGGTTAGACCACATTCGGAATATTGTGTTCAGTTCAGGTTGCCTCATTATGGGAAGGATGTGGAAGCTTTAGAGATGGTGCACAGGAGATTTCCCAGGATGCTGCCTGGGCTGGAGGGTGTGTCTTATGAAGAGAGGTTGAGGGAGCTCGGGCGTTTCTCATTGGAGTGAAGGAGGATGAGAGGTGACTTGATAGAGTTGGACAAGATGATGAGAGGCATCGAGTGGACAGCCAGAGACTAATTCCCAGGGTGGAAATGCCTATCATGAGGGGGTATAATTTTAAGTTGATTGGAGGAAGGTATAGGGGAGATGTCAGAGGTAGGTTCTTTA
>NC_057724.1:81100733-81102794 GCF_004010195.1 Chiloscyllium plagiosum
TGCACCACACAGCCTCCCATGAGTAGCACGGTGGCTCAGAGGTTAGCACGGCTGCCTCACAGCACCAGGGACCAGGGTTCAATTCCAGCCTTGGGTGGCTGTCTGGGAGAAGATTGCATATTCTCCCCGTGTCGGCGTGGGTTTCCTCCAGGTACTCCGGTTTCCTCCCACAGGCTAAAGATGTGTAGGTTAGAGCGATTGGCCATAGTGTTCAGGGATGTGTTGGTTAGAGCGATTGGCCATAGTGTTCAGGGATATGTAGGTTAGATGAATTGGCCATAGTGTTCAGGGATGTGTAGGTTAGGTGGAATGGCCATAGTGTTCAGGGATGTGTAGGTTAGGTGAATTGGCCATAGTGTTCAGGGATGTGTAGGTTAGATGAATGACCATAGTATTCAGGGATGTGTAGGTTAGGTGGATGGGCCATAGTGTTTAGTGTTGTGTAGGTTAGGTGGATTAGCCATAGTGTTCAGGGATGTGTAGGTTAGGTGAATTGGCCATAGTGTTCAGGGATGTGTAGGTTAGAGCGATTGGCCATAGTGTTCAGGGATGTGTAGGTTAGGTGAATTGGCCATAGTGTTCAGGGATGTGTAGGTTAGAGCGATTGGCCATAGTGTTCAGGGATGTGTAGGTTAGGTGAATTGGCCATAGTGTTCACGGATGTGTAGGTTAGATGAATGGCCATCGTGTTCAGGGATGTGTAGGTTAGGTCTATTGGCCATAGTGTTCAGGGATGTGTAGGTTATATGGAATGGCCATAGTGTTCAGGGATGTGTAGGTTAGGTGAATCGGCCATAGTGTTCTGGGATGTGTAGGTTAGGTGGATTGGCCGTAGTGTTCAGGGATGTGTAGGTTAAGTGAATTGGCCATAGTGTTCAGGGATGTGTAGGTTAGGTGAATCGGCCATAGTGTTCAGGGATATGTAGGTTAGGTGGATTGGCCGTAGTGTTCAGGGATGTGTTGGTTAGGTGAATCGGCCATAGTGTTCTGGGATGTGTCGGTTAGGTGAATTGGCCAAAGTGTTCTGGGATGTCTAGGTTAGGTGGAATGGCCGTAGTGTTCAGGGATGTGTAGGTTAAATGAATTGGCCATAGTGTTCAGGGATGTGTAGGTTAGGTGGATTGGCCGTAGTGTTCTGGGATGTGTAGGTTAAGTGAATTGGCCATAGTGTTCTGGGATGTGTAGGTTAGGTGAATTGGCCAAAGTGTTCTGGGATGTGTAGGTTAGGTGGAATGGCCGTAGTGTTCAGGGATGTGTAGGTTAGGTGGAATGGCCGTAGTGTTCAGGGATGTGTAGGTTAAATGAATTGGCCATAGTGTTCAGGGATGTGTAGGTTAAATGAATTGGCCAGTGTTCAGGGATGTATAGGTTAGGTGGATTGTCTGTGGTGTTCAGCGATGTGTAGGTTAGTTGGATTGTCTGTGGTGTTCAGGGATGTGTAGGTTAGAGCAATTGGCCATAGTGTTCAGGGATGTGTAGGTTAAGTGATTTGGCCATAGTGTTCAGGGCTGTGTAGGTTAGGTGGATTGGCCATAGTGTTCAGCGATGTATAGGTTAGAGCAATTGGCCATAGTGTTCAGGGATATGTAGGTTAGAGCGATTGGCCATAGTGTTCAGGAATATGTAGGTTAGAGCGATTGGCCATAGTGTTCAGGGCTGTGTAGGTTAGAGCGATTGGCCATAGTGTTCAGGGCTGTGTAGGTTAGAGCGATTGGCCATAGTGTTCAGGGCTGTGTAGGTTAGGTGGATTGGCCATAGTGTTCAGGGATGTGTAGGTTAGCAGGATGGGCCATAGTGTTCAGGGATATGTAGGTTAGAGCGATTGGCCATAGTGTTCAAGAATATGTAGGTTAGAGCGATTGGCCATAGTGTTCAAGAATATGTAGGTTAGAGCGATTGGCCATAGTGTTCAAGAATATGTAGGTTAGAGCGATTGGCCATAGTGTTCAAGAATATGTAGGTTAGAGCGATTGGCCATAGTGTTCAAGAATATGTAGGTTAGAGCGATTGGCCATAGTGTTCAGGGCTGTGTAGGTTAGGTGGATTGGCCATAGTGTTCAG
>NC_057724.1:81102825-81105419 GCF_004010195.1 Chiloscyllium plagiosum
TCAGGGATGTGTAGGTTAGGTGAATTGGCCATCGTGTTCAGGGATGTGTAGGTTAGGTGAATTGGCCATCGTGTTCAGGGATGTGTAGGTTAGGTGAATTGGCCATCGTGTTCAGGGATGTGTAGGTTAGGTGAATTGGCCATCGTGTTCAGGGATGTGTAGGTTAGGTGAATTGGCCATCGTGTTCAGGGATGTGTAGGTTAGGTGAATTGGCCATCGTGTTCAGGGATGTGTAGGTTAGGTGAATTGGCCATCGTGTTCAGGGATGTGTAGGTTAGGTGAATTGGCCATCGTGTTCAGGGATGTGTAGGTTAGGTGAATTGGCCATCGTGTTCAGGGATGTGTAGGTTAGGTGAATTGGCCATCGTGTTCAGGGATGTGTAGGTTAGGTGAATTGGCCATCGTGTTCAGGGATGTGTAGGTTAGGTGAATTGGCCATCGTGTTCAGGGATGTGTAGGTTAGGTGAATTGGCCATCGTGTTCAGGGATGTGTAGGTTAGGTGAATTGGCCATCGTGTTCAGGGATGTGTAGGTTAGGTGGAATGTCCATAATCCTCAGGGATGTGTAGGTTAGGTGCTCACGTCAGGGCCATATGGAGGAATGGGTCTGTGTTGATTGCTTTGTATTCATTTCTGGGACTCGTGCATGGCTGGCTGGCCAGCATTGATAGACCATCCCTAGTTGCCGCTTGAGAAGGTGGGTGTGAGCTGCCGTGTTGAATTGCTGCAGTCCATGTGCTTTGGGTTGACCCACAATGCCGGTAGTGGGGGAGTTGCAGCATTTTAACCCAACAACTGTGAAGGAACGATGGTGTATTTCGTAGGCAGGGTGGTGAGGATAACGTGCAAGTGCTGGTGTTCCCATGTACTTGCTGGCCTTGTCCTTCTAGATGGAAGTGGTCATGGGTTTGAAAGGTGCTGTCTCAGGATCTTTGGTGAATCTCTGCAGTGCATCTTGTAGATTGTACACACTGGTGTTTTTGAGCACTGATGATGGAGGGGTTGAATGTTTGTAGATATGGTGCCAATCAGGCATCTTGTGTGTTGTTGGAGCTGTACTCCTTCCAGTAAGTGGGCAGTATTCCATCACACTCCTGACTTGAGCCTTGTAGATGGTGAATAGACTGTGAGGTATCAGAAGGTGAGTTACTCGCTGCAGTATCCCTCAACTCTTGTAATCACTGTGGTTTATGTGGTGAGTCCAGTTGAGTTTCTGGTCCATGTTAACCCCCAGCATGTTGACAGTGGGGGATTCAGTGATGGTAATACTGTTGAATGTCAAGGGACAGTGGTTAAAGTGTCTCTTATTGGTGATGGTCTTTGTCTGGCATTTGTGTGGTGTGAATGTTACTTGCCACTTATTGGCCCAAACCTGGATATTGTCCAGATCTTGTTGCATTTAAACATGGACTGCTTCGGTATCTGAGGAGTCACGAATGGTGCTGAATATTGTGTAATCATTGGTGAACATCCCCATTTCTGACTTTACGATGGAGGGAAGGTCATTGATGAAGCAGCTGAAGATGTTTGGGCCGAGGACACTACCCTGAGGGACTCCTGCAGAGATGTCCTGGAGCTGAGATGACTGACCTCCAACAACCACAGCCATCTTCCTTCATTCTAGGTCTGACTCCAACCACTGGAGAGTTTGCCCTCAGTACTCATTAATTCCAGTTTTGCCAGTTTTGCTGTCCCTCTCCCTTCCCCTCAGGAATTCAGCTCTCTTGTCCATGTTTGACCCAAGGCTGTAATGAAGTCAGGAGCTGAGTGGCCCTGGTGGAACCCAAACTGGGCCTAGCTGAGCAGGTTATTGCTGAGCAGGTGCTGCTTGATAGCACCTTCTATCACTTTACTGATGATGGAGAGTAGACTGATGGGACAGTAATTGGCCGGGTTGGATTTGTTCTGCTTTTAATTTGCAGGACACAGCTGGGCAATGTCCACATTGTCGGGTAGATGCCGGAGTTGTAACTGCACTGGGACAGCTTGGCTCGGGAAGCAGCAAGTCTTCAGTACATTTGCCAGAATGTTGTCAGGGCCCGTAGCCTTTGCATTATCCAGCCATTTCTTAGTATCATGTGGAGTGAATGGAATTGGCTGAAGGCCCGTATCTGTGATGCTGGGGACCACTGGAGGAGGCCGAGATGGATCATCCACTCGGCACGTCTGGGCTGAAGATTGCTGCGAAAGCTTCAGCCTTAATCTTTGCCCTGATGTGCTGGGCTCTTCCATCATTGAGGAGGGGGAGATTGGTGGAATCCCCTCCTCCAGTGAGTTGATGAATTGTCCATCACCATTTTTGACTAGGGGAGCACTTTGGGGCCAGCGACCATAATTCTATTAGACTTAAAATGGTGATGGAGAAGGATAGACCAGATTTAAAAGTTGAAGTGCTAAGTTGGAGGAAGGCCAATTTTGATGGTATTATGCAAGAACTTTCAAAAGCTGATTGGAGGCAGATGTTCGCAGGTAAAGGGACGGCTGGAAAATGGGAAGCCTTCAGAAATGAGATAACAAGAATCCACAGAAAGTATATTCCTGTCAGGGTGAAAGGGAAGGCTGGTAGGTATAGGGAATGCTGGATGACTAAAGAA
>NC_057724.1:81107599-81122456 GCF_004010195.1 Chiloscyllium plagiosum
ATTTGGATGGGTATATGAATAGGAAGGGTTTGGAGTGATATGGGCCGGGTGCTGGCAGGTGGGACTAGATTGGGTTGGGATATCTGGTTAGCATGGACGGGTTGGACCGAAGGGTCTGTTTCCGTGCTGTACATCTCTATGATTCTATGACTGCAGAGTTTAGATCTGATCCATTGATTGTGGGATCACTTAGCCCTATCTATCACTTGCTGTTTATGCTGGGATAGGTTTTGGAAGGTTGGGTGGACTTGTTGGGCCAAATGGCCTGTCTCCACCCTGTAGGGATTCTATGATGATTCTATAATCCTGTGGTTTTCCTTCACTCCAGTACAGTTTTACGTGGTGAAGTTGTGGGACTCACTCCGAAGCTGGGGGCTGGAAGTGGGGCTAATGGATGATTTCAGAAGAAGATTGGGTGTCCATTTGAGGTGCAGGATGATGGAGAAGGAGTGAGGGATTAGATTGCTCTGCAGGGAGGTTGAAGATAGCTGGATGCCCCTCATGGACTCCTCCTGTGCTTCAATGACCTAGCAGCCCAGCTGTGGAGAAGAGGTGCCCCATTTTGGAGAGTTTACATCGTGCACTGTAACCCAACAGAAACACTTGTGACGCCATATTGAATCGGGGTGTGAGGAATTCACGCTGTTAGCTGGAGAGACTTGGCAGTCTTTGATCACACAAAGCAGCTGCTCCAAGTTGTACAGAAGTCGCTGCCAGATACAGTGGCTCAGGATCTAACTTGACATGAGTCAGTGCAGTTTGCTGCTAAATAAATGCAGCAACACGCCCAAACAATAAAGACAAATCCATCCCAAATTGGTTCAGTGTCACAATCATTTCTGTATCGCAGTGAGACAACTCTTAGTCATTGGCCACAACAAACAGAACACAATCGAGAAAATGTGGAAGCTTTGAAACTGAAACAAATTACTCACACTTGTTTTTAAATCCAACTGGGTCACTTCGAGATAAAAACAGCTTAATCTGGACTTTTAAACAGTGACTTTGAGTAAATAACTTGAAGGAAATTCTCCTGAAGACGAGAGTGGAAATGACAAGCAAAATGTCATCGACTTGAACCGACTTTATACCCATCTCATCGACACCACCTCCAGATATTGAAGATGAACAATAATAAGTTGCCAGAAATGTAAACATTCTTCATTAAAACTACTCCCTTGTCTAATATTTTGATGGAGGAGTCATTTATTTAGATTTAAATTCACACAAATGTTTATAAAATGTAGTTTTGGTGTTGCTGGCTCGACCAGTATTTACTGCCCGTCCCTAGTTGCCCCTTGAGAAGGTCGGGGTGAGCTGCCTTTTAAACTGCTGCTGTCCATGTGCTGTGGGGTGACCCACAATGCCCTTAGGGAGGGAATTCCAGGATTCTGACCCAGTGACAGTGAAGGAATAAGCAATATATTTCCAAGTCAGGAATGTGAGGGGCTCGGAGGGGAACTTGCAGGGGGGGTGGTGTTCCCATGTACCTGCAGACCTTGTCCTGCTCGATGGCAGTGATTGTGGATTTGGAAGGTGCTAGGGGTCAGGAAGATTTGTTCATTTCCTTCAACCATGAACTCTCAAAGAGCTCTGTCATGCTCTAACCCCTTTCTCATGGCCTTTTCTTACTGCATCACGAGCAGCCCTGAGGGGGACAAACTCTGAAATTACCCTCCTCTTTAAAAGCTCCCTTAAAAGCTCATTCGTTGACCTCGATGAGATTACCCTTTCATACCTTGGCATCAATGATGTATTTGGTCATGTTCCTGTGTAGCTCCTTCTGAGAGATTTCAACATTAAATGTGTGACATTTCCCCACTTCCATGGGTGGGAAGATATTTAACTACAATGGAAAAAAGCTGGACTATGTCAAACTACATCTTCAATCATTCATTTGCAAAAATAACCAAAACATGAAAATTCCTGGCCAGCTGTTTGTGGGACCCCACTGTTTCTGGAGCTTGGGTGTTCTGACATCATTTGTTTCAAGCACTTTGAGCTCTGTCTCAGAGACTTGATCAGACAGTATGCAAATATAAATCTTTACAGAGTTCACACCTTTAGGGGATAAAGCTCTACTTTCATTGGGCCATAAATAGCAGCAAAACCCCAAATGTGAATCTCAATCTTGTATTCACTCCACCGTGCTTTCACTTATTTTTATTCATTCTTTTCTTTTGATCTTTCACAGGACGTCTGTGTTGCTGTTAAAACACGTTCATTCTAAAACACATTCATGAACTTGGTGGGTTTTTATGATAATTATCAAAAATCTGACGACACCAGGTTATAGAACAACAGATTTATTTGAAATCACAAGCTTTCAGAGTGCAGGTGACATGGTCACCATCATGACCGGATTGATACCTGCTTAGCTGCAATAATGGGGGATAACCCACCTCCCAGGAGCATTAACAAACCCACACCTTGGGCATACAAATCCTCGACATCACAGTCTCCCCCAGCCAGCAGTCTGAAAAAACTCGCTTTCTCGTTATGCTCCCACAGCCCTGTAAATTTCTCCCATTCCTCTTTCAAATATTTCTGGTGAATCTGTTCACCCCCCCCCAACCCCTATCAGACAGGGGATTCCACCCCATGTCAAACAATTCACCTCAGATTCCAACCAGAGCAAATCACCACAGAAGCTGGGATCCATACTGAAAACCAACAGTGCTGGAGATCACAGCAGGCCAGGCAGCATCCCATGGAGAGACAGCAAACTGACGGAAAATCAGCTAGACTCAAAGTACTTGCAGAGTTACATTGTACTTTGCTCAAAAACTGCATGAATCCATGTAAGATCCTGTTAATTCATTTTTTAAATTAGAATCAGTCTAAACATTATGGCACAGACAGCAGCACGCAGGGGGGTTAACACCTTCAACACTTTATCTGGGCTGACACCAACTGTTACAGTTCACCTGAGAACGTAATTTTTAAAAAAAAGTTTTGTGATTTAAATATGAAAGAAGTGAAACTATCATGGTCATGCTAACAGATGAGAGACTTAACAAACAATCATGACGTTTTTCAATGTGTAATGTCAGTTACATCACACTGTAAACTTTTGCTATAAATTCTGTGCCTTAGAATTGTGTTCTCCACAACCACCTGATGAAGGAGCAGCGCTCCGAAAGCTAGTGCTTCCAATTAAACCTGTTGGACTATAACCTGGTGTTGGGTGATTTTTAACTTTAATACTCGAAACGTGAGCTTGCTCTCTCTGCACGGATGCTGCCTGACCCACAGTGAGCTCCAGCATTTTGTGTTTTCACCTCAGTTCCCTGCGTGCCCTCCAGCCTGATCCTGCCAGATATTTGAGCAGAAAATGTGTTGCTGGAGAAGCGCAGCAGGTCAGGCAGCATCCAGGGAACAGGAGAATCGACGTTTCGGGTATAAGCCCTTCCTCAGGAACCGTCGATTCTCCTGTTCCCTGGATGCTGCCTGACCTGCTGTGCTTTTCCAGCAACACATTTTCAGCTCTGATCTCCAGCATCTGCAGTCCTCACTTTCTCCTGCCAGATATTTACCTGACAAACTCACCTGCTTTCATTATTCAAACTCTCTCAGGGCATTGTTTAGGTCTTTAATTGATCTCCTGTCTCTCATTCTTCCCGACATGACGATGCCCCTGCAAGTTAACATTCTGCTGGCGGTCTCCTTACGCTGAGTTATTCCTGTCTCAATTCCTCAGCTCCTTCCTATAAGCTGCTTGATCTGGGATATTCAATGTCTTGCGAAGGATGATCCTGCTGTGTGAGTGCTTCAGTACTTTGAGTTGGAAGGTGAGAGGTAAATGTGGGTCTCTCCTTCTTTATTCCTGTTGTCCATACCTGGCTCATTAACTGCACTGAGCTTGGCTTGCTGAGTGTTTCCTGTGTTTGCCTTAACACCAGTCTCTAGCTCTCTGCCTTGTGCTGACTGATGCTGAACATGAGCCCACTGCAGTGCATCTTGTAACCACGAGAGCCACATGAAAATCTGGTGCACCTCCACTCTGTTAAACGGCTCACATTCTCTCCGTCTTGAGGTTGTCATGGTTTCACAGAATCTTACAAACATTTGAATTAATCAGTGATTACCTCGGTCTCAGGTTGCCAGAATTAAACAGAAAAAATAACAAGAGGTAATTTAAAGCTAAAAGTCGATTGGCCAATGCTGAGGATCTCTCCCATCACAAAATTAGCAAATCACTCTGGAGGCTGCTTTTATGTTGCGACATATTTACCTGGCGCCCAGTGAGCCAGAGATTGGGATGTGAGTGATGCTGTAACCCTGCACCTCATGCTGCTTTTACCTAGTATCAAACAACAACTTACATTTATATAACACATTTAAAAACAACCAAGTGCATTTATGTAGCACTTTCAACCTTGTAACATGTTCCAAGATCTCACAGCTGTGTTAATGAAATGCAATTGCAAAAGTGGTAACATTGGGACCGAAGCCTTTCTGTGTTTGAATTGCTCTCGGAAGCTGTGAGTGCCGTGGGTGAGGTCAGAATGTGCTCCTCCTGAGCTCTCTCCCATCAGCAGCAACACAGACTTCACCACAGACAGAGCAAGGAGATACCCTCCCCGGAACAGGGATTGAGGTCCGATGGTGCTAGTATGAAGCTGATCCACATCCTCCAAGAATCCGAACCATTCGGAAAACGCACACTGCTCCATGGAGCTACGTCCCGGGACCGTGTGGGCTCCAAGCTGTTTCTGTCACATGACTGACCATGAACATTGCTGCCATTACTATGTGCCTTTGGTGCATGTTTGAATGAGGTACAAATTAATGTTGAGGGTTTATTAGTATCGTCCCTACCTGTTACACTGAGAGACTGAGGTTCATTCCCTGATAAGGCACCTCTTTTTACCTTTTCGGAATGACACGGGAAGTAACTGTTCAAACTGGAAATCTCTGGCTTTGCTGGAGATGGGGCACACACCTTTTGTTTTTTCAATCACTTGCTGCAAACTACCATTCTGTGATTCATGTCCCAGGACCCCCAGATCCCTCTGTATCTCAGACAGATACAATCTCTCTCCATGGAAACAGTGTACGGCTTTTCCATTCTGCCGACCAATGTCAACAATTCACATTCTCCCACATTATACACTATTATTTTGTCCACTCACTTAACCTGCTCATATCTCTTTACAGACTCTCTACCTCCTCTTGACATTTTACCTTTCTCTCTGAAGCAAAAACAAAAATTGCTGCAAAAGCTCAGCAGGTCTGGCAGCGTGTGTGGAGAGAAATCAGAGTTAATGTTTTGGGTCGAGTGACCCTTTTTCGGAACAGAAGACCTTTCTCAGCTCACGGCTCCATCACCTGAAAATGACTCATGTCCATAGTCTGTGCTCGCTGTTAACGAACCGATCCATCTCTCCCTCTCACCACTTCATTCCCAGTTTCCTGGGATACTTTCTAAGTGTTCTTCAGTGAAGTCAGAGACTATATACTTGTTCAAAGCTTCCACTATTTCTTTGTTCTGCATTGCCAAATTCCCAGCTCATTCTCAAAATGAGCAACATTAACTAGCTTTTTTTAAATCATTCATGGGAGTTACTGGCTGGGACAGTATTTATTGCCCGTCCCTAGTTGCCCCTTGAGAAGGTGGGGGTGAGCTGCCTTCTTGAACCGCTGCAGTCCATGTGCTGTGGGTAGACCCACAATGCCCTTAGGGAGGGAATTCCAGGATTCTGACCCAGTGACAGTGAAGGAACAAGCAATATATTTCCAAGTCAGGATGGTGAGTGGCTCAGAGAGGAACTTGCAGGGGGTGGTGCTCCCTTGTATCTGCTGCCTATGTCCTTCTAGACGGAAGTGGCCATGGGTTTGGAAAGTGCTGTTTAAACAGTAATGGTGAGTTTCTGCACTGCATCTTGTAGGTCGTACACACTGCTGTTCCTGAGCAACAGGGGTGCGGGAAGTGAATGCTTGTGGATGTGGTGCAAATCAAAGGGGTTACTTTCTCCTGGATGGTGTCAAACTTCTCTGTTCATTGTTAGAGCTGCCCCCATCCAGGCAAGTGGGGAGTATTCCATCACACTCCTGGCTTGTGCCTTGTAGGTGGTGGACAGGCTTCGGAGAGTCAGGAGGGGAGTTATTCACTGCAATATCCCTAGTCTCTGACCTGTTCTTGTAGCCACTGTGTTTATGTGGTGAGTCCAGTTGAGTTTCTGGTCAATGGTAACCCCCAGGATGTTGATGGTGGGGGACTCAGTGATGGGAACAATATTGAATGTCAAGGGACGGTGGCTAGATTCTCTCCTGTTTGAGATTGCTTTCCATTCGTGTGGTGTGAGAGTTACTTGTCACTTGTCAGCCCAGGCCTGGATATTATCCAGATCTTGTTGTATTTGGACAAGGACTCTGAGGAGTCATGAATAGTACTGAACATTGTACAATTCAAATATCTCTACCTCTGACCTGAAGACCCAGATCAGATACATGTAGAATCTCTGACAATGTGGCTTTGTTTTATGAGCTAGCTTTCTCATATACTCTGCTTTCTATCATTTAAAAATTTTTTTTTGACGATTCATAGAATCTTTCCAATCTTGATTTATCACTAATGTTTGCAGATTCGTAGAGTGTTTGTTTCAAACTGATACAATCCTTAACTTCTTCATTGATGTACCCATCTTGAAGAATTTTTCTCACTAAGATAAATCTTTGCTTAAAATTTTAAATATCTTCTTAAGTGACTACCATTACATTTCTACTCATCCAACTTTTAACACAGTTTCCCAATCCACCATATCTGCCTTTGTACATTCATAGTTACCTTTATTTAGTTTCAAATCACTAGTCATGGACCCATGCTTCCTCCTTTCAAACAGATCCATGAAAGTCTATGGTGTTGTGATCGCTGTCACCTAGACGTTCCTTCAACATGAGTTTTTAGAAATTTATTGATGTGACATTGCTGACCACATCAGCATTTAATGAACTTTGTGTCAGTATTCAGAAGGAGAAGGGCATGATGGTTGGTGAGTCTCGGGAGGGTTTGATGTTATCCTGGGGCATGTCAGGAGGAGGTATTAGATATTTTGAAAAGCATTAAGGTTGACAAGTCTCCAGGACCTGATGGGATCTATCCCAGAATGCTGAGGGAGGAGAGGGAGGAAATTGCTAAGGTTTTGTAGGAATTCTTTGCACTCTCTATTATCACACGAGAGGTCCCAGAGACTGAGATTTTTTTCTATTCATTCATAGGATGGGTGGACCTGTACTAATTGCCCATCCCTAATTGCCCAGAGGGCAGTTTAAGGTCAACCACATTGCTGTGGGTCTGGAGTCATGTGTAGGCCAGACCAGGTAAGGATGGCTGTTTTCTTCCCTAAAGGACATTAGTGACCCAGATGGGTTTTTCTGACAATCAACAATGAGTTCCTGGTCACCATTAGACTCTTAATTCCAGATATTTATTGAATTCAAACTCCACCATCTGCTGTGATGGGATTTAAACCCCGGTCTCCAACACAGGGAGTCCTGGATTACTCATTCAGGGACAATACCAATGTTGATTAATCCTGCCTTGCTGTACATTCCCAGGATTAAGGATAGCCTGCTCCCTGATTAGCTGTAGAATGTATTAATCTATGATTCTGTGAGGAATACACTCTCTAATTATGTTTTCACGTTATCACAAGGGGCTGGCAGATTATCAGGGAAATGCAGGAATGTAGAGTTGGGGTTAAAAATCAGATCAGCCGTGATCTTATTGAATGGGACAGCCAGCTGGAAGGGCTGAGTGGCCTCCTCTTGTTCAGATGCTCGAACCTGCTGCAATCAGTTTGTCCCACTCTCCATGGTGATTGAAGCCAGCCATAATTATTGGGGTACGTTTCTGACATACCTCATTTATTTCTTCCTCTCTGCTTTGTTGTACTATGTCATGACTCTTAGGGAACCCTATAACCTATTCCCACAGCTGGTCTCTTAATTGTCCTATATCTTCTCTCTGGAAAAAAGGAGTGAGTGAGGACTGCAGATGCTGGAGATCAGAGCTGAAAATGTGTTGCTGGAAAAGCGCAGCAGGTCAGGCAGCATCTATATCTTCTCTCTGCCCAAAGTGATTCTACATCAACAAGCTAAAGGTCATCTCTCTGAACTGAACTGGTGCCATTTGCAATTAGCAGACCATCTTTTTGGTGCACTCTGTAATTTTGACATGTCAAATATTCTTCAACCTTCAGACACCTCAAAAACCTCTCACTGATTGTGAAATTCCTTGCAAATGTGTGAAAGGTACGAAAGAAACTTGGGTTTTCTTTATTCTGACAGAGGCATAACCCCTTCTAAAAATCAGTAAGATAGGATCCGTATGAAAACAGCAAATCAATCGAAGGCAGAAGATTTGAGTCTTATACTGTTAGCAGTCCTTGCTCTTTGTTCATATTATTGTGTCATGTTCCTCTCCTGGTTGTAACTCATTAAGGGTTCCCACATCCTGTGGTAACTTCACATACCTCGTTTCATTTGTGCCCTGCACATTTCTGTGGTAAACCCACAGCTGGGTATATTAGGACAGGACATTTATAGAAAGGAATCGAACATTTTTACAATGTCAGTGCTGTACATTTACAGCGAAATGCTGTCATCTCGGTCAAAGGAAGTCTCACTTTGGAATATACGCACACAACTGAACATTGCTAAATGTTAACTTCCAGGCATCGGGTGAAACACAGGGGGTACAAGTGAATTTACAACAACAACATTTACGAAGCATCTTTATATCAGGAAATTCTCACAAATCACCTCACAAGACAATAACTGACAAAATGCGTCAGTGTGTCAAAAAATGCCACATTAGCACAGATGACCAAAGGTTGGTCAATGATGAGATTTAGCAGCTGACGGCTGTGGGGCCAATGGTGCAGTGAGGAATATCACCCACTGCTCAAGGGGAAGAGAGGACCCCTCTGAGCTCAGACAACAGTGGAGCAGGTAAGTGAGGGCTCACAGAATAGACACTGAGATCCTGGAAGGATTTGAACACAGGGATTAAAAATGTTAAAAGTGAAAGAGTGTTAAAATAGGTCAGAACTCAGCTAAACAATTGCTTTGTTGTTTTTTCCACAAGTGCCAGTATGCAGTGGTGCATTTACTTACAAGGTAAAGGGAGTACACATTCAATGATAGGACCCGAGGAACTACAGACAATCAGAGAGACATCAGTGTGTGTGTCTATAAATCCTTAAAAGCAGTGAGATCCTCTGATAAGGTGCTGAAGGCGTATGGGACACTTCTCTTTATTAGTCAAGGCATTGGAGGTAAGAGCAGGAAGGTTCTAATGGAGTTGTATAAGATGTTAGTCAGGCCGTATCTGGAGTATTGTGTGTAGTTTTGATCTCTTTATCTGAGGAAGGATGTTCGAGCGATGGAGGGAGTACAGGGAAGGCTTACCAGACTGAATCCTGGGATGGCAGGGCTGCTGGATGAGGAGAGAATGGTTTCAGTAATTGTTATATTTGCTGCAGTTGGAAGAATGAGAGGAATCTCATTTTAAAAATGTATAAAATTGTAACAGGACTAAACAGGGTGAACATAAGGAAGGTGTTCCCAATGACCAGGGACTCCTGAACTAGGGACTCACAATCTAAGGATATGCTATAGGCCATTGGGAGTAGGATGAGGAGAAATGTCTTTACCCAGAGGGTGGGGAGCCTGGGGAACTGTCTGCCACAGAAAGGTTTTGAGAACAATCTGTGTTGAAGATGGAGTTAGATCTAGTGTTCAGTGTTAAAGAGATTAAAGGATACGGGAAGAAAGTGGGAATCGAGTTGAACCATCAGCCATGATTGTATTGAATGGTGAAGCTGGCTCAAAGGGCCGAATGGCCTACTCCTACTTCCTCCAGTTCTGTCTTTCTAAATTTAGTCTGAACTCGTACCTCTCCCATCCTCCCCAACCCATGTAAATGTGGCTCATAGACTTATCGAGGAATCACAGGCGGACCTGGAAGTCTGTCACGTGATTTACAGTCTCTCTTTATCCCCAATATCCCAAGAAAGGAAAGCCCTACTCTCCGTATTTTCTCCCCTCCTCAATTCCCAGGGTTACTCCATTGGATTGGTGCCCACAGTGGATAACGTGCAGCAGTGGGTTTGCAGGATGTCTGACCAGGAGTTTCTCCCACTACCACCTGACACCCTGTGGGGATCTTCAGGCTGAGAATCCATGTCTCTGAGGACATTACCAATGTATCCTGTTTACAAATCCTGGTGTAGGTCTCGAACCCAGGACAGCTGGTCTTTACTCAGTTCCAGTCTGGATCCCACTGCAGGAAAGACCAGTCGGAGCAAACTGACTCGGAGCTTTCCAAAGGGAGTTGGATAAACACCCGAGTGGGAATAGTTTACTGGATTATGGGAATGAGATAGATTGCTCTAAAAGGCTCAGCTATGATTTCAATGATATTATTCTACAACTCTCAGACTGTTTCCCAGTAAATAACCGATTCACTGGACAAATGAGTGTGTGTTCCAGCCTGTTAGTCAGTGCTGGCCTTTGGGGGAAAGATTGACTGAGTGTCATTCCCCTGCCTTACCCCCACAGACCACATCAGATGATGATCCGACCCTACTCTCTGGCAGTATGCTCCAGCTCCTAACCCAATTCTAAATCCGAATTCCAGATCCCACCCACTCTCTGGGAAGTCCTTTCTCTCCAATCTCCTTGTTCTTTTCCTTTGCCAATTCCCTGAAAGCTCTGAGCTCTGGCTGTCAATGTTTCCACTCAAAGGAACCCTTTCTGCCTGCCAGCTCTGTACAGAGCCCTCAGGACATTGACCAGTCCAGTCCTGTCCTTGCCATGCCTCCAGTCTGGTAGAGCGTCAGCCCTGGGATCATTGCTGCAGTCTGTGTTTCTGAAACCTCTCTGGTGCCATGACATCTTTCCTGTAGCTTCCCCGCACCCCCCCCCCAGAGCGGAGTGGAATGTCACAGAGAAGGCTGAGCCAGAGGTTTGTTCTGGTGCACAGTGAGCATCTCCCTCCTGGAGATACATGAAACACAACAGCCTGCTACTGCAGGGCTAGCTGGAGATGCGTGTGGGTGAAGCCAGCCCTGATGACAGTGGAATGTATTGGGTATTGAATCTGTTTGTAAGGGTAGGTTTGGTTTGGAAGAAGGTGCACAATGAGATTGGGAACATTGACACCATTAAACTCAGGGGATGTGAACGCAACACACTCTACACTGCAGTGAGAGTCAGCAAAGATGACTTTAGTAGGTGATCATGTGGGTGTTCCAGTTGCATGTTCTCGGTTCTGAAAAGATCTATGAAGCAAACATGAAAATCGAATGAAGAGGTGTTGGGCTGGATGGAGGGTGATGCAGACACTGCTTTAGAATTTGGACCCCTGACTATAACTGTTCAGCTGGTTTGAAATCACAAACATTGAAAAGTTTAATTCTTGCACGGAAACAGGTCATCCTGTAAATGGGAAAAGGATAACTTTACACAGAGATTGCAAGAAAAGGAAAGTTAGAAATAGACAAAGGAAATAATTGCTACAGGAAATATCAGTTGATGAAGAGATTAACTTTGAGTATTGGTTTCAAACAACAGAACTGACTTTCTGGATTAAAGTGGCAACTAAGGCAAGAGATCTCGTTTCACATGATCTAGTGAGAGGGGAAACTGAAGGTGAGCTTTGAAGGAAGAGCAGAGGGTTTTGCTGTCACCAGCTACTCTGTAAAACCTGACCACGCCGAAACATATTTTCCAGGCAGGAAGTGTGGGGTTGGAGAACAGTGCGGTGTGCTGTATAACTTGGTGAGGTTCCTGAAAGGGTGTGAGATGACAAGAGATTGAATGCAGTGCAGAGGAGCGTGCAGTCTGAGAGAGGGCACTGTCTTCACTGTGTCTGCGGCGGTTAACAATATGAACACAGCATCGAGCAAGTCCCCGGAGGAGCACCGAGAGGGTCAGCAGCAAACTCCCTTTGTCGGGCGGGCCCTTGTTTACCTGCTCGCCATGTTCCTGCTCGCTCATATGCTCTCCAGTGCTTTACTGTACGTCTACTTCTCCATCAAACTGCAGAAGGTGAGAGAAAACCAGCCTGAGCTGCTTCCAAACTGTTACTCCCCCGGCGACCTCTCAGATCAACCCAAATGTTTGTCTTTAATCTTCTTTCCTTGGTTTGGGAATGGTCTGCAGGTGGAAATTGTAAGATTTGCTAAATTCAGAATTTAGAAACCCCCAAGTGGCGATCTATTTAAAACTGTTTTGGGAACTTAGCTTAAAAAATCCAGGAAAACGCCAAAGTTTCTATCCAGGATAATAAGACGCAGAAAGAGGACAGTGATCATTTCAAACTTTCAAACAGCAGGAAAACCGGAGGGTTTGTGTTAATTTCACTGTTTGCTGCAGGTTAATCGCAACGTGGAGGGGCCGGTGTTGGACTGGGGTGGACCAAAGTAAAAATCATACAACACCCGGCTATAGTCCAACAGGTTTAATTGGCAGCAACTAGCTTTCGGAGCAACGCTCCTTCATCAGGTGGTTGTGGAGGACACGGTTGTAAGACACAGGATTAATAAGGCAGAGATGTGCTGGTTTGTCAGACCCACGGCACGCTCATGGCCAGAGGATGCTGGAAATCAGAAACAACAAAAGAAGTTGCTGGAAAAGCTCAGCAGGTCCGGCCCTTTGGGGTCACTGGACCAAAACTTTAACTCTGATTTTTCTCTCCACAGAAGCTGCCTGCCTGAGTTTTCCAGCTCAACTCGAATCTTGTACCTGAGTGTAGCTGCAGCTTAGATGAGACTCTCAGGAAAGCGAGGGACTGGAGACCATGGGTTACACTGAGGGGCTCTCTCTCTCTCTCTCTCTGTTTTAAGCACTTCCTGTGTGGATGGACTGATTTATATGTTGTTTCTTGTTTTTGTTTTCAAAAGGTCCAGGACATAATGAACACCGAACCAGATTCTGTATTCCTGCAGATTCTAAAAAAGTGCGAAAGTAAGGATCAGTTTGAAAAGAACAAACATTTCTGTGATGGAGAAAAATCCCACTTCCAGCACTTGCTGAAGGTAAAGAGACCACATCTTACTCAACATCCAGCAACTTTCTAGTGATTGACAATGATGGCTCCATAAGTGTGGTCACGATATCAATCTTTAGATGTGTCTAAACTCGGTGTCTCAAACTAGGTCAACTGCACAAAAACAGACCTGTTTGTTTGTGCTTTTGATGGTTGCCGGTGAGATCAGGATCAGCATTTTAAACATTGGGTAGAGTTCAGGGGTTTAGTTCCTCTCAGCTCATCAGGAAGTTCAGTTGTTCTGCCAGTTCTGGAGATGCAGAATTAAGACCAAACCGAATTCGAACCAGTCAATGTGTTAATAAGGACAGTAGGGTCAACATGTCAATTTGGTTGGAATGGTGAGTTGTACAGGAGCCAGTTTGGAAGGGTAAAAGAGTGGCCTGTTAGACTGGGAAGCCAGGGAACTGGGGGCTGCAAGGTCTGGGGGGAATGGGGAGGGGGATGAGCTGCAGGAGACATTAGATGATAGGCTCTTACTTTGTTATAAAGTTGGACACATTTTATGAAACTTGTTCCTCGGAAGGAATGGTTGAATGAGAGCCTTTTGTGAATGGTCTGGTATTGGAGCTGCTGAGGGAGTGCTACACTGTCACAGGGAGGTGTCGTTCTGAGATGAGGATCAAACCCCTTTGGACATGGGGGTTAGGGGAGTGGGGGTGGAAGATCATTACTCCTTCAACTAACTTCACCAAAATCTCCAAAGGGCCGGTGTAAGTTCCATTTCTGTGGAGCACTGCTTAACCACCATGCATACACATTGTGCTGCTATCCAACTGTAAGCTTAGGATGTGTCTGAGGCACAGCAAGGTGCCATACAAATGCAGGGCTTCCTCATGTAGACTGGGATGTGTTTGATTCAACAACAAGCAGCATCATTAATGTTTGTGGATATTGGTCACACAGAGAACATTAGGATTACACAGAATTTTAACAACACTGCTTGCATTATCAAGGCAAGGACTCTAAAGGGATCTTGACTCTAAAGTTGATGTAGTTATTCCCCAGCAACAAAGAAGGATCACACAGATTGAGAGTGCAGAGAGACCTCATCCCTATCTCTGTGGTTTCTCAAATGACAGCTAAATCCTGCAGATGCTGGAAATCTGAAGGAAGCAGAGAGAGAGCTGGAGTGGCTCTGGCAGTGTTGGTGGGTCTGGGAGATGCTGCAGGACTTGATCATCTCCTGCAGCCTTCTCTGTCCGTGTCTCTGCTCTCCCTCCTAATCACAGTGTTTCTTTCCTCTTCCAGTACCTTGTGAACAACACTGAAGGACAGCAGCAACATGACGTTCCAAGACCAGAAAAGCAGATAGGTAACTCAGAGCTCAACCCACTCTCTTATTCCTGATAAATCAACACGAAGGAGATTACAGAACATAGACAAGGTCAAACCGACAAATTCTCCAGCAATAAAATGGGTCTAAGGTTTCATTTCTGGAAATGTCCAGTAGTCAAAGGACGTTGGGATGGAATTGGCACTAAGGAGCCTGTCTCTGGCCTGGCCTACTGATATAGGGGCTTTGTCAAAGCAATCACATAGACAATTTTAAACTGATCAAAGCTACAGTTAGCTACAAATGTTATTATCAAAATAGACCTGTGTGTGCATGGGTGTGCAGATGTGTGAGTGTGAGAGTGTGTGTGTGTGTGGGTGGGTGTGTGAGAGTGTGTGTGGGTGGGTGTGTGTATGTGTGTGTGCATGTGTGAGTGTGTGCATGTGTGTGTGAGTGTGTGTGTGTGAATGTGTGGGTGTGTGTGCATGTGTGTGTGCATGGGTGTGTGTGTATGTGTGTGTGTG
>NC_057724.1:81123708-81146041 GCF_004010195.1 Chiloscyllium plagiosum
TGTGTGTGTGTGTGAATGTGTGTGTGTGCATGTGCGAACGTGTGTGTGTGTGTATGTGCGAACGTGTGTGTGTGTGTGTGAATGTGTGTGTGTGAATGTGTGTGGTGTCTCAGAGTAAGTCAGTGTCTGGCTGACTGTGTGGAAAGATGCAGTGGGAAATTTGTGGCAGATGGAAGCACCCGTCTTCCCTGGGTGGCTCTGGGTGTAATCTAACTGACCATGTGTGTGTGTGAATGTGTGTGGTGTCTCAGAGTAAGTCAGTGTCTGGCTGACTGTGTGGAAAGATGCAGTGGGAAATTTGTGGCAGATGGAAGCACCCGTCTTCCCTGGGTGGCTCTGGGTGTAATCTAACTGACCACCTTATTCAGACAGTGGGCATCGGTGTGAAGTCACATACAATTTAGAACCTGCTAAGTGCAGCAAATATCCTTTAGCTCATTCCAACACATTGATGAAGAGTTTGTGTGAAATGGCAGCTCTATTTTTTAATTGCCTTACTTTAACTGAATTTAAAATCCCCATCAGCCAATGGGACGAGTTGGACTGCTTGATGAGAGGAGCCAAGTCACAACTGTCCTTTTAGAAACATCAGTGCTGTTTTCAAAAGCCTGACTAACTGATTGCAGGAGAGAATTGTTTCCTAAATCAATCACCAGTGAAATGTAAGGCAGAGAGTGGCTGCTTCAGGTGGGGTTTAGAAACTTTCTTTGATCTTGTGGATAAATTAGTTACAGTTAGAGAGCCAAGTCACTGCACATTGCAAACTATTGCCACTTCACCTACTGAGAACTTCAAACTAAAGACACAGGTTCAGAAACCAGAAACCCACTGTCAGACAGCCGTATGGTTAATGTGTGATCTGTGCCAAATAGTCAGGATGGCGGGGGGGATGGCCTTCAGATTCAGACCAAAGATAAATGCCTTCTCTTCACCGATGAAGTCCACATTGATGGTGTATTTGATATTGATGTGTCCACGGGATATGGGCAGCCTTGCCAAGACAGTATTTAGTACCTCTTCCCTGGCTCTCCGTAATACAACAGTAACATCCAAAGGTAAATTAGATAAATGTTGAAGAAAAGGAATTCTTTCTCGGGCTAACAGGGAAGGTAAGGGAGTTGGAGTTAATTGTATTTTTAAAGAGCCTTTTTCTGTTATACACGATTCTGTTTCATTGGTAAATTGAATGACATTGGTCTGATTTTTTTTTATTTCTTATGCCTATGCCTGGACACTTTCACTCCCCAAAATGTTTGTTGCAGCTCTGTGTCCTTTAGTTGCCTGAACCCTGTCCACAGTATCACCTTCCCAAATGCCACAGAGTCACGTGAAGGAAGATAATTGTTGACTCACCAGTCATTTCCCAGCCCTCAGTATGAGGTACTTTCCTGAATTAGCAATATATCACATAAAGAGCTGGCAATATCCTGGCAACATATCACATGTAGGGCAGAAACCCATTGCAATGTTGGTAGATGCTAAGATCTGATCTCTTACCTTGCAGAACATTGACTTGTTGTTGTTTGAGCACACAATGTAGTATGATATGTTGCTTCCAACCTCCTTCCAATGTCCCCTTTCATTGATTTTTTTCAGCCCTCTGAAGCGTAACCCACCCAGACCCATTCCCCAAACCCATTGTTCCACATTTACCCCTGACTAATGCACCTCCCCTGAATACTGGGGGCAGTTTAACTTGTGGCAACATTTCAGTGCAGCAGAACTTTGCTTTAATGGTGAGCACTGGAAGTGACATCTTATCCACATCGATGTCTGCAGATTTGGTTCAGTTTGTGAGCACCCACTCAGGTCAGTGAAAGTAAGGGTTCAAGTCCCACTCTCTGATTTAAACAGAAGATGGTGATTGACACTGCAGTGAGGGGTTATGTACATCTCCTCCCTCTCAGCTAGAAACTCCTTCAGACAAGCAAGCCAGGCATCCTGCTCTATAGTAATCAGTAATTAACATTGTTAATGCACTTTATCTGGTCGCTACCACAGTGTTGTTGGTGGGAGCTTGCTGTGCTTCCTACATTATAACAATATCTACACTTTAAAAAGTACTTTATGTTTTAAAAAATTCACTCGTGGGACATGACCATCACAGGCTGAGCCAGTATTTATTGCCTGTCCCTAGTTGCCACTTGAGAAGGTGGGGGTGAGCTGCCTTCTTGAACTGCTGCAGTCCATGTGCTGTGGGGTTGACCCACAATGTCCCTTAGGGAGGAATTCCAGAATTTTGACCCAGCAACAGTGAAGGAATGGCGATATATTTCCAAGTCAGGATGGTGAGTGGTTTGGAAGGGAACTTGCAGGGGGTGGTGTTCCAATGTATGTGCTGTCCCTGTCCTTCTAGATGGAAGTGGTCATGGGTTGGAAGGTACTGACAGAGACTTTGAGATAAGTCTTTGTCAAGTCATAACCCACAGCAATCAAAACAGGTTTCTTTTTCTTTATGATGCCCAAGAATAACAATGAGTTATTCAAGTGGCACAGTCTAATTATGGTTACCATCTCATGCTATGCAACCAGTAATCCAAAAACGCCAGCCAATAGTTCTCTTGTTATTTGCCTTGTGATATTTGTGAAGTGTGTGTGTGTGTGGTACAAGGGTGACAGGGTGGAGAGGGAAGGTGGAGGGACAGTGTTCCAAAACAGTCTAGTGGAGGGGAGGAGGTGGGTAGTGGGGTATGGGGCGTGGAGGCTGTTGTATGGGGATGGGGAGTGGGGTGTGGGGTGGAGGGGTGGTTGATGTTGAACGGATGACGGTATTTCTTGTGTCTGATTCGGTTTAATCTTGATTTTCAGGGAGCCATCCTGGTCCAACTATCAGCAGCATCAGACCTGAACAGACAGCAGCTCATCTCATTGCCACCGCTCCATCCCACCACAGAGCAGGTACCAGTGCACAGCTTCACTCAAATCTTCCTCTTCCAGCTGTAACCTCACTGTAAAAAATGTCACATTTGCATGAGAAATACTGAGCTAGATGTGGATAAACATAGAACACAGAACAGCACAGTACAGGGCCTTCAGCCCACGATGTTGTGCTGAGCATTTATCTTAATCTGAGATCAACCTAACCTACACACCCCTCAATTTACTGCCGTCCATGTGCTTGTCCAGCTGTCGCTTAAATCTCCCTGACGTCTCTGACCACTGCTGGCAGTGCATTCCATGCACCCACCACACTCTGCGTAAAGAACCTACCTCTGGAATCTCCCCTGTACCTTCCTCCAATCATCTTAAAATTCTGACCTTTTGTGACCACCATTCTCCCCTGGGGAAAGGTCTCTGGCTATCTATTCTATTTCTGCCTCTCATTACCTTGTACACCTCTATCAAGTCACCTCTCTTCCTCCTCCTTCTCCAGTGTGAAAAGCCCTAGCTCACTCGACCTCTCTTCATAAGATATGCCCTCCAATCCAGGCAGCATCCTGGTAAATCTCCTCTGCACCCTCTCTAAAGCGTCGACCAGAACTGGACACAATATTGCAAGCGTGGTCTTACCAGCATTTTATAGAGCTGCAACAAAACCTTGTGGCTCTTAAACTCTGCCCCCCTGTTAATGAAAGCCAAAACCCCATATGCTGCCTTAACGCTTTCAACTTGTGTGGCAACTTTGAGGGATCTATGTACATGGACCCTAAGATCTCCCTGTTCCTCCACTCTGCCAAGAATTCTGTCTCCAATCCTGTATTCAGCATTCAAACTCGACTTTCTAAAATGCATCACTTTGCATTTATCCAGGTTGAACTCCATCTGCCACTTCTCAGCCCAGTTCCGTATCCTGTCAATGCCTGCAACAGCCCTCGACACTATCTATAACACCACCAACCTTTGTGTCATCGGCAAAATTACTAACCCACCCTTCCACTTCTTCATCCAAGCCATTTATAAAAACTACAAACAGCAGATGGCCAAGAACAGATCCCTGCAGGACACCACTGGTCACCGACCTCCAGGTGGAATGTTTTCCATCTACTACCACTTGCTGTCTTCTTTCGGCCAGCTAATTCTGCATCCAGACAGCCACATTTTCCTGTATCCCATACCTCCTAACTTTTGAAATGATCCTATCATGGAGAATCTAATCAGGTGCCTTACTGAAATCCATATACACCACATCTACTGCTCGATCTTCATCAACATCTCTCGTCACATCCTCAAAGAACTCAATTAGACTTGTGAGCCATGACCTGCCCCTCACAAAGCCATGCTGACTATCTTTAATCAAACAATGTTTTCCAAGTAGTCATAAATCCTACCTCTCAGAATCCTTCCCAGTACCTTGCTCACCACAGATGTAAGACTGACTGGTCAGTAATTCCCAGTGATTTCCCTGTTCCCTTTCTTGAACAGAGGAACAACATTCACCTCCCTCCAGTCTTCTGGTATTACCCCTGTGGAGAGTGAGGTTGCAAAGATCATCACCTAAAGTGAAAATATTAGGCTGGGAATTCTTGGGTTTGAAGAGCAAGCAAATTAAATTTAAGCGTGAGGCTGTGAGGGTCTTGCATAGTGAGACAGAACATGGCTCTGGACTAAAATATTTGATTCTGATAGTGGACAGAAGCAGATTCTCGACTGAACTCAATTCATTGGGAAAGATGAGCAATTAACATTGGGATATGCAATCAGCAGACCTAACTAGACATTCAAAGGAGTCCCAGAAAATCCTGATGCCCAGTTTGGCTCTAGTCTTTGACCCGTTCAGATCAATTAATTCAGCAATTATTCCAGAAACATGTAGTCTGTTTTGAACACAAGTCAGATTTCTTCCCTGAAAAGCAGTTTTTGATTACATGCTTTTTCTTTAACCAATTTTTAGCTAAAACAAATGCACTTGTTGGCATGAATTGACCAGGTCCACCGTTGGGTTTTAAATATGATGCCAAAGCATAGCAGTCCGAATAACACTATAGAGGTGCTGTACATTCATAGAGTTGACATTTAGCTTTTTTAAAAAAACATTTGAGTGCATAATCAGTGTAAAAAAATGTAGCAACCACTGCGTACAGAAAGCTCTATCTAGTTATCAGATTGCTGCTTATTAATCTGTTTGTATGATTTGATTGAGAGACAAATATTGGCCAAGTTACTATGCATAACTCGCCTGCTGTTCTTTGAAATAGCATCTTCTTTGAGATTAAGTAAAGCC
This sequence comes from Chiloscyllium plagiosum, assembly GCF_004010195.1. Lineage (NCBI taxonomy): Eukaryota > Metazoa > Chordata > Chondrichthyes > Orectolobiformes > Hemiscylliidae > Chiloscyllium > Chiloscyllium plagiosum. Next base: position 81,128,870 of record NC_057724.1, read on the forward strand.
TTAAATTAACATTTGCATAAATTTTGATGAACAGAGGGAATACTGTAATTTCATCATAAATTCATGTACTCTAATCCATTGAGGGGGTCTTGAGACCAGAATTTTTTCACTCTGATGTGAGAATGCTGCCATATTGAGCCTCAACAGAAAAATGCATGTGTCTTCTTTTGCTTTGTACTTTTGGTGATGAACTCTAAGTGGTAAAGCTAGTTTCTCTATGTTTAACATTAATAAAACTCTTCATTTTAAAACCTGCAAATCACTTCTGAACTTTTTTCTAATGATATTTTGAATTATTGAAGATATCTGACATATCTATGACCTTCCCAGCTTGGGTATCATTTTTTTGGGAAGCTTAATGGTCTTGACATTCTATAAAATATTATTCTTTCACAGGATGTGGGCATGCTGATGAGGCTAGCATTCATTGCCCTTTCCTAATTGCCCATGAAAGGGTGGTAGAGAGCCACCTTCTGGAATTGCTGCAGTCAAAGTGATGTAGATTCACCCACACTGCTGCTACAAAGGCTGTACTAATATATTGATCCTGTGATAGTGTCGGAATGGCAGTGTAGTTCCAAAACAGATGCTTTGCGATTTGATAAGGAATATGGGGGTTTGTAGTGTTTCCATGAAGCTGCAGTACTTGCCCTTCTAGAGGATAGAGGGCCTGTATCCTAGAACTCCATATGCATTTTTACACCTTCATTAATTTGTCTTCATTATGCATTTGAACCCCAAAATTTCTTTTCTGCTCTACACCTTTTGAAAAATTCCTATTTTGTATGTATATGTTTCCTGCCACATGCATCACCACAGTTCCTTCATTTAATTCCAAGGCACTTTTCAATATCTGCTTTCCACTCCATGTTTGCAATAGCATCCAATTCAGAACACTCAATTCTTCTAACTCTGGCTTCCTGTGTACATATCTTTCCTGATCATCAGTAAAGTCTTCAGCTTCCAGATCCTTTACTGTGGCATTTGTTAAATCTCTTCACTTCTCAGTACCCCTTAAATTGAACTTAAGATATGGGTTTTAAGTTTTTGATAACTGCTCCTAATCTCTATCTATCAAGTCACTTTTCTGTTTTCCCAAATGCTTATTTTATAAAACATCTCAGATTTTTCAGAGAACTGCCATTCTCAAGAAATCGCATCCATTTCCCTCCAGCTTTTGCTGTGAAAGAGCAAGAAGTTAGAAGAGAAATAAGTGCATGCAACGTGCATTATAACTATTTCCTATTTGGTTATTACCTCCAGGATCCGAGTGTTGATGGCAAAATATGGTTTTCAAGTAATTATGACCGAAAAGCCGCGGAAGAGGCTTTAGTTAAATTCAATAAGGTAAGAGTGAATTTCTACTAGGCGGTTTTACAATTTTGTATTACTGTGTAAGCTAAATTACTTTTTATGTTAAAAACAGGATGGATGCTTTCTTATAAGAAAAAGCTCTGGGCAGGACTCTAAGCAGCCATATACGTTAGTTGTATTGTACAAACGACGAGTCTATAATATTCCTGTACGCTACATCGAATTAACAAAAGAATATGCATTAGGGAAAGAGAAGAATGGTGAAGAGGTGAGTGATTTACTGTATTTTACTTTGACTTTTAAAGATAGCCATATATGATTATATTGTACATGATAGCAGGGATTTACATAATCAATGGCTTAATTGCATTCAGTTCTATTTTTAGCTAAAACAAATATGCAACGCCATGTTACTTCAGTTAACCACACTTTCTTGGTATATCTCATGGGAGACAGACAGTCTGTTTATGGCAAGACTGTATTTTTTTTGGATTGGTTAGCTACTGTCAAAAAATTGTCAAACAAATCAGTTTCAAACAAAACAGATGAGAGGTGAAATATCTGATGGCACAGACTTTTCACCTTGTTTTTCCTATAAGACTCATCATTTATAGTTCAATTTCATTTGCATAATAACTACACCTAATCTACGTCTATCAAGTCATTTTTCTATTTTCTGTATGCTCATCTTATGAAACATCTAAGATTTTTCCATTTCATGCAGACATGTTCCAAGAAAATCTCAAGGGAATCTTGGTACTGATGAAGTAATGGTTGCAGACAGGGATCCTCGAGATTTTCCTTTCTGGAGGGCTCTGAGATTTTTTTTTCAGAGGCTACATATTGATTTTCAGAGCTACATTTTCATTCTCACAAATTCGCTTTTTAGATAGTACTATTTACATGACAGCACTATCTGCATTCATTTTGACATATGGAATATTTGGACTCATGACCAGAATTAGAATAATTTATCAATATTCTCAATAATTATCAATTCCCTATTAAATTTAAAGTTACAAGAGGGAAGCATTAATTTCCTAGATGTCAAGTACTTATGCCTATTACCTTGTACTGATTTAAGTTGTTGATAGCTTTTTTCCCCAAAATAATTGGGGAATAGTTCTGCACACAACAAGCCATCACCCTATACAAATTTTGCAGACTGCTGAGATACCAGCTAATACATTTCCATCGCACATTTATAAAGCTGAAACATTTTAACTGGCTACAACCCTATTTACTGCATAGTGATCTCCATTTCAGATTTAAACTGAACAATTGATACTGGAGTCACAAGCTGACCAAGAGAGTACAGTATAGGACAGATACAGCGTGTGATTGGAAGAGTAGCTTCTCATCCATTGCTTCCATTTCACTCACAAGGGGAACCTTTGTCCATTGGTCACCATTGTAAATGAATTTTTGTAGACATTGAGGGGAGAGAGATTGAATTTTGAGTATCAATTGGAGTTGAGTGAAACACTCAGTATGACCACCAAATCAGCACACACCCAGACAAGGCACAGGCATGGCTGTTTCCATAGTAAATAATTTTATATAAAGTGAAAATATTAGGCTGGGAATTCTTGGGTTTGAAGAGCAAGCAAATTAAATTTAAGCGTGAGGCTGGGAGGGTCTTGCATAGTGAGACAGAACATGGCTCTGGACTAAAATATTTGATTCTGATAGTGGACAGAAGCAGATTCTCGACTGAACTCAATTCATTGGGAAAGATGAGCAATTAACATTGGGATATGCAATCAGCAGACCTAACTAGACATTCAAAGGAGTCCCAGAAAATCCTGATGCCCAGTTTGGCTCTAGTCTTTGACCCGTTCAGATCAATTAATTCAGCAATTATTCCAGAAACATGTAGTCTGTTTTGAACACAAGTCAGATTTCTTCCCTGAAAAGCAGTTTTTGATTACATGCTTTTTCTTTAACCAATTTAGAAGATTCCAGAACTACAATTACCCTCCCATTTCACTCCCTACCCTCTTGGAAGGGTAAGTAAGTACCTACCATGGTGACCAGAAGTTCCTCATCAATGCCAATGATGTCATCTTAACATTTGCTGATCAAGATCCCTCCTTACATTAGTGTGTCCAAGGGGTTTGCTTTGTCACACTTCCCTTGGTAGAACATGGTCGCAAGTAATTCAATGACTGCATTTTTAAATTGACAGCAAGTCATTTTACATATTAATTAACTGACCAATGATATGTTTTTGCTCTATTTGAAGCACTAAGAAACTTAAGATGATTATGACGTAGGAATACTTGACAGGAAATGTCAGAATAACACTAACAATTCCAATATTTCCTGTTGATCACTGTGTGCCACAGAGAAACAGGAATGTATACAAATATATATGTCTAATGTTTGAATGGCATTGCAATTATTGTGAAGCATGCATTACAATATAAAATGTAGAGAACCAGTGGCACAGTAACATTGTGTTTTAAAGGATTTTTTTTTAAAATTGACAATTTTCATGCATTGTAAAATATAACATTTTAGTGGGGACCCTTACCTCCCACATCCTACATCCATTCCCACTGTTCGGAATTCCCAAAGAGACTATTGGATAAAAAAATGAATGACCTTACCGAATCGGCGCACAGAACCTCTTTTTATTGGTTAGAGGAGAAGGATGGGTGGGAGACATGACCGAAGTAGTGTTTCAGGTAAACCAACCGACCAAATATATGACCTGCCTTACTCAGGAGTCCCGTGTGCATCCTGCTCAGCGTGCGCTCCATCTGATCACAAGGCAAGCTTTTAAAGGATTAATGTACCTTCCCGTCAGCATCCCCCCAGTCCTCACTCTCCCTCCTGCAACATCAATGAGAAAGGTTGTTGCGAATGCCATGTCAGTGTATGATTATTGCTGTTGTACTTGAAGCAGGTCCCCTGCCTCCTTCTTCCCCAGTTGTTGGTGGGAGTGAGGTGGTGCTATAGTTGGCGTGGGTCACTCCCTCCTTACCATTCTGTGATGTGGAAGTTCACTCCCTGGTGGGGATCTTTAACACTGGGGATCAACTGTGTTCACTGGAGACAGGACAAGATCATGTTTCCTAAGGCTCAGTGCTGTGGTCATAACCTGAAATGATCTGGGAAGATTGGGTAAAACTCCAAAACTTTCTCATGATACCAAACCAGGAGGAGTGCTGAATAGTGACACTGATTTGAAAAGTCCGCAATAAGTCCTAGGGAGGTTACCAGGGTGGTCAGAAAACTGGCAGGTTGAGTTTATTACAGAGAAATGTGAGAAGATGCAGTTTGATCAGAGGAATAGGGAGAGGCAATATAGACTTAATAACCTCATTTTAAACAGTGTGCAGGAACAAAGGGACTTGGGTGAAAGAAGGAATTATTGAGAGTGTTTTTGATAAAATATGTAGGATCTTCAGTTTCAGAAATAAAGGTGTTGATAAAGCTGAGAAGTAATGTTGAATTGTATAAATCTCTGGTTAGGTCACAACTGGGGTATGACAGTCAGTTCTAGTCAGTGACGATAGGAATGGCCTTGAGAAGTTAACCAGATCAGTTCTCTGCAGGAGAGATGTAGTGACGAGGGGTTGGGGGATTGGGGGTGGATAAACTGGAGCTGTCGTATTTGGAGCTAAGGAGATTGAGGGAGGTTTGACGGGGAAGGAGAGAAGGACAGGCTTGTAGAAGTAAGACAAAGAAAAGCTCTTCCCGTGACTGATGGAGGAAAGACAACAGGGGAGAGTTTTCCAGTGTAATGGGTCCCATAATGGGTCCTGTAATGGGTCCTGTCTCTGTCCTGTAATGGGTCCTGTAATGGGTCCTGTCTCTGTCCTGTAATGGGTCCTGTCTCTGTGCTGTAATGGGTCCTGTAATGGGTCCTATCTCTGTCCTGTAATGGGTCCTGTAATGGGTCCTGTCTCTGTCCTGTAATGGGTCCTGTAATGGATCCTGTAATGGGCCCTGTCTATGTCCTGTAATGGGTCCTGTAATGGGTCCTGTCTCTGCCCTGTTATGGGTCCTGTAATGGGTCCTGTAATGGGTCCTGTCTCTGTCCTGTAATGGGTCCTGTCTCTGTCCTGTAATGGGTCCTGAAATGGGTCCTGTAATGGGTCCTGTCTCTGTCCTGTAATGGGTCCTGTAATGGGTCCTGTAATGGGTCTTGTCTCTGCCCTGTAGTGAAAAGCTCTAGATTAGAGTGCCACCCCAGGATTTGACGGCCAAGGAAGGTGTGATCTGAACACAGCTAAATGCTTTGATTACTGACAAGCAAACACCAACAACAAGCTGTGCGAGAGACTCCTGGCCAGCCACATGAGGGAGAGAAGATTGTTAGCTCGAGCTCACAGTCTACAGTTCCAGGCTACAAAGTACAAGGTATCAGTAACTCAGCCCCCTCCCAGTGTGATCTGGACACACCACTACAACGAGGAAGGGAATTGATTTAGATGCAGGGCAACAGGAGAATTGTGAGGGAGAGTGTTCTTCTTACACAGTGAGTGATAACAGCTGCATGGGGTTAGTACCAGACACGATCAATAATGTGGGAAGGAAATCAGATAAACATGTGAGTGAAGTAGGTCAGTGGTGAGTGAGCAGAGGTGTGGTGCTGCCTGGATTTCTTCATGAGGAGGCAATGCAGACTTCAAAAGAGAAAATGCTGGAAAATCTCAGCAGGTCTGGCAGCATCTGTAAGGGGAGAAAAGAGCTGAGGTTTAGAGTCTAACTGACCCTTTGTCAAAGCTGCAGACTTGATGGGCTGATTGGCTGTCTTGTTACATAAATGATGTCAGATTCTAGGAGGAGTCTCGGACCCAAGGAGTGACACCCCAAATTCTGACTTATACCCATTTCTGCAATCTGAGGCCAGTCATTCTCTGATCCGGACACAAAAGCATTCAAAGGCACGACCGTCAGTGAATCCCTCACCATCTACAACAGTTCAACAGCATCTTCACCAGACTAGCCATGTAGTGGCTACAAAAGCAGGTCAGAGACTAGGAATCCTGGAACAGGTAACTCCCCTCCTTGACTCCCCAAAGCCTGTCCCACCATCTACAAGGCACAAGTCAGGAGTGTAATGGAATACTCCCTACATGCTGGATGGGTGCAGCTCCAACAATACTCAAGAAGCTTGACACCATCCAGGACAAAGCAGCCGCTTGATCAGCACCACAACCACAAACATCCCCTCCCTCAGTCACCGACACTCAGTAGCAGCAGTGTGTACCATCTACAAGATACACTGCAGAGATTCACCAAAGCGACTTCAATAACACCTTCCAAACCCACGCCTACTTCCATCTGGAAGGACAAGGGCAGCAGATACATGGGAACACCACCCCCTGCAAGTTCCCCTCCAAACCAATCACCACCCCGATTTGGAAATATATCGCCGTCCCTTCACTGTTACTGGGTCAGAATCCTGGAATTCCCTCCCTAAGGGACATTGTGGGATTCACCAAAGCGACTTCAATAACACCTTCCGAACCCACGCCCACTTCCATCTGGAAGGACAAGGGCAGCAGATACATGGGAACACCACCCCCCTGCAAGTTCCTCTCCAAACCAATCACCACCCCGATTTGGAAATATATCGCCGTCCCTTCACTGTTACTGGGTCAGAATCCTGGAATTCCCTCCCTAAGGGACATTGTGGGTCTACCTACAGCACATGGACAGCAGTGGTTCAAGAAGGCAGCTCACCCCCACCTTCTCAAGGGGCAACTAGGGACGGGTAATAAATACTGCCCTAGCCAGGGACACTCACAACAATTGAAAACATTGAAAGAGCATGACTAGGAGGAGGGGGGGAGGTGTTAGGAAATTACCCCAAGATGTGAAATTCCTCCCAGGTCCACCCCCAGCGTCCCTGCATGGTAAATGCCCCTGCTCACCAACTCCCAGAACATAGGCAGAGCCCAGTCCATATGGGATAGGTCAGTTAAAACTTAAGTTATAAAAAAATGCAGAATAAAGTCATTGGACACAACTTGTCAGGACTGAAGGAAACACACAGGTTATTGTGCTGTTCACAGGCAGTGGTCAGTGTTATACTTCTGACTGGGTGATAAGGTGTGTGAGATTGTTCTCCAGTGATTACACGATGCGCTTTAACCTGGGGGCAAAACCTGAGCACAGTTTACTGTATGAGTGTGACCTTTTACATTTCACAGCCCAGCCCCTTGAGGGTTCTGAGTCAGAACATCAATCCCTAAATGACCAACAGTTTGGTTCTGAAGCCTGTGCCTATTTACAGCTCGAAACTGAGCTTCACCGCATAGTTTCCGCCCAGTGCAACTACGCTGCATAGAGTCAGAGAGGCCGACAGCACAGAACCAGGCCCTTCAGCCCATCACATCCATACTGGTCTAAAACAAGCAGTTCACTGTTCTCATCCCATCCTCCAGCACCAGCCCATAGCCATTAAAATGTACTGCTTGAAAGCTGGAGAGAGAGTTAATTTCCATTGGCTTTCTGGCCCTCACATTGCGAGTTGATGAGATCTCAATGGAAGTCAGAAACTGATGTCTGTCTCATTACATTCCTGTAGCTACACCTGATCTGTTTGTCCAATGTCTCCCTCCACTCCCCATTCACCCACCTGGTTCTATCCAAACCCTCCTCCATATCCTGAGGAAGGGCTAATGCCCGAAACGTCGATTCTCCTGTTCCCTAGATGCTGCCTGACCTGCTGCGCTTTTCCAGCAACACATTTCCATCTCCTCCATATCCAGATCATTAAAAAGCAAAGAACTGATTGAGTTACCAGTGATAGTGTCAGTGGTTTTCAGGGTAAACTACAACACAGGACACACGCTCAGATCCCAACACAAGCTGGACCCTAAACAAAAGGCAGATAGAAGTCTCCAAAAGGCAAAACCAGCTGTTCCTGAGAAATGTGTGACAAATTGTCAGTTTACAGTCAGTGTCCTGAAGTTATCAGTCTAGGAGTTATGGGACCAGTGGATTTCTCCTGCTCCTTCAGATGGATAACAAGGCCACAGTGTTGATTGGGTGCTGAGTGAACCAATCCAGCCAGGGCAGATATGGATCTCTCTTGCATTAGCTCAATATAAGAAGAACAGGAAAAGCACTGAGGATCTGATAGGCCACACAGCAAAGTCAGCAGCAGCAGATTCCAGGTGAAGATTGCATTAGGTTTAACAATAAAAAAACAGAGAAAGTACAGGAGAAACTCAGCAGGTCTGGCAGCATCAGTGACTAGAGCAACATAGTTAACATTTGGAGTCCAATAGAGTCATAGAGATGTACAGCACAGAAACAGACCCTTCGGTCCAACCCGTCCATGCCGACCAGATATCCCAACCCAACCTAATCCCACCTGCCAGTACCCGGCCCATATCCCTCCAAACCCTTCCTACTCATATACCCATCTAAATGCCTTTCAAATATTGCAATTGTACCAGCCTCCACCACTTCCTCTGGTAGCTCATTCCATACACGTACCACCCTCTGTGTGAAAAAGTTGTCCCTTAGGTCTCTTTTATATCTTTCCCCTCTCACCCTAAACCTATGCCCTCTGGACTGCCCCACCGCAGGGAAAAGACCTTGGCTATTCACCCCTAGCCATGCCCCTCACGATTTTATAAAGGTCCCCCCTCAACTCAGAACGTTCCAAGGATAATAGCCCCAGACTATTCAGCCTCTCCCTAGAGCTCAAACCCTCCAATCCCGGCAACATCCCTGTAAATCCTTTTGGCACCCTTTTAAGTTTAACAACATCATTCCGATGTAGACAAACAGAAGTCTGGAAGAACACAGCAAGTCAGGCAGGGTCAGGAGGTGAAGAGGTCAATGTTTCGGGTGTAACCCTTCTTCAGGACTGGACCAGAATTGAATGCAGTATTCCAAATGCAGCCTCACCAATAGACAATGTTGCAGAGACTTTAAGGAGGAGCAGATGTCAGGTCTCACTCTGTCGAGATCTTTGTCTATTCTATCTTCAAGTCCATGTGTTATAATCATTGTGGGAGGTGCTTATGGCCCTCCTCATTATTCACCTTTTCAGACCCGTACATAAGAAATTGTAATGCAAATCTTCCATAATGTTATTCAACTGTTCTTCCACTGCTGCAATATTAACCCCAAAGTTCAAAGCTAAACAATTAAAGTGGAAAACTCTTTAATAAGGGAAGGTGCTAGTGAGTCTCCCATGGGGAACCCTGTCGAACTATGAGTCTTCATTTCAGATTGAAAACGTTAACTCTGCCCACTCTCTCCACTGAGATTTTCCAGTACTTTGTCTTTAATTCAGGTTTCCTGCATTTCTGTTATTTGATTTTATTTGAAGTTGACAGTGAAGCCCCCAAATCCCAATGGGCCAATGACATTGTCAAGGTTCATTCATGAGGACAGCTCTCATCTCTCTGAGGAGGTCAAGAGTCTGTCACCAACACTTGGGAGCAGTACCTTCACATGGAACATCAACATGTTTGGGTCAGTTTGTACAGAGTCTCCAAAACGTGTGTGCTTCATTCCAGCCTCCCTTACAATATCGGCAGATTTTGCAGTCTTGCAGTGATGATACAGTGATGCATGAGTCAGCGATAAGGTGCTGCACATTGTTTGAAGCATTTACACTCTTCACATGAACATAAAATAACCCAACACTGTCTGTGCAGCAAGTCAGTTTTTCTAGTCTCCTAACAATCATGTTTCCTGGAATAAATGCTGCCAGATGGATCAACTGATCATTATATCTGCGGTGGAATCTTGCTAATGTGATGTAATTCAAAAATAATTCATTGGCGAAGAAACATTCCGTGATATCCTGAGGATGAGCATCAGCATCATTCCAATTCCATTTTAGAAGAGATAGACTCACAAGGATTCAAATGATGAACTTTGAACTCTGTTGTGATGTCTCTTATGTGACTAGACAATATGCTAAAGGACTGAAGGAGAATTAACTAATTCTGTTCTGGTGACTCTAGACGGTGAAAGCTTGGTCTAATTCACTTCTGGTTCAGTCAACAGTGAACAGCTTGGGAAAGAGACAGTCTGATTAGAATCTAGACAATTCTAAAATAAGTGTAGTGTTTGGGTTCTCATTATTGTTTTCCAACCACTAGCCTACATTAATTAGAATTTGTTGCATGTTTTTGATGTTGAAGTTGTACAACCATTCAAACGAGACTTTTACACTAATAATTTATTTGCTGTTCTTTTAGTAGACACCAACTTTCCCAAAGACAAAGGCAAGCCAATAAAGCAATGGATGGCTAAAGGCTTCCCAGCATTTACACACAATATAAACTATACTAGTGGGAAGCTTGTTATCACTGAGCCTGGATTTTATTACGTTTACTGTCAGGTTAGTTTTCGACTGTCCAGTAACAAGACTGTCAACGCATCCAACGCCCCGTTTCTTCAATACATCTATTTGCAAAGAACAAAGAACCAAGTCACGCTCCTCATGAAGGCATCGAAAACACCAGTTGATAAAAAGCAAGCTGCTAGTTTCAACTCAGTCAATCAAGGGGGTGTGTTCCAACTGAAATCAGGAGATAAACTGTTTGTGAGTGTGACTGACCCCGAATTGCTCAGTTATGATGCCACTTACTTTGGTATCTTTCAGCTTTAAGTCTTTCTGTTAAAACGTGACATAAAGTCTGCCATCAGGTAGAAAGACTCAGGTGTTTTGCCACTGGCTCAGTGTTTCGAACTGCAGAGTATCTCACTGGGAATCAACAAGATCTCTCCCTCCTCTAATTAGCAACAAAATACTTTCCAGCAACAACAACATTTCGACGTTTCAACATTTCTTAATCACTCCTTTACTGGCACTAACCCAAAGTGCCAACGTCCCTTCATATTCCTCATTGGAGCCCAAGAAAAGCACTGCATCCTAAAAACTGTAAGATCGAGAATAACAGAAGGTCAACCTTGCACTCTGCTCCAGTGAATTATCCCCTTCAGTAACACGGTGCAAGAGACTGACAGTGAAATGACTGTTCCTTGCACCAATTACCAATTGCTAGTTGAGGCCTGGTTTTTATCAGATTGATGCTAACTGCAGTCTGCCTTAGTAAAGCCCTACAGTAACAAGGTGACCATGCACATCTCGGGTTGCAATGCCAACTGGAATGAGCTGCTGCAGCCAGTCTCAGAGTGACAGGGAATTCTGCTGGAAATAACCATTACTGACCTTTAAATACCTGGGGTAGTGGGCTGGGGGCCAATGTTAAATGTCGCGAATGAGCAGATTGCTGGGTGGGGACTGTACTTGTTTAACTTATTAGTTTGTGATTAAACTCACAGTCTTTAGTAAGGTCTGTCTTCTGACTGTAGACGATTGTCAAAGTGCATCCTGTCTTGATGCAACAGCATGGAGCTTGTGAACAGAAAACCACAGCCCCACTGCACTCAGGCAATGTTAGTGACAAGTGAGCTTTATCTGTACATGCCCTCATGCCCTTGTCTAAGCAGATCTTAAATTAAACAAACAGTGAACAGGTTAAAAAGAGAGATGAATATTAGTGAGCTCCCACTGCAGGAAAGCTGAGAAGGACTTCTTGTAGCTGAAATGTTCATTTCAAATGTGGGACTATCATCATTCTCGAAAAACTGTACCATATTTGTAATTGTTCACAAATGCATTTGATATCTTATTCCTATCGCACACATAAAGCATCAGATTTGAAAGGGCCAATGAAACGCCTCAGTAACTTCACAGATAAACAGTTTGAAACAAGCTGATTGTATTCCATTGTCCCCTGTGAAGTGGTTTAGTATTCGAAGTGATGTGTCTTTGATAAAGTGGAACTGAACCATAGACACTCAGGAAATGAAGTTTTAAATCTTCTAAATAATGTGTTACCACTTCAGCAGTTCTTGCTAAACAGAATGTTGTTATTGCAGAGTAATTTTCCTCCTAGGTTGCTACTGACTTTATTCTACATCAACAAAATTGACCAAAATTGTGCCATAATAACAAGTTCTGACTGTAGTTTCAGGAGTTTTTTTTTCAGCTACCTATCACAAATCAAACTCTGCGAGTTCTATGTCGGTGTTCTCATGCTCCTATTAAGGAGCACACTCATAGGAAGAAGCATTGGTCGGGTAATACACTTGGAATTAGTTGAAGACCGTGCAGGGTTTTGTTTTTGCACAAGCACTAATTATTCCCGTTCCCCCCTGTCCCTGTAAGAAGTGTGTCACACGGTAATAGCTGGAAGTGTCACTGTGAGCTCCACGTTATCCTGAATGTTCACAAGAATGACATTCCATCTCCATGTGCATTTCAGTGAAAAGACTTTTTTTTTGTATTTAATTTATATTCTGGAACAGGATAATGAAATTGCACTTGTCAAGTTGATAATTACAAAAGCAGGTGAATACCTATTTCTGTCGGTGTCTGTGAGGCTAGTTGTATTTTTTTGAGTGTAACTGGCATTTTGTACAAAACATAAATCTCAAGCTAATACACTCCAAAAAATAATCACTTTAGAAATTGTAGGTTTTACCTGATGTTAATAATATTAAGACTAAGCTATTTATTTGATTGAATTGTCCACAGTTCCTGATTGTTTTACTGTATTTCTTATTTTTTGTGAATATTTATATAAGAAGTTTTTAGAATAAATAAATTCTATAATTTAGATATTTTCATCTAAACTTAGATGCAAATAAAAAAGTTCTTTTTCCTTATAGACAAATGTTGTAGTGATTTTTCCTGTTTTCATGGATCAGAATTTATGATTCTTTGCAGCCGTTTGTACTGTATTTGCTGAGTGGTTAGTAGATTGTTCACTTGCTAATCAGGAAACTGCTGTAGGCGATTATCATAAACACATCACAGAGAACCAGGCTGTTCAGCCCAACACGTCCCCATCAACTCTTTGGTAAAACTAATCCAAGTGATCTGACTCACTCCTTTTTCCATTCCATAGCCAAGATAGATCTCCAATTCCTCTCTGCATGTTCCAGTTGAAATGGCTTCCACTTGCCGCTATGTGCGGCAGCTCAGAGCACTCAGTGGATCATGGTTTTTATTACCTCACCTCTCTTCTTTTTACCAAGTGCCTGTGAGATTGTTCTTCTCTTTAAAGATCCTGTCACTGGGAACAATTCCTCCCCTTTCTATTCAATCAAAACCTTCCATCATTTTGAATTCCTCTATTTTTTTGGACTTTCTCTGTTGCTCAAAGAAACATTAACTCTAAATAAAACATTAACTAACAGGCTCCCACATATGACCCTAGTCCGAAAATATAGATGAGGAAATTGTTTCCATTGACACAAGACCCCATATCTGAGCTCCAGTAAACCCCAGTGCTCACTTATTCCAATGCTGCGAGTTATTAAGATTTTGATTGGCAACAAGAGACAGACAGCAGTTCTGAGTGACCTGGTGGGCTTATGTAAGTGTCTGGGCAGGATGAAATGTATCCCAGGCTAGAGAGTGAGACAAGGGAGGAAATAGTAGGGGTGCTTGCAGTAATGTTTAATTCCTGTCTGGCCACAGGAGAGGTACTGGAGGACAGTCAGTGTGATACTGTTATTCAAGAAGGGAGCAAGAGATAATCCAGGAAACTACAAAGCAATCAGTCTAACCTCCGTGGTGGGGAAACAGTTGGAGACAATTCTAAGCGACAGAATTATTCTGCATTTGGAGAGACAGGGATTCATCAGGAACAGTCAGAATGGTTTCGTTAAGGGAAGGCTGTGTCTGATCGAGTTGATTGAATTTTCCAACGAGGTGATCAGGTCTGTGGGTGGAGGTAATGCTATTGATGTCGTCTACTGGATTTCAGCAAGGCTTTTGATAAGGTCCCGTATGGGAGTCAGATAGCAAAGGTAAGAGCCTGTGGGATCCTTGGAAATTTGACTCCAGAATTGGGTGGTGTGGCAGGAGGCAGAGTGTGATGATTGAGGGGTGTTTTTCCAACTTGAAGTCTGTGACAAGTGGGTTCCTGCAGGAGGCAGTGTTGGGGCCCTTGCTGTTTGGCCCTATCTCCTTTTAATCTGAGCAGACCACTCAGAAGCTCGTGTTTGTCTATGCTAATTTCTTTAATTGTGTCACAGACTCTCTCCCTGCCACTCAGCCAATTATAAATAATTTAGACTTGAATGTTGGAGGTTTATCAGTCAGTTCACAGACAATGTAAAAATTCAGTAAATAGGAGGAGAGCCTTAGTTTACAGAAGGATATAGATAGGCTGGACAAATGTGCTGACCACTGGGAAATGAAATTCGATCCAGCTCACTGCGAGGTGATGCACTTGGGCAGGACCAACAAGGCGCGGGAATACCTGATGAACGGTAGGACCCTGGGAAGCACCAAGGGTCAGAGGGACCTTGGTGTGTTCGTACACTGCTCCCTTAAGGTGGGCAAAGTGGGTAAGAAGGCATATGGGATACTTGTTTAAACTAACCAAGGCATAGTGTTGAAGAGCAGGGGAGGTCATGCTGAAACTGAATGAAATGTTGGTTCAGTCACAGCTGAGTATTGTGTGCAGTTCTGGTATCCCCACTGTAGGAGGGATATGATAACAGTAGAGAGGATGCAGAGGAGATTTACCAGGATGTTCCTAGGCTGGAGAGTTATGAAGGGAGATTGGACAGACTGGGGTTTGAGCAGAGGAGATTGAGAGGGACATGATTGAGATGTACAAAACTATGATGGACAGACAGGAAGGAACCTTTCGCCAAGATGGAAGGATCAATGACCAGGGGAGGGGCAGATGGTCTAGAGAGGAACAATTTTATCCAGAGGGTGGTGGGAATCTGGAACTCGCTGCCTGTGAGAGTGGGAGAGGCAGAAACCCTCATCACATTGAAGCAAGATTTAGATGTGCACGAGTGATACCACGGTACACAAGACTATGGGCCACATGCTCAATAATGGGATGAGAATAGTCAGCTCAGGGGTTGTGACTGGACCAGCCTTGTTGGGCTGAAGAGCTTTTCTCTCTGATGGTGATTTCTCTGACTCTATGGCAAAGGACTCCCCAACCTTCAGAGCCACTGGATCAACATTGTGGAACTCCCTCCCTGATGGGGGAGCAGTCTTTGTGACAATTAAAACCCTGACAAACACTCACCGACCGTGGAGTGATGTTTAGTGGAATCTTGGATGACATGAAATCTTGTGAATTAATCTCTCTGGATTTTACTCCCTGTCTCGTTGAAAAATGATACCTGAGCCGGTTTGGCACTCTGTTCCAAGATCATTGCACATCACACACTATCCATCATCTGCCCATCCCTGGGGGATCTGTGTATGTGTGAGAGAGAGAGAGAGACACCAATATGGTGGGTGGTAGCAGGTTTGAAGTAGATAATCCATAAGCAAGATGAGGTAGGGGACTTTGAGCGATGGGGTGAGGGGGTGATACAGTCAACAGGGGAATGAGACGGGGAATTTTCCAATCAGAAAAGGATCACAAAATGTTCAAACAGAAAAAAATTCCAACCGTAGTGAGGGGTTAGAGGTTCCCATCCTGAAATGGAACGAGTAATGTGAAGAAGGTATGAAATCTTGTCACTCACTTTCAGTTCCCCCAAGTCTAGAATCTCCCAGGCGTGTACGCACTCAGAGGTCAATGATTCTACTTCCTCCACTCAACCTGTTCTCACCATCGACATGACAATCAGAATTTCCCCACCGTCCCTACAACGGAAAATGCTGAGAGCTGACACGATATGGGGCACAGCCTTTGGAGAATGCAGTCTCATCTTACTTACCCAGTGCAAACAATGAGTGAAAGGAAAAAAATACATCGCAAGAAACTAGACGGGCCTCCGAACTGTGGAAGAAATATGGCTTAAAAATGTGTTGCTGGAAAAGCGCAGCAGGTGAGGCAGCATCAAAGGACCAGGAGAATCGATGTTTCGGGCATAAGCCCTTCTCCTTCTCCTTTGATGCTGCCTGACCTGCTGCGCTTTTCCAGCAACACATTTTTAAGCTCTGATCCCCAGCATCTGCAGTCCTCACTTTCTCCTGTGGAGGAAATATGCCTGCCAAGTTCCTAATGAGGCCACACCTCTGCCAACCTATCATCTGTATAATAGAGGGAGCCAGGACATTCCAGTTTAACAAAATCCCTGCTATTTCTGAAAGAATTTTGCATTCCTATGGAGTCTTTCCTGATTTCAGGATATTCCATAGTGCTTTATCATTAATGAAGCATTTCTGCTCTAACCAACGCCCCAGCTGGTCAAGAACCTTGCGTTGGCTTATAGCTTTGAAGATGCTCTATCAATGCAAGATATTGTTGTAAAGCTATTTAATTAGTTGTTTGCCTCATTGTTGATTGTGAGATCTTGCTGTGCACGAACGGCCAGTCTCAGTCCCCACTTTCTCACAGTTACTGCAGTTTAAAAAGGCTCATTGGCTGGAAAGCATTTTAGGACATCCTGAGATCCAGAAAGGTGCTACATGAATGCAGTTTGGCCTGTCGCTGGTGAATATAGGCAAACTGTAGTCTCCGGCTGGGCTACAGGCAGCTGTTTCTATTTAGGGCCAAGTAGCTGACCCTGCCAAGGAGCCGAGGAAGGATTTGCAAACTGCAGGAGTTTATTGCGTGGTTAGTAACTTCAGTTGTGGAGGTTTAAGGTTTGCAGCAGCTGATGATAAAGCTGAGCTATAAACATATAACACACCGTGAGTGTGGTGACCACGCAGACAGGGTAAAGGCACTGCGATCAGGCTAAACAAACAGTTCATCAATGCTGTAAAATTTACCAAATGCTGCAGGTCCTTAAACATTCTGATCCTGAGATATTTCCACCTGCAGGAACACCAAAACGATAAATCCCATTGGGAATTCAGGAGAAATTTCCAAACTTCCAATCAACCGACAGGATGTGAGACTGGGGCGGGGGGGCAGGGGGAAT
>NC_057724.1:81150044-81165209 GCF_004010195.1 Chiloscyllium plagiosum
CGGGTGCAGAGGAGGTTTGCCAGGATGTTGCCTGGTATGGTAGGAAGATTGTATGAGGAAAGGCTGAGGCACTTGCGGTTGTTTTCATTCGCGAAAAGAAGGTTTAGGGGTGACTTGATAGAGGTGTACAAGATGATTAGGGGTTTAGATAGGGTTGACCATGGGAACCTTTTTCCACGTATGGAGTCAGCTATTACGAGGAGCATAGCTTAAATTAAGGGGTGGTAGGTATAGGACAGATGTTAGGGGTAGGTTCTTTACTCAGCGAGTCGTGAGTTCATGGAATGCCCTGCCAGTAGCAGTGGTAGACTCTCCCTCTTTATGGGCATTTAAACGGGCATTGGATAGGCATATGGAGGATAGTGGGCTAGTGTAGGTTAGGTGGGCTTGGATCGGCGCAACACCGAGGGCCGAAGGGCCTGTACTGTGCTGTATTCTTCTATGTTCTATGTTCTATGTAAAAACTGGAATTTTAACAGCTTTTAAAAACTGATGGGAGGAGGTGGGAAAGAACTAGAAGATTATGGCCTTTAACTGATGATATTCAAATACTGTATTCTTCTATGTTCTATGTTCTATGTAAAAACTGGAATTTTAACAGCTTTTAAAAACTGATGGGAGGAGGTGGGAAAGAACTAGAAGATTATGGCCTTTAACTGATGATATTCAAATAGGTGGAAGTGGTAGGATATCATTTTATTTCAAAAATAGATGTTATTCATAAAATTATCTTTATATGTACATAGTCACTAAAGCAGTTCAGTTCTGTACAGTAACATACAAAGAAATAAACATTGGAGTTTGACTCCTATCTAGCCAACCAAACCAAAGGCATCTCTTACTCATCCAAGACTATATTTACACATAGTTGAGGCATCAGGAGGGCCCTGTCACTGGACAGACCTCCCTAAAGACCTTTACACATTGGCCTGTCCCCACTGTGCCTCGGCAGCAGCTGCCCCAGGCTTTAGTGCGTCTCTCAGAACCTTGGGATGTGCCAGTCTGCAACACTCAGTCACAGTTAACAGCTTTAACTAGAACACCAACACAGTCCAGGCAGAGCCAACAGCGTCTTTCACTGAGTAACCAACCCTATCCACCCCAACCATTCCTTGTGGGAATGAGTCCTGTATTCGCCCCAGTGATGCATTTTATTTTAGTTCATTCACAGGGCATGGGTGTCACTGACCAGACCAGCATGTATTGCCCATCCTTAATTACCCAGAGGGCACTGAACAGCCAACCACATTGCTGTGGGTCTGGAGTCACATGTAGGCCAGACCAAGTGAGGATGACAGTATCCTTCCCTAAAAGACATTTGTGACCCAGATGCATTTGTCTGACAATCCCAGAGTTGAACCCGGATCTCCAGTATATTACTGAGACTCTGCATTCCTAATCAAGTGATTGTAACTCAAGACTATTGCCTCCCCCTGGTAAAGGTGATAAAAGCAGGGTCTTCATCCAAGGCTGTGGTGCTGGCAGTGAGTAGTTTGAGACGGCCCACAATGGGGATGGAACAGTACAGAGGCTTGCTTCCTGAGGCCACAGCACAAGATGTGTAGGTTCAACCACCCACCCAACTCGAATGAGATTGTAAAGGTGGCCTGTGTTATTTATAGCTGAGCTTGTCGTGAAAATGTAGGCTTGTCTATTGTGATCGTGTGAAGTGGGGAAAGGAATAAAGTGACTCACATGTTGTGGGAATAATGAACTAATTATAGACTTTGTTTTCTTGAACCACAAGATGTACCTTTTAAGGAAAATGATGTGAGGAGAGATTTGGTTTCTCTAAGACTGCAGTTTTAGCACCAGTTTGGAAAATGAAAGAAACTTAAAATGGAAAGTTGCCACATAAGCAAGAAGTTTGTTTTCGTAGCAACAGAAATCAAGATGTAGGTGCGTGTCACTCAGCACTGAATCCGACTGCACCCTAGTGTCAAGGAGAACGGCATTGCACAGCTCGATGTCTCTGTACACGCTCGGCCCAACCAGACACCATTGGTGTTGCTCCTTACTGTCAAACAAAGACAGTCATTTTGCTGAGTCTATGTTGGGAAGATTATAACCAATGCATGTCCCAGACATGCAGCTACATAGTTTATGATGCTACGATGCTTTCCATCGGATTCAAGGAACTTACCATGGTTCAGGGACAACAGTTTTCCCAGGAAGAATATTCAGGGCTGAATAAGGAAAAAAACAGAGAGAGTTTTAGCAGCCAATCAACAGATGCCACAGAGGATCATTGAAAATGCAGGGGGGATATTGAGCAAGCAACTCAGAGAGCCAAGAGGGGTCATGGAAAAACACTGGTGGGTAAAGTTAGGGAGAATTCCAAAACATTCTATCGGGGGAAGAGGATAA
Organism: Chiloscyllium plagiosum; assembly: GCF_004010195.1. Classification (NCBI taxonomy): domain Eukaryota; kingdom Metazoa; phylum Chordata; class Chondrichthyes; order Orectolobiformes; family Hemiscylliidae; genus Chiloscyllium; species Chiloscyllium plagiosum. Next base: position 81,152,412 of record NC_057724.1, read on the forward strand.
CCATCTAAAGAATAGAGCCCATTAGGGACCAAGGTGCCAATCTGTACATGGAGCTGGAGGACGTTGGCAGACTGTTAAATGATTTCTTCGAGGCTGTCTTCACTTTGTAGGTCTAGAATACAGCAAGAGGGGCGACTGTAGATCTTGAGCAGTTTGACATAGGAAGTGAGGATATATTGGGGATTCTGGTAGGTTTCAAGTGGACAAACCCCAGGTCAGGGTGAGGTGTATCCCAGGTTGTTATGGGTGATGGAGGAAATTACAGGGGCTCTGACCCAAATGTTTAATTTGTGTCCTGCCCCAGGAGAGGTGCCAGATGCCTGGAGAACAGCTAATGTCGTTCCACTTTACAAGAAGGGTGTTAGAGATAGACAGGGAACTACAGACCAATGAGTCTCACATCAGTGACAGGGAACTATCAGAGACAACAGTGAGGGAGACAATTAATCTGCACTTGGTTTGATTCAGGATAGTCAGTCGGGCTTTGTTGGAGGGAGGCCGTGCCTTACAAATTTGATGGAGTTTTTCAAAGAGCTGATCAGATGTGTAGATGAGGGTAGGGACATTGATGTAGTTTATACGATTTCAGCAAAGTCTTTGACAAGGACCCAAATGGGAGACTGATAAAGAACAGGATCCAGGGTCACTTGGCAAGATGGATCCAAGGTTGGCTCAGTGACAGGAGACAGAGGGTGGTGATAGGAGGCTGTTTGTGTGACTGGAGCCTGTGGTCAATGGCATACCACAGAGATCAGAACAGAGGATCTTAAGTTACTTGTCCACAGATCCCAGGAGGTGACAGGACAGGTTAATATGGTTGGTTTAGAAAGCACAAGGCACACTTACCTTTATCAGACGAGGTGTAGATTATAACAGCAGGGAAGTATGTAGGAGCAGTACAATGTGAGGCCCCAGCTGGAGTACTGTGTGGCGTTCTGGTCCCCACACGGGCAGCACGGTGGCACAGTGGTTAGCACTGCTGCCTCACAGCGCCAGAGACCTGGGTTCAATTCTCGACTCAGACGACTGACTGTGTGGAGTTTGCACATTCTCCCCGTGTCTGTGTGGGTTTCCTCCGGGTGCTCCGGTTTCCTCCCACAGTCCAAAGCTGTGCAGGTCAGGTGAATTGGCCATACTAAATTGCCTGTAGTGTTAGGTAAAGGGGTAAATGTAGGGGTATGGGTGGGTTACGCTTCGGCGGGTCGGTGTGGACTTGTTGGGCCAAAGGGCCTGTTTCCACACTGTAAGTAATCTAATCTAATCTAAACACACTATAGGAAGGATGTGATTGCTCTGGAGGGAGTGCAGAGGGAGATTCACCGGGATGTTCCTGGGATGGAGGGGGTGCAGAGGGAGATTCACCAGGATGTTCCTGGGATGGAGGGGGTGGGATGGAGGGGGTGCAGAGGGAGATTCACCAGGATGTTCCTGGGATGGAGGGGGTGCAGAGGGAGATTCACCAGGATGTTCCTGGGATGGAGGGGGTGCAGAGGGAGATTCACCAGGACGTTCCTAAGATGGAGCATTTCAGCGATGGGGAGAGGCTGGGTAAGCTCGGGTTCTTTTCTCTGGAACAGGGAATGTTGAGAGGGGACCTGGTAGAGGTGGATAAGGTTACGAGGGACATGGACAGAGTGGATAGAAAACAGCTGTTGGCCTTAGTGGAAGGCTGAATAACAAGGGGGCATCATTATAAGGTGAAAGGCAGGACGTTTAGAGAGGTATGGAGGAAACACTTTTTGCACTCCGAGGGTGATGGGAGTTTGGAATATACTGTCAGGGAGGGTAGCTGGGGTAAGAAACCTCACAAACTTTAAAAAGTACTTTGATAAGCATTTAAAATGTTAGAATATTCAAGAATATGGGTCAAGTGCTGGAAAGTGAGACCTGGGTGGATAGGTCACACAGACTCATTGAGTCAAAGGGCCTGTTCTGTGCTGGATGACCCTCTGACCCTCTGGCACCTTTTCTGTGATGATGTTTTAAGTGTCGCCCTCACGATCACACATTGATGTTCAATAATCTTTTGAAAGTTCTCTGAGCCTTTCACAGTGAAGACAAACACAAAATATCAATTTGAAGCCTGGTTTGTTTTCAGTTATCAATTTCTCACTCTCTCAAAGACAAACACTCACATATGTTATTCTTTTCCTGGTGTGACATTGCTGGTTAGGTTTCTGTCATACACTACTTTCTGCCCTGTTATTATTTTTTAATAATTCCCTGTAGGTTCATCAAACCTGAAGATATTCTGACCTCTCTCTAATCTTCACACATCTGTGTATTGTTTCTTTACAAATTAATATTATCCTTAAGTTATTTATTCAGTTGTAGATGAGAATCCTTCAGAAAGAGCTTTTCTGTCTAACTGGGATCGATCTCTGCACTTCACAGGGATCGCTCCCTCCAGGACACCCTAGTCCATTCCTCAAGCATCAACACCTCTCCCCCTTCCTGTGTAACTATAGAAGGTGCAACTCCTGCCCCTTCCCCTCCTCCCTGCTCCCGATCCAAGGGCCGAAACCGCCTTCTCAGGTGAAGCAGTATTTCACCTGGACCTCCTCCAATCATGTGTGTTGTATTCACTGCATCCAGTGTGGCCGACTCTACACTGGAGAAACCAAACACAGACTGGGTGACCACTTTGCAGAACGTCTCTGGTCTGTGTGCAAGCATGACTCTGACCTTCCCTTTAGCTGGTCATTCTAACACAGCGTCCTGCTCTCCCAATTCCTCCGCCTCGCCATATCTGCTCCCAGGAGGACCAGTTCCACCACAGAACACACCAGATGGCCTCCTTCTTTAGAGACCGCAATTTCCCTTCCCACGAGGTTAAAGATGCCCTCCAACGCATCTCGTTCACATCCCGCACCTCCGCCCTCAGACCCCACCCCTCCAAAACAAACAGCAATGAAATGAATGACCACATAAGCTGGTAAAAGAATCATAGAATGATTATAATCTCACAGAAGTGGGGCATTTGGATCATCGTAACTACCCTGGTACTTTGTAAAATTTGTCCAATTCGTCACACTACCCTGCCCTTTCCAGATGGACTTGTGCATTTATCCCCTTCAAGAATCATCCAATTCCCTTTCGAATGCTACTATTGAATCTGTCTCAATCATCCTTTCTGACAGTACATTCGGGATCTTAAAAATTCTCTCCTCATTTCTTCTCATCTGGCCTTTTGTCCTTCTTTCAATTAACATTAATCTACATCTTTTGGCTATCAACTCTTCTTCTATTGAAAACTGCCCTTCCTTACTTCATCAAAAACCTACATAACTTTGAATGCTTTTATTACATCTATCCTTATACTTCTTTGTTCTAAGGAAAACAGATAAGGCCCCTTTAGTGTTTTTTCCCATGTACCTCTACTTTCAGATTCCTTGTTCCCTTTTAGTAAATCTCTGTATTCACTCTAAGATCTTCACATGCTTCCTAGAGTATCGTGCCATTCTCTGATGGAGCTCCTCTGGGATGGCTAAGGAGCATCTTCTGACTCCACCCAATTTCTATGTTCGGGAGTATTAGTATACTCAGGGATAGGCACCCATTATGTATGCTATTCCTGATGAAGGGCCTTTGCCCGAAATGTTAATTCTCCTGCTCCTCAGAAGCTGCCTGACCTGCTGTGCTTTTCCAGCACCACTCTGATCTAGTCCTGCTCTCTTACCCACCTGTCTGTCCTCGGCGTGCTGCAGTGTTCCAGTGGATTCCAGTGCAAACTCGAGCAACAGCATTTCATCTTCAGACTGGGCATTGTACAGCTTTCAGGACTGACTATTGAGTTTGACGCCCTTCAAATTGTCAACCAACATCCTATTCCTTCCCCTTCTTCCAGCTTTAACTGGTTATAGTCTCTGCCACCATTTCCTCTCTCCCCTCCCCCCCACCCCAGTGGAAATGTCCGTTGATCTGCCATTCTCACACGCTGATCACTTAATCTGATCCTCCCCTTCCCCATAAATAGGTCCCCTTCAGCTCGAAGAAGGGTCAGCTCGAGTCGAACTGTTAGCTCGCTGTCTCTCTGGATGCTGTCTGAGCCACTGTGATCTCCAGTGTTTATCATTTTCTGTTCAGAATCCAGCATCTGCAGGAATTTCTTCCTAAATCTTTGCTGAGTTAGTCAGTAACCTCCTCACGTCTCTCACTGCAACGTTACTGCTTGACAGTTTGACCTTGTTTCCCAGTTCTGGCCAGTTCTGGCTTCACGATATTATAATCACTTTTGGTCAGGCTGAAAACACTTCTTCCCTTCAAAGTGAACATGATGTTATGATCACTGTCACTGAGAGGCTCATTAACCATGTGAGTTTTGATTAATCCCACTTTATTGTACACTACCAGGTCGATAATATAATCTGCTCCCTGGCTGGTTCCAGAATGTTCTGCTCTGAGCAGTTGTCCCAAATACATTGAATGAAACTCACTTATTGGTGCATAAGATGATCTTCCTGAAAGAGTTAACATTAGGCTCCACCCAAACTGATGCCAGTCCGACAATACTCCCGGGCCAATCTTACAGCCCTGCATCTATCGTCACAATTCGTTATTACTCAACACCAATTTGCATGTGGCCAGGCAGAGGGTAGATTGTCCAATGGACATCCCTTGGCACTGAGAGAATGCAATCTCCAGCACCACAACTGGCCGGTCCAGGACAAGGTCAGACTGAGCCTCGTCAATGTCAGCTCTGTGCCAGGTAGAGACAAGCAACTGCAGGTCCCAGTGCCCAGAGAGACCCAGTGCCCAGAGAGACCCAGTGCCCAGAGAGACCCAGTGCCTAGAGAGACCCAGAGGGAGCATGTCCCAGTGCCCAGAGAGACCCAGTGCCCAGAGAGACCCAGTGACCAGAGAGACCCAGAGGGAGCAGGTCCCAGTGCCCAGAGAGACCCAGTGACCAGAGAGACCCAGAGGGAACAGGTCCCAGTGCCCAGAGAGACCCAGAGGGAGCAGGTCCCAGTGCCCAGAGAGACCCAGAGGGAGCAGGTCCCAGTGCCCAGAGAGACCCAGTGCCCAGAGACCCAGAGGGAGCAGGTCCCAGTGCCCAGAGAGACCCAGTGACCAGAGAGACCCAGAGGGAGCAGGTCCCAGTGCCCAGAGAGTCCCAGTGACCAGAGAGACCCAGAGGGAGCTGGTCCCAGTGCCCAGAGAGACCCAGTGCCCAGAGAGACCCAGAGGGAGCAGGTCCCAGTGCCCAGAGAGGTCTAGGGAGACCCAGAGGGAGCAGGTCCCAGTGCCCAGAGAGACCCAGTGACCAGAGAGACCCAGAGGGAGCAGGTACCAGTGCCCAGAGAGACCCAAAGGGAGCACGCCCAGTGCCCAGAGGGAGCAGGTCCCGGTGCCCAGAGAGACCCAAAGCCCAGAGAGTCCCAGAGGGAGCAGGTCCCAGTGCCCAGAGAGTCCCAAAGGGAGCACGCGCAGTGCCCAGAGGGAGCAAGTCCCAGTGCCCAGAGAGACCCAGTGCCCAGAGAGACCCAGAGGGAGCAGGTGCCAGTGCCCAGAGAGACCCAGAGGGAGCACGTCCCAGTGCCCAGAGAGGTCCAGAGAGACCCAGAGGAGCACGTCCCAGTGCCCAGAGAGGTCCAGAGAGACCCAGAGGGAGCAGGTCCCAGCGCCCAGAGCAACCCAGAGAGAGCAGATCTCAGTGCCCAGGGAGGCCCAGAGAGAGCAGGTCCCAGTTCCCAGAGAGACCCAGTGCCCAGAGTGACCCAGAGGAAGTAGGTCCCAGTGCCAGAGAGATCCAGTGCCCAGAGAGACCCAGTGCCCAGAGCAACCCAGGGGGAGCACGTCCCAGTGCCCAGAGAAACCCAGTGCCCAGAGAGACCCAGTGCCCAGGGAGACAGTGATCCCATGGTGAGCTGTCGCCAAATTCCAGGAGTGTGCTGGAGGAGGGGTGAATGTGAGAACCTCAATCGGCTGAGCTCTCACAGCCTGTCCCTTCCTCTTCATCCACTTTCTGAAGCATTTTGTCTCTTCATGTTTCCCCTTCCCTTCCTCATATCCCTCATTCTATCCCGAGAGGTCAGTTTCTGCAGGATCAGGCATGCCCTTCACTCAGCTGCTCAGTGCACCATGTTCCACGAGGGAAGGGAGACAGTCAAAGAACAAAGAGCAAGAACAAACCCTTTAGAATTCCCAAGTACCCACTGCCCTTTGTCCTTCCGCATGGAAGTGGTCGTGGGTTTGGAAGGTGCTGCCTGAGGATCTTTGGTGAATTTCTGTAGTGCATCTTGTAGATAGTACACACTGCTACTATTAAGCATCGGTGGTGGAGGGAGTGGGTGTTTGTGGATGTGGTGCCAATCAAGCGGCTGCTTTGTCCTGGATGGTGTCAAGCTTCTTGACTGATGTTGGAGCTGCCCCCATCCAGGCAAGTGGGGAGGATTCCATCACACTCCCGACTTGTGCCTTGTAGATAGTGGACAGGTTTCGGGGAGTCAGGAGGTGGGATACTTGCTGCAGGATTCCTAGTCTCTGACCTGTTCTTGTAGCCACTGTGTTTATGTGGTGAGTCCAGTTGAGTTTCTGGTCCATGGTAACCTCAGGATGTTGATAGTGGGGGACTCAGTGATGGGAACACCATTGAATGTCAAGGGACGGTGGTTAGATTGTCTCTTATTGGTGATGGTCTTTGTCTGGCATTTGTGTGGTGTGAACGTTACTTGCTGCTTGTCAGCCCAAGCCTGGATATTTGAACATGGACTGCTTCAGTATCTGAGGAGTCATGAACGGTGCTGAACATTCTGTAATCATTGGTGAACATCCCCATTTCTGACTTTACGATGGAGGGAAGGTCATTGATGAAGCAGCTGAAGATGGTTGAGCCTAGGACACTCCCCTGAGGGACTCCTGTAGAGATGTCCTGGAGCTGAGGTGACTGACCCTCAACAACCACAACCATCTTCCTATGTGTCAGGTATGACTGTAATCAGTGGAATGTTTGCCCCTGATACCCATTGATTCCAGTTTAGCTCGGATTCCTTGATATCACATTCTGTCGTACACAGCCTTGATATCAAGGGCTGCCCCTCTCCCCTCCCCTCCCTCTGGAATTCAGCTCTCTTGTCCATGTTTGACCCAAGGCTGTAATAAGGTCAGGAGCTGAGTGACCCTGGTGGAACCCAAACTGGGGGTCACTGAGCAGGTTATTGCTGAGCAGGTGCTGCTTGATAGCACCTTCTATCACTTTACTGATGATGAAGAGTAGACTGATTGGGCGGTAATTGGCCGGGTTGGATTTGTCCGGCTTTTTATGTACAGAGACATACCTGGGCAACTTTCCACATTGTCAGGTAGATGCTGGTGTTGTAACTGCACTGGGACAGCTTGGCTCGGGGAAACAGGAAGGTCTCCAAATCTGTTGCTGAAATGCTATCAGGGCCTGTAGAGAGAGAGAGAGAGAGAGAGAGAGAGATGGTGAAAGAGAGAGCGTGAGAGAATATCTTGTGATGGTTTAAGCCTTGGTGCCCTGTATCCAGCACAACTTTCCAGATTTCTTGATGGTTCTAAGTTCCCAGCTCCGGTATCCTTTACGCAAATACCTTTGACCACTTGTCCAAGTCCTCATTAGGACATGGTGACCAGACCGTTCATATCATTCGAGAGAGGAGAGACCATTATCTCTGGGATGGGAGGAGAGGGGGGAGCAAGGGTGTGACCATAAAATTCCAGCCAGGCCCCTCCCCAAACGAAGGGAAGCAGGAATCTGAAACTCTGACCCCTTCCCTGTCACTTCCCCACCCACAGCTCACCTCCAACAAAGCTGCTGAGGGGAGAGAGCAGTTCAAAATGTCCACAGTCTGATGGATTCTTATTGGTTAAGAGGATTAAACGTTATTTGCCAACACAGCAAGATTAAGTGAAGATACAAATCAGCAACTTTGAAATAGAAATGGTACAGCAGGTTTAGATGGGCCAAATATCCCCCCTCCTGTTCCAGTGCTTCAAACAACATTCATTTAGCTATCAGCCAGGCACATCCACACATATTCGAAAAGTCATCATTTACAATGTCCAGTCATTATTGTTAAAAATGAGCAGTTAAGCTGTTTCAGTCGAGTGGGCATCGGTTATTGTGTAACAGTGCTCCAGCTGCAGATTGTGAAGGAAACACACATTTTAAACTGAAATGGGAGCATCGATGTTATTCAGCTCTGTTCTAGCGTAAGTTACATAAGCTCAGTCTTGCTGGAAAATTAATCTTCACACACAACAAAACCACAGGATCAAACCACAATCGCATTGTCAGCCTAACTGCATCGTTTCACATCAAGGGATTCCTGGGTTCAACCATCTCTCCGCCACAAGCCCCGTGCACAAGCTGCAGCTCTGACTGTGTCTGATTCACAGTGTCCTGTCACACATCCCTCTCACCTCACCCTCCAGATTACCTAACACTTTATTCATTTGCAACATGCTCTGGACGACTATTTGAGGGGATTTTCAGTCGACTTAAGAAAATTCTTTTTAAAATTCGGGACAGTCATAAAGAGAGGAACGGGAGTTATGTAAATACTGACCTTTTGAGATCAGTCAGTAAACCTCAAAAAGAAGGATTTTGTTTATTAGAAATGGAGGGTGTGGTTGGTGTCACGGAGGTAGGTGCCTGAACCAAGAGGGAGAGGATGGAGGCGAGATAGGACCAGGTGAGTTCGGTGGGGCAGGAGCATGCCGAGACCATGGGTCAGCCGGGGTAGTTGGGCTTATCTGAGGAACAGCAATGACGGTCTAAGACTAGAGTTTTAAAACTGAAGAAAAGCCAAAAGCGAGGGTTAAAAAAAGAACTGACTAAAGTGAACTGGGAAAGTAGTTTAATAGACAGATCAGTAAAAATTTAAGGAAATAATTTAGTGAACAGTACAAAGATACACTGCAGTCAGAAAAATGTACCTTTGGAGATAAGTGCACCATTTGTAGCTAAATAAGGAAGTTAAAAATGGATTCAAATTATTGCTTAGTCGTTCAGGTCATAAACATTGCTAAAAAGAGACATGAGGTTGAACATTTTGAACTCATCAAAACTAAACCACAAAAAAAACCAAACTCAGAAAGGGAACAACAGAAGAGGGTTTTGATTCGCTTGGCTATCGTTTTCATGGAGCTGTATCCTGTCATGTTAGTAAAATTATTACATTCAGTTGGTTAGGACCTTACTACACACATGAAAATGGATTGGCTGTCTCGACAGTCCTCTCCCTATGGAAAAGCTGAAATATTCCTTTTACCTGTAAACAGATTTAATGTCTATTTTTATTATCGAATTAGAGACAAATGCAGACAAATTCAGCAAAGATCAGCAGTAGTTCAGAAAAATGAATAGAATTTAAACATTAGCACAGAATGAGAAACAAAGTTAATAGTGAGAGAGAAATAGGGGAATGACAGAATAATAGATAGAAAAACAAAAACAGATAGGAAGAGTTTACACAAGTATTGAAGAAAAGAGCAACTAACATGCATATAGATTCTGCAGAGAGAGGGTCTAAGGAATTAATAATGTGAAATAAAATGGAAACTGCAGAGGTATGGAACAGATTTGTATTATCATCATCACCACTGTAAAAGGCAAAATAACATCCCAGAAATACTGAAAGGGTGAATGAAATTAAAACACTTACATTCGCCAGGGAAAGAATACTGAGAGAGGATTGGAAGTTTTTTCTTCAATCACAGGATGGACCAGCCTTTATTGCACATCCCAGAGGGCGATAAAGAGTCAACCGTTGCTGCAGGTCTGGAGTCACATGTAGGCCAGGCCAGGTAAGGATGGCAGATTTCCTTCTCCAAAGGACAATAGTGATCCAGGTGGGGTTTTATGAGCACAATGGTTTCATCACCATCATTAGACTTATAATTCCAGATTTTTATTGAATTCAAATTCCACCATCTGTCATCCCCAGAACCTTGCCTGCATCTCTGATTAATAAACCTAGCAAGAATATATTGAGACCATCAACTCTCCTGAGACTAAAACGAAAACTCCAGATTCAGATGGATGTCATCACAGGGTCTTACAAGAAGTGGCTGCTAAATTGGTAGTGATTTTGTTTTAAATTTCCCAAATTCCCTAGATTCTAGAACAGTCCGATCAGATTGGAAAACAGCAAATGCAACTCTTTTATTCAAGAAAGGAGGGAAACAGAAAGCAGGAAATTGCAGCCATTTAGTCTAACTCGGGAAAATGCTGGGTTCTGTCATTGAGGAGTTCAGAGTAGGGCATCTAGAAAATGTCAATCTTTGGTCATCGGCCACACCCATCCTGCATTTACACTCTTCGAAGTTTACAGGTTTCTATGAATTTCCCCTCATTCTTCAAAATTCCAGTGAACACCGTCCTAACTGATCCAGTCTCTCCTCAAACATCAGTCCTGCCATCCCAGGAATCAGTCTGGTAACCCTTCACTACACTCTCTCCATCACCATCCAGGCACGCAGGGAATATTCCATCAGGTAGCTGCTCACACATAAGATAATAACATTCTCAGGAGTGAAGATGGAAATATCAGGCAGAGGTTTCATGGTTTTTGACTCAATGCAAACACAGTGAGACTGGTGGAGGGGTTCCTGCAGTGAGGTATGCTGAGCCCTTCCAATGTAGTCTGAACTCCCACAGCAAGGGCCACATCCTTTTCCTGTCACATTTTACCAAGGCTTGTCCCAGAGGAACTGACCACTGATGACTGATAATCCTGGGGTTAGAATGACGCTCAGATGTGAAGCTTAAAAGGTGCAGAAGCTGAAAAGCAAAATTATTGATTACTCAGAATAAAGGGACACCTATCTGAGACTGAGACAAACAGAAATGTCTTCTCTCAGAGGGTTGTGGGTCTTTGCAACTCCTTGACCTGGAGAGCAGAGAGAGATTTTTGATCATTCAGGAAATCAGTGGGTACAGGGAAAGGGCAAGAAAGTGGATGTGAGGAATGTCAAATCAGGCATGGTGAGAATCTCACTGCCCCAGTAAGAGTCTGACATCTTCCAGGTGAGAAACTCACTTCTCCCTAATCAGGATCTCCTGGGCAGGATATTGTGTCCAACTCTGGTCGCCCTATTATAGGAAAGATATAGAAGCTTTGGAGAGAGTGCAAAGAAGGTTTACCAGGATGCTGCCTGGACTGGAGGGCTTGCCTTATGAAGAGAGGATGAATAAGCTCAGACTTTTCTCTCTGGAGAGAAGGAGGAAGAGAGGTGACCTGATCGAGGTGTACAAGGTAATGAGAAGCATGGATAGAGTCAATAGCCAGAGACTTTTCCCCAGGGCAGGATTGATGGGTACGAGGAGTCATAGTTTGAAGATATTAGGAGGAAGGTATAGAGGAGACGTCAGAGGTAGATTCTTTACGCAGAGAGTTGTGAATGCATGGAATGCGTTGCCAGCTGTGGTTGTAGGAGCAGAGTCATTGGGGACATTTAAGCGACAGTGAATTGAGGGGTGCATAGGTTAAGTTATTTTATTTTACATTCGGATTTATCCTCAGCACAACATCGTGGGCCAAAGGGCCTGTTCTGTGCTGTACGTTTCTATGTTCTATCTTATTGCTCCACGTGGTGAATTGCACCGTTGGATCAAGCTGGGGAAGTCGCAGTGAGGACTTGATGTGGAGATGACCATCTTTGCCTGGCTCTACATCACTGGTCATAGCCATCAGAGCCAGCAAAGCCACACCTCCTCAGATTACAGAGATTTGGGAGATTCAAGTCAACACATAAAACTGAGGTTAATCAGTTTGAATCTGGGTAAATGTGAAGTCGCACACTTTGGAAATAAAGACCAGACCCAGGGAACTTCCTAAATAATGAAGATCAAGGAACACTCAGGGTACAAACAGACTTGGAGCATCCAGGTACAATTCTGAGATATTAATGTCTTGGATAAGTACCAAAAGGAATCAAAATACGATGGAATGCGGAATTTCTAACCAGAGGCTGGAACACAGAAGAGTAGACCTTGTGGTTCAGGTACAGACAGGCCCAGTCATTAACCAGCCTGCAGTGGTTCAGGTATAGATAGGCTCAGTCATTAACCAGCCTCCAGTCACTGGGCTCCAGTGCTTTGGGAGGGGATATTGTCCTTGGAGGAAGGGTAGCGTGGACTTAACAGTAAATTATTAAGAGAAATGGAACAAACTGGGATCGTATTCCCAGCAGTTTCAGAGAACTCAGTCTCACAGAGTTGTTACAGTGCAGAAGGGAGTTATTCAGCCCATCGTGCCTGCACCAGTTGTCCCCTGCCTAACCCCTGCGCAGCATTACTACTCAAATAATCACTCCATGGCTCACATGAACCTGCCTCCACCACATTTCCAAGCAGTGTATTCCATACCCTGACAGTCACTGTGTGAAAATGTTATTATTTTCACATCATTCTTGCTTCTTTTGCAACTGTTGGGTGAGGTTCACAGCATAGAATCAGGTAAATTAATTGTTGTTTTAAGCCTGTCCAAGAGAAAGGCTGCAGTAGTGAGTAGAGTGGGTTCTTTCTTGATTATATGTTTTTGGAGATAGGTCTCTTGATTAAACTTAAAATATAAGCCTTAGCTATTAATTTAACCCGGGGCAGTGTTTGTAGAGGAATAAAACGGTGTTATTTTCTGGGTCTGTAGATTGTGAAGGAGCAAAAATGGTCTTTGCAGTGAAATGTACTTCTTGTCAGATGTGGGAGTTTAAAGAGAGGTTAAGGGTTACTGTGGATTATATCTGCTGTAAATGCTGTTGGATGTGAATCTTATCAGATCGAATGGATTGGTTGGAGAGACAGACAGAAGCGATGAGGAATTTGCAACAGCAACA
>NC_057724.1:81169166-81171569 GCF_004010195.1 Chiloscyllium plagiosum
GGTTGGACCGAAGGGTCTGTTTCCGTGCTGTACATCTCTATGGCTCAATGACTCTATGACATCACTATAAAGTTACACCCACCCAATTCTTGTTCCGTTTATGAGACCAAGCCTCTTCACCTTATTGAGGATATGCCACATTTGTGTGTGTTGTATCAATCTCACAACAACCCATTCATCTGCAGCTGTTCTGTGATAGTTGGACCGAAGGGTCTGTTTCCGTGCTGTACATCTCTATGGCTCAATGACTCTATGACATCACTATAAAGTTACACCCACCCAATTCTTGTTCCGTTTATGAGACCAAGCCTCTTCACCTTATTGAGGATATGCCACATTTGTGTGTGTTGTATCAATCTCACAAAAACCCATTCATCTGCAGCTGCTCTGTGATATCCATCACCGCACTATTCCTCACTTGATCTCTCTGCTGCCTGCAGGTGAGACTCACACAGAAATCTCCACAGCTTCCCAGCTCTCAGCAAGTGGCTTAAATATTGACATTTCTTTTCCAGATGTCACATTTTAGAGTTCTTTTTACTGCTGTAAATTCAAACATCTTTCTGTTTGTTCTGTGGTCCGTATATGGAATTGTTAGCATCCACCGAAGCATTTACATTTCAAAGGCTTCCATTTGATTCTATACAGATCAAGTGATAGAATCATACAGCACAGAAACAGACCCTTCGGCCCAACCACTCCATGCTGACCATAATCCCAAACTATACTAATCCCACCTGCCTGCTCCATGTCCTCTAAACCTTTCCTATTCATGTATCTATCCAAATGCCTGTTAAATGTTGTAATTGTACTCACATCCACTACTTCATCAGGAAGTCATTCCACACGCAAATTACCTTCTGTGTAAAACATTTGCCCCACATGTCTTATTTAAATCTCTCCCCCTTACCTTAAAAATGTGCCCCCAGTCTTGAAATTCCTTCATCCTAGGGAAAAGAAACTACCATTAACACTATCTATACTCCTCATTATTTTATAAACCTCTATACAGTCGCCTCTCAGCCTCCAGCCTATCCGGCTTCTCCTTATAACTCAAACCTTCCATCCCTGGCGACACCCTGGTAAATCTCTTCTGAACCCTCTCCAGCTGGATAATATCCCTCCTATAACAGAACGACTAGAACTCGACACTTTAGTGTGGAAGTTTCTCGGATGGATTCAGAAATGGGTAGCATGTGATAGCTTATAAATTGTTTCCTTCTTACAAGACTGAGATTTCCTGTTGTTAAGACATCCCGTATCATCACTAAATTACTTCTGGTTGTCTTTCACTATCCTTCCAACATCGGCCTCTGTCATCATCTCTCTCCCATCCTTTCCTCTTGTATCTTCCATTGCATTCCTTCTTTCAACCATTGTGTTGGGCCTTTTGGTAATCACTGAAGGTTAAGGACTGGGATGGTCAATGTTTCCATCATATGGACTGTAACAGACAATGTAGATGGAGAGAAATGATTTCTATCAGGGAGTTCAGGAGGAGGAAACACTTTTTATATATTAGGCCCAGGTCTTTCTGGAGTTAAAGTTTGGAACTCTCCTCTGCTAGATCAATAGTTAACTTTAAATCTGAAACGATAGATTTGTAGGTAATTTTGAGAATACTTCAGTTACTAACCATGGGAATAGTTTGTTTTCATTTATAGGATGAGGGGATTGGTGGCTGGGTCTGTATTTATTAGCCATCGCTAATTGCCCAGATGACAGTAAAATTCAACTCCATTGCTGTGGCTCTGGAGTCACAGACGTGTGAAGGAAGGCAGTTTCCTTCCCATATTAGTGACCCCAATGGGAAAAAGCTAGTCTCTATCCACCCTGTCTATACCCTTCATGATTTTGTAAACCTCAATCAGGTCCCCACTCAATCTCCTTTTTTCTAATGAAAATAAACCAAACCTACTCAATCTCTCTTCATAGCTAGCACCTTCCATACCAGGCAACATCCTCGTAAACCTTCTCTGCACCCTCTCCAAAGCGTCCACATCCTTTTGGTAATGTGGCGACCAGAACTGTACACAGTATTCTAAATGCAGCCAAAGCAACGTCTTGTAGAATTTTAACATGACTTGCCAGCTCTTATACTCAATACCCCGTCCAATGAAGGCAAGCATACTATATGCCTTCTTGACCACTCTATCCACCAGTGCAGCAACCTTCAGGCTACAATGCACCTGAACTCCCAGATCTCTCTGCTCATCAGCTTTTCCCAAGGCTCTTCCGTTTACAGTATAGTTCGCTCTAGAGTTAGACCTTGCAAAATGCATCACTTCACATTTGCTCGGATTGAACTCCATCTGCAACTTTTCTGCCCAACTCTCCAGTCTATCTATATCCTCCTGTTTTCTCTGACAGTTCCTTATGCTTTCTGCTACTCCACCAATCTTC
>NC_057724.1:81171978-81176733 GCF_004010195.1 Chiloscyllium plagiosum
GGCCTATCACCCTCACCTTGACCTCCTTCCACCTATCGCATTTCCAACGCCCCTCCCCCAAATCCCTCCTCCCTACCTTTTATCTTAGCCTGCTGGGCACACTTTCCTCATTCCTGAAGAAGGGCTTATGCCTGAAACGTCGATTCTCCTGTTCCTTCGATGCTGCCTGACCTGCTGTGCTTTTCCAGCAACACTTTTTCAGCTCTGATCTCCAGCATCTGCAGTCCTCACTTTCTCCTCGAAGTCTATCTATATCCTCCTGTACTCTGTGACAGTCCCTTATGCTTTCTGCTACTCCACCAATCTTTGTGTCATCTGCAAACTTACTGATCATACCAACAGTGCCCTCTTCTAGATCATTTATGTATATTACAAACAACAGTGGCCCCAACACTGACCCCGGTGGAACACCACTAGCCACCTTTCTCCATTTCGAGAAACTCCCTTCAACTACTACTGTGTGTCCTGTTCCACAACCAGTTCTTTATCCACCTGCTAGAACACCCTGCACACCATGTGACTTCACCTTCCCCATTAGGGTTAAAGTGATTAATTAGCATTTAGAATTAAAGGGAGGGATACCTGAAATGTGTACATCGCCATTAGAAATAGCAATGAAGGTGAAATAAAAAATCTTGATATGCAAAGAAAAAAATGTTATTTTTTTTAAAAACTTGAATTACCTGAAAAGGAGAAGAGAAAAAGAAACAAAAAGAAAAAGATGTGAAAGGCAACACGGAGGAATAGAGGGATCTCGGGTTCCATCTCCACAGATCCCTCAGAGTTGCCACCCAAGTTGATTGGGTTGTTAAGAAGGCGGATGGTATTTTGGCTTTCATTAGCAGGATAATTTTGTTTAAGAGCCACGAGGTTATGCTGTAGCTCTATAAAACCCAATTTAGACCACACTTGGAATGTTGTGTTCAGTTCTGGTCACCTCATTATGGGAATCGATGTGGAAGCTTTAGAGAGGGTGCAGAGGAGATTTCCCAGGATGCTGCCTGGGCTGGAGGGTGTGTCTTATGAAGAAAGGTTGAGGGAGCTCGGGCCTTTCTCATTGGAGTGAAGGAGGATGAGAGGTGACTTGATAGAGTTGGACAAGATGCTGAGAGGCATCGATAGAGTGGATAGCCAGAAACCTTATTCCATGGCGTAAGTATTTATCACAAGGGTCATCATTTTAAGGTGATTGGAGGAACGTTTAGGAGAAATGTTAGAGGTAGGTCCTTCACGCAGAGAGTGAAGGGTGTAATGAATGCACTGCTGTGGTGGTAGTAGAGTCAGAGACATTAGGGACATTTAAGGGTCTCTTGGATAGACACATGGAAGTTTGTACAATGAAGGGTATGTGGATTAATCTAATCTTAGAGTAAGATGAAATGTGGCACAACATCAAGAGCTGAAGGGCCTGTACTGTTCTATGAATCTATGAAAGAGAGAAATGGAAAGGCAATTTGAAATATGAAATCTCAGACTGACAAGAAAAATAGGAATGGAAAATGAAATTTTAAAAGCTTGAAAACCAAAGAGTGAGGGAAATCAAAAATGACTTGTCCAGTTAAACGGAGAAAGTGAGGTCTGCCGATGCTGGGGATCAGAGCTGAAAATGTGTTGCTGGAAAAGCGCAGCAGGTCAGGCAGCATCCAGGGGAACAGGAGAATCGACGTTTCGGGCATGAGCCCTTCCTGAAGAATCCAGTAAATTACTGAAGAAGGGCTTATGCCCGAAACGTCGATTCTCCTGCTCCTTGGATGCTGCCTGACCTGCTGCGCTTTTCCAGCAACACATTTTCAGACTTGTCCAGTTAAACGCTTAGAGAAAGGAAGGAAAAAAGACTAACCAGCTGAAAGGATGATGCAGTGAAGGATTTCGCTAATTTACTGTGTACAGTTACAGATGTGTTTGGAAGATTCTCCCTCATTTCAAAGACAAATGTGGAGCTGAAGTGGCCAAAAGGTTTTTGAACCTTAACCTTCCAATAGGAACAACGAGAAACACTCGGGCTGTTTCCTCTGGAGTGGCGGAGGCTGAGGGGACACTTGATAGAAGTCTATAAAATTATGAGATGCATTGGTAGAGTTAACGGTCAGGATCTTTCTCCCAGAGTTGAAATGTCTAAAGCTAGGGGGCTTGTGTTTAAGGTGAAAGGGGGAAAGTTCAAAGGCAATGTGAGGGGCACGTTTTTTAACACAGAGAGGGGTAGGGGTCTGGGATGTACTGCCAGGGATGGTGGTGGAGGCAGATACAATGCGGGTGTTTAAGGGGCTTTCAGATAAGCACATAGATATACAAGGAATGGAGGGATATGGACCAAGGGCAGGCAGAAGGAATTAGTTTAATTTACTTTTCCTGCACCACACTCTCGACAGAAAGGCCTCGGTGTTCATGTACACAGATCCCTGAAAGTTGATAAGGTTTGTTAAGAAGGCATACGGTGTGTTAGCTTTTATTGGTAGAGTGACTGAGTTTTGGAGCCACAAGGTCATGCTGCAGCTGTACAAAACTCTGGTACAGCCGCACTTGGAGTATTGTGTACAGTTCTGGTCACCGCATTATAGGAAGGATGTGGAAGCTTTGGAAAGGTTTCAGAGGAGATTTACTAGGATGTTGCCTGGTTTGGAGGGAAGGTCTTACGAGGAAATGCTGAGGGACATGAGGCTGTTTTTGTTGGAGAGGAGAAGGTTGAGAGGTGACTTAATTGGGACATATAAGATAATCAGAGGGTTAGATAGGGTGGACAGGGAGAGCATTTTTCCTCAGATCATGATGGCTAGCACGAGGGGGCATAGCTTTAAATTGAGGGGTGATAGATATAGGACAGATGTCAGGGGTAGCTTTTATACTCAGGGTAGTAGGGGCATGGAATGCATTGCCTGCAACAGTTGTAGACTCATCAAGTTTAAGGGCATTTAACTGGTCATTGGATTAACATATGGATGAAAATGGAATAGTGTAGGTTAGATGGGCTTCAGATTGTTCCACAGGTCGGCACAACATTGAATGTACTGCGCTGGAATGTTCTATATTCTCTGTTCCCAAAGGAAAAACAACTGAAAGAGTAAACGAAAGATCAGTGAAGCTGGAGGGAACTATTGAGAACCTGAGGAAAATCCTAATTATGAAATTAGCTCAGGAACAGTATTCCAATAGCCCTTCAATCTTACGTAGTTCTCAAGAATCAAAGATCAGTTGTTCTGCCAGATCTGGATGATATCTCCCACAGAGAGTTCCAGGCTGGGTAATGGTCATCCTGGGAATCCTGGAGAAAACTGGAGGAATTAGATGACCCAGGGATAGAAAGCCATTACTTTTATGGAGCAAACCGAGAATGCTAAAATAAATAAAAGATTAAAGTTAAAAGTGAGGCAGAGAAAATAGTACACTCACACTGTGGTAAGATTGGAGATACAGAAGCTAATACCTAGCAGTTAGATAGGAGTTTGGTTGCAGGAGCAGGAATCCTTGTACCAGGATGTCTTGGAAAAGGTAATGGATCTTAAACTACAACAATGGTGTGTGCTCCCTCAAAACTTACCAGGAAGGGAAAGGGAGCTCAGGACAGTTAAAACATTTCTGCATCAATTCTTGTTGAAGAAAATCAAACTACTGCAGGTTCAGAAAGTTTTATTTCACAGGGAGTCAGCATAAACAAGGAGCCAAATCAACATAGAAACAGAGAAATATCACATCACATCAGTCACTGCAGCTAACCAAGGATATAATGGTGTCCTGCAAAAGAGCTAATGAAGAGAAGAATATTGCTGGAGGTTCACATGGAAATTACAAACTGGTCCTATTGTGCAACTTTCAATTTTAAGAGTGACTTAGCATAATGTTGTAGATGAAATTGTGCAACAAAACTCCACAAAAGGAATTGACTTTTTGGGGGGGGAATGACTTGGCTGGTTGTAGAATATTAGCCTCACTGTGTGTGTTAGAACAGCGTGTGGAAGTAACGGAACCTGGAAACCTACAGGAGGGACATTCGGGATTATTTCCTGACTGTGTTGTGACTAGATCTTGTGCCAATAGATTTACCTGGCAAATAGAGTCTATGAAACAGGGAGATGACATAGAAATGCAGATTTCTGACAGTGATTTCAAAATGTTAAGCTAAAAGGAAAGAAATAAATAGAATGAAGCTGACATAGGTAGCCTACTTTCTTCAGTACAAATGCAATAAAAAGATCCCAATTTGAGAAACGAGAAACAACCGACTCATAAATTGAATCATCACCAATACCCAAATGTCATTATTTTAAAGATAATGGAATAATGATAACATTCAGCCCATCTCAAATACCAGCTGATGAGGTCATCGCATGGCTGTTCCATCTGAGTATCGAAATAACTCACAAAATGCCAATTGCAGGTATTGGGGGGAGATGGTGGATGGAGAGAGTTGGACAGCCATGGTTCTTACAAAGATTCACTTATTAAAAGGATATTGCCAAGTTCTGTTAACTGATACAACCAAAGTATTCTCAGCCTTTGTAACCCTGGATAGAATTTATCATTGCAAAGTTATGCTGTTTGGAAATAAAAATGCACAGACAAATTATACTCAGGTATTTCAACTGGTTGTTAATGTCATCAACATTGGTGTTGGTACAATGTCATTGCAGAAAGATGAGATAGGTTTTGGATAGCTCATCAGTGCTTTAATTGTGTATCTGCAAAAATATTCAACAGGAGAAAGAGAGACTGAGCACTGGTTGTGCGACACTTCAAATTCCACATATCAAACAACTCTGC
>NC_057724.1:81177233-81184366 GCF_004010195.1 Chiloscyllium plagiosum
GGCCCCTGGAGATTCAGTGCAGCAGAACTACATCCTGCCTCTGCACCTGTCATCCCCTGTGACCCACTCAGGGAGAGACAATTAATCCAGTTTCTGCTGCGGGTATATGCTAACGGAGCCCCAGACCCTGACACTTAACTGCTCCATCACTCTCAGCAGCTGGAGATCAAACCCTGTTACACACCTCTCACACTGATAGTCCTCAAACACTGAGACTCAATCTGATAATCTCAGCCAGATTTCTTCACCAGGCCTTAACAGATCAAATTGAGAGTGTGGTCTGATTCCAAGCAGCTTGTAGCTGTCACGGTCACAGACGGGAATCACTGCTTCAGTTGGAGCAAGGCTGGGTCACATCTAATCAGAGCAGACAGTTCAACATCTGCTGCACAGAATTCTGAATGGGCTCTGCAACTCGGTAAGGAGGGATTGGGTATTGGAATGATAGCAATGAGCTTCAGCACATTGATACTGGGCCCTCATGGACTAAATTCTGAGGAGAGGTATAGGTCTGGGATTGTACAGACCTCTGCAATTTACTGGAATTGAGAAAGATGAAAGGTGATCAAAATTAGGTGTTTAAAATGATAACTGACCTGATAGGAGAGAGACAGAAACAGAGAGAGAGAGAGAGATAGAGACAGAGAGAGAGAGAGAGAGAGAATCAGAGGGGGAGAAAAGAGAGAGAGAGAGAGGGAGAGATAGAGACTGAGAGAGAGACACAGAGAGAAAGACGCAGAGAGAGAGAGACACAGAGAGAGAGAGAGAGAGAGACAGAGAGGGAGAGATAGAGACTGAGAGAGAGAGAGAGACTGAGAGAGACAGAGATAGACAGGGAGAGAGAGAGAGATATTGACTCCAGCCTGTCATACACAGCAGTTGGGATCCAAAAGGTTGACTAGACAAGACTGAGAGGGGCTAACCAATGGCTCAGATGTCTCAATATTGTTTGCCTGGATAGTTTAGTAGCAGTAATGAGGGCCCACTCTGAGTCCAGTCTGAAGCCCCACAGGACACTAACCCATGTATCTCAGGTGCAATGTAACTGGCCAATTAGGACCATGTAATAAGTTATGGTTTGGCAGCACTGAGTGTCATTTCTTCAAAGAATGTGTGTAGCAGTCTTTCCCCAGAAGGGACCTGCAATTTGGAGGAAAGTCAAAAGTGAGGATGGAGTCTGCTCAAGTGCCAGAGAACCCGCTACCACACCACAGCCTGACCCTGACAGAGTGCTCAGCAAACACAGAGGGGGGCAGGCACCTGGAACTGCTCCTGCAGAATAAGCAGGGGACGCTACAGATCAGTTCAACATTTCCAAGTTATCATGGATTGATTTTTGTTACCTACAGGAATTATGGGATGTTGAATGGCAGGGGTTTGGAGAAATGGTTGAATATACAGATCACCCAGGATCTGATCAAATATTGGGAATGTTAAATAGATTGAATGGCCTCTGCCCATTCCTATTGTTACAAAATCCCTGAATGTATGTTTTAGGAGTTTAATGCTGAGTTTGGGAATCAAACAGTTTGAATGTAAGGTAGATGGAATGACCTGCTTTAAGGAGCTGGTGATTGGAGCTAAACTAATTGCAATTCACGGCCTGGCCTGTATGTTTCATAAGGTCAGATTTCAAAGTAGGAAATCAGGAAACTCTGTGTGATACTCCTCTGGGTCTTGATGGAGGCAGCTGTGTCAAAAGGGGTTACACTGTCCCTGTAGTTCCACGAACAAAGAGGCAGTTTGGGGAATTGGGCTATTTGCGATATCCCAGGATTGTTATGTTGTTGAAGGGGATCGAATACAGGGAGGTTTCTTTCCTTAGTTTTATTGTATCCATCTGATTGTTGGCGCACACACAGGCAGCAGAAGCAGGTTTGAAACAAGCTGAGAAGAATCGTACAGGCCTGGAGCAGATCTTATCGGAAACCAAACATCTTTCCTGGTTTGGAGTCATTAAGAAAGACAGGAGGAGGTTGGTGACATGATGGGAGTGCTTTTGTATCTGGTCCAGACATCTAAGCTCAAGTTCCACTTCAGAGCGTCCTGGCGATGGGAGGTGTGTCACAATGTGGCCAATCAGCTGATTTGGGACCAGTGGAAGATCCGCCAAGAAATCTCAGATCTCAGAGAATCACGGAGGAGAATCAAAGTGAATTCATGAGATTCCGGATGTTGGTTTACTCACTGAGCTGGAAGGTTCATTTCCAGACATTTTGTAACACTACTAGGTAACCTCAACCTGAGCTGCAAAACTTCTCCAAACTCACTGAATTCATGAGAGCTGTGGCACACCTTGGTTTGGTCCCTGGAAAAGTGAAGGAACATTCAAGATTCTGTAAAACATTGGGAAGCTCCAGGGTAAGACTTGATGTAGAATGCAGCATGTTCTTTTGAAGGTTTTCAGGTTTAACATATAAATATTTACAAAGAATGTTTAGTAGTACCTGTTTCATTTAACTCTCACACATTAAAACCTTTTGATTAAAACATGTTTTTTTTTGCCACAACTCTCAATTAAGAGCTCGGGGCTTGACATTTTAAAGAGGTTTCTTCCTCTTTATCCAAGTTTACAACTGAGTTCAAAACCATTGAGGGAACGTTGAGATGAGCTGAAATGAGTGATGACGAAGAAAGGGAATAGTTGAGTTGTTTGGAAAGGAAGCGAGTTAAACTGGTCAATGGGGAGCGATGCAGCCAATCCCATTGCTCAGCAGTCAGTGAATCTGACTGAAGTTGAACCTGACTCAGTGATTGGATGATGATCAGACATTAAAAAGTAACATTTGTTTTACATTGTTATAGTATTTTCCACAGGCATTGGGACCTCTCAAAATGTGTTGCCACCAATAGTGCTTTGAGTGTAGTCCGTGTTGTGGTGTAAGAAATGTGGCAGCCATTTTCTGCACAGCAAGCTCCCACAACAACGTGTGAGTGAGTGGAGAACCTGCATCACTTCTGTTGGTCAGTGGGCACACCCACTCCTCTCTGAAGGCTTTGAGACCCACCCACGAGGGTAGGCCAGGCTTTCACTGGATGTCTGAAAGACAGTGCCTCTCTCCAGCATCATAATATCCTTCCCAATCATGGCAGCAATTCCTCCTTCTTTCTTTCCTTCCCAATATCTCTGGAAAAGCTTTTATCCGAGAGTAGTCCTGTTCTTAGATGGAGCCAGGTCTATGTTGTCACCACATGATCATACTTAAACAGAGCTGAAGACAGTATGGGTGGCCCTCCCACTGGGTCGTACTCATTCTGACCCAGGCATTCCCTTACCTAGCCAGACACCACCGTCATCTGTCGCTGCTGTATATTCTTACAGGAGCTCACTCTGATTCTAGCTGCTTCTTCCAAACCTTTGTGCATTGTTTTGATTTCCCCATGTTATTTCCTGGTCCCCGTCCCACTCCCTCCCCCAACAAACTGCCCCTGTGATGCTACCGGGCACCTGTGTGATTTAGCAGCAAAACATTCACCATGCTCAGGTCCCTGTTTCCCAAGAGCAAGTCCTGGATCCCTCCCTCCTGCAGTATCACTCCAGCCATGTGTTCACTGGCTGGAACCTGCCAGTGGGAACTCAGTTGTGTGTGTGGCACTGGGAATGGTCCCTCTCTGAGCACCTACTGCTCTGAGCTCCCAGGAATCTGCTGGTGCCATCCATTCACCATTAACAATTACTTCGAATGGAGGCAAGGGAACGCTCATGTAGAAAGTACTAGAAAAGGCACAAAGGTCAGGACGACAAGGACAGCAGGCATAGATTTGAAATGTTCACCCTTATTTGCAAAATAATGGGTTCCCTGGATGTATTCCAAAGCATGTTGTGATCTGTCACTCTGTCACAGAGATCTGCTGAAAGTCTCTCATTTTTAACTCATCAGGACACACACAAGAATGCCAAATTTCATGCGATCACAATTTATGGTAGCCATGATGAGGAGATGCCGGTGTTGGACTGGGGTGGACAAAGTTAAAAATCACACAACACCAGGTTACAGTCCAACAGGTTTATCTGGAAGCACTAGCTTTCGGAGCGACGCTCCTTCATCAGGGAGCTAGTGGGGCAGGAGCATAGAACACGGAATTTATGCTTTAAATATACCAGCCCAGATAGAATTTGATAAATTTCCATCAGATCCTCCGAAACTCCAGTGAATACAGGCCCAGTCGAATCAACTTCTCCCCAGCATCAGCCGAGTGACCCTCGGCCACACTCCCTCAATGGTGAGTCTATCCTCTCTGAGGGACAGAGGGAGACTGAAACTGCAGACAATATTCCAGGCTCTGGGCCTTTCTACTCTGCAGTGTACAACGCCATAGTTAGCCAGAATGTGTCGTGTTGTGTTGTGTTTATTCTCCTTATACAGATCACAGGTGGACTCAAGTATTCAGATTAACTTCATGTTTATTCAATCAGCCTCAGCCTTAGATTGGAGTGAGAGAGCTGTGCCTGATAGCTGCAGAGCTGGGGTTCTCTACAGGCCTCCAAATAGTTCCAGAGATGTAGAGGAAGCGATAGCAAAGATAATTCTGGACAGGAGCGATTGGAACAGGGTAGTTGTAATGGGGGACTTTAACTTACCAAATATTGACTGGAAATACTATAGTTCGAGTACTATAGATGGGTCAGTTTTTGTCCAATGTGTGCAGGAAGGCTTCCTGACACAGAATGTAAACAGGCCAACAAGGGGCAGGGCCACATTGAATTTGGTACTGGGTAATGAACCAGACCAGGTGTTAGATTTGGAAGTAGGTGAGCACTTTGTGATAGTGACCACAATTCAGTTATGTTTACTTTAGCGATGGAAAGGGATAGGTATATATCACAGGGCAAGATTAACAGTTAGGGGGAAGGCCATTATTATGCGATTAGGCAAGATTTAGGATGTATAGGATGGGGAAGGAAACTGCAGCGGATGGGCACAATTGAAATGTGGAGCTTATTCAAGGAACAGCTACAGCGGGTCCTTGATAAATATGTACCTGTCAGGCAGAGAGGAAGTGGTCAAGCGAGGGAGCCGTGGTTTACTAAGGAAGTTGAATCTCTTGTCAAGAGGAAGGAGGAGGCTGATGTTAGGATGAGACGTGAAGGCTCAGTTAGGGAGCTTGAGAGTTACAAGGTAGCTCTCTCTTCAGGTCTTTTCTGGCTAAGAAGAGCCAGGAGGGGATGTGAGAAGTCATGGACAGGATCAAGGAAAACCCTAAAGCTTTCTATAGCTATATCAGGATTAAAAGAATAACTGGAGTAAGATTAAGGGCCAATCAAGGCTGGTGGGAAGCTGTGCGTGGAGTCAGAGGAGATGGGGAAGCACTAACTGAACATTTTTCATTGGTATTCACACTGGAAAAAGACAATACGGCGATACAGGCTACAAGACTGGACGGATTGAGGTTCACAAGGAAGAGGTGTTAGCAATTCTGGAAAGTGTGAAAATAGATAAGTCCCCTGGGCTGGATGGGATTTATCCTCAAATTCTCTGGGAAGCCAGGGAGGAGATTGCCAAGCCTTTGGCTCTGATCTTTATGTCATCATTGTCTACAGGAATAGTGCCAGAAGACTGGAGGATAGCAAATGTGGTTCCCCTGTTCAAGAAGGGGAGTACAGACAACCCAGGTAATTATAGGCCAGTGAGTCTTACTTCAGTTGTTGGTAAAGTGTTGGAAAAGGTTACAAGGTTACATAGAATTTATAATCATCTAGAAAAGAATAATTTGATTAGGGATAGTCAGCACGGTTTTGTGAAGGGTAGGTCGTGCCTCACAAACATTACTGAGTTCTTTGAGAAGGTGACCAAACAGGTGGATGAGGGTAAAGCAGTTGATGTGGTGTATATGGATTTCAGCAAGGCATTCGATAAGGTTCCCCACGGTAGGCTATTGTACAAAATACAGAGGAATGGGATTGTGGGAGATATAGAAATTGGCGAGCTGAAAGAAGACAGAGAGTGGTGATTGATGGGAAATGTTCATCCTGGAGTTCAGTTACTAGGGGGGTACTGCAAGGATCTGTTTTGGGTCCAATGTTGTTTGTCATTTTTATAAATGACCTGGATGAGGGCATAGAAGGGTGGGTTAGTAAATTTGCGGATGACACTAAGGTTGGTGGAGTTGTGGATAGTGCCGAAGGATGCTGTAGGTTACAGAGGGACATAGATAAGCTGCAGAGCTGGGCTCAGAGATGGAAAATGGAGTTTAATACAGAAAAGTGTGATGTGATTCACTTTGGAAGGAGCCACATTTGGAGTATTGTGTACAGTTCTGGTCACCGCATTGTAGGAAGGGTGTGGAAGCTTTGGAAAGGGTTCAGAGGTGATTTACTAGGATGTTGCCTGGTATGGAGGGAATGTCATACAAGGAAAGGCTGAGGGACTTGAGGCTGTTTTCGTTAGAGAGAAGAAGGTTGAGAGGTGACTTATTTGAAACATGTGAGATAATCAGAGGGTTAGATAGGGTGGATAGGGAGAGCCTTTTTGCTCAGATGGCGATGGCTAGCACGAGGGGGTATAGCTTTAACTTAGGGGGTGATAGATATAGGACAGATGTCAGAGGTAGTTACCTTACGCATGGAATGCACTGCCTGCAACAGTAGTAGACTCACCAACTTTAAGGGCATTTAAATGGTCATTGGATAAACATATGGGCGAGAATGGAATAGTGTAGGTTAGATGGGGTTCAGATTGGTTCCACAGGTCAGAGCAACATCGAGGGCCGAAGGGCCTGTACTGCGCTGGAATGTTCTATGTTCCATGATACTCCACCTGGGCTCTGTTCCCCTCCATCTCCCACACCTGCCTAATATCTACTGATAATCATCAACCTTTATATACAAATATTGTTTCTAATCCATTCTTGTACAAGAAACAGAAACCTTCCATCTTAAGTCTTTCTCTTATCCTGTCAACAGGGATCTGTCCACTACTTTTTGTCATTTATATAACATTATTTGAATGCGAGCATAAGAGGTACAGTTAGTAAGTTTGCAGGTGACACCAAAATTGGAGGTGTAGTGGACAGCGAAGAGGGTTACCTCAGATTACAACAGGATCTGGACCAGATGGGCCAATGGGCTGAGAAGTGGTAGATGGAGTTTAATTCAGATAAATGCGAGGTGCTGCATTTTGGGAAAGCAAATC
>NC_057724.1:81185721-81199233 GCF_004010195.1 Chiloscyllium plagiosum
GTACATAGATCCCTGAAAGTTGCCACCCAGGTGGATAGTACTGTGAAGAAGGCATACGTTGTGTTAGGTTTCATTGGTAGAGGGATTGAGTTCTGGAACCGCAATATCATGCTGCAATTGTACAAAACGCTAGTGTGGCCACACTTTGGAATATTGTGTACAGTTCTGGTCGCCCCATTACAGGAAGGATGTGGAAGCATTGGAAAAGGTGCAGAGGGGATTTACCAGGATGTTGCCTGGTCTGGAGGGAAGGTCTCATGAGGAAAGGCTGAGAGACTTGGGACTGTTCTCATTGGCAAGAAGAAGACTAAGAGGGGATTTGATAGAGACATACAAGATGATCAGAGGATTAGATAGGGCAGACAGTGAAAGTCTTTTCCCTAGGATGATGACGTCAGTGTGTACGAGGGGGCATAACCACAAATTGAGGGATGATAGATTTAAGACAGATGTCAGAGGCAGGTTCTTTACGCAGAGAGTGGTAAGGACGTGGAATGCATTACCTGCTAATGGAGTCAACTCAGCCACATTTGGGAGATTTAAACAATCCTTGGATAAGCACATGGATGATTTTGGGATAGTGTAGGGGGATGAGCTGAGAATAGTTCACAGGTCAGTGCAACATCGAGGGCCGAAGGACCTGTTCTCCGCTGTATTGTTCTATGTTCTAAGATAGACTGTTCCGTGTACCTGACAAAGGGAGAAGCATAGCTGGGGCCAAGTGGGTGCCCACAGGTACCCCTTTGGTTTGGAGGAAGTGAGAGGGTTGGAAGGAGAAGTTGTTGAGGGTGAAGATCAGTTCAGCCAGGCAGATGAGGGTGTTGCTGGAAGGGTACTGTTGGGGACGTTGGAAGAGGAAGAAACACAGGACTTGGAGGCCCTGGTCATGGCGGATGGAGGTGTAGAGGGATTGGATATCCATGGTGAAGATGAGCGTTCGGGGCCGGGGAAATGGAAATCTTGGAGGAGGTGGACGGCGTGGGTGGTGTCTCAAACGTGTGTGGGGAGTTCCTGGATTGTGGGGAATAGGACAGTATTGAGGTAGGTGAAGATGGGTTTGGTGGGGCAGGAGCATGCTGAGACAATGGGTCGGCCAGGGTGGTCAGGCTTGTGGATCTTGGGAAGGAGGTAGAACCGGGCAGTGCGGGGTTCCCGGACTATGAGGTTGGAAGCTGTGGGTGGGAGATCTCCTGAGGTGATGAGGTTCTGTATGGTCTGGGAGATGATGGTTTGGTGATGGGGGTGGGGTTGTGGTCGAGGGGGTGATAAGAGGATGTGTCTGTGGGTTAGTGTATGAATAGGAAGGGTTTGGAGGGATATGAGCCAAGTTCTGGCAAATGAGTTGAGATTAATTTAGGACACCTGGTCAGCATGGACAAGTTGGACTGTCTCTCGGACTCTGGTCTGCTCTAAAGGCTAATACAGGCCATATTGTGTTCAGGGACTCTCCCCTGTCAGTTTTGCTGACTTGGACACTTAGCGGGTTTAAGATTCATGTGCGATAAATGCACCTTATAGACCTGTCTTCTTAATCGTGCTATAACCTTTTCGTCTAAGATCTTATAGAGTCATCAGCATGGAAACAGGCCCTTCGGTCCAATCAGTCCATACTGACCATTATCTTAAACTAGACTAGTCCCCCCTGCCTGCTCCTGGCCCATATCCCTCCAAACCTTTCCTAACCATGTCTCTATCCAAATGTCTTTTAAACACTGTAACTGTACCCACACCCACCACTTCCTCAGAAACTTTATTCCATATGCGAATAACCTTTTGTGAAAAAAGTTGCCTTTCATGTCCTTTTTAAATCACTCTCCCCTTACCTTAAAAATATATCCCCAGTCTTGATCTCCCCCACCCTCGGGAATAGATACTACCATTAACCCTATCTATACCTCTCATTATTTTATAAAGCTTATTCCTTATAAATCTAATTCAATTCCCATCACAACTGCACCTGCAATGTGTTTGCCCACCCGCTCAACTTTGTCAAAATCACCTTGAAGCCTCCTGGTCTACACCTCATAACTCACAGTCCCACCTAGTTTTATGTCACCAGAAAACTTGGAAATATTGCTTTTGGTTCCTTCCTCCGAACTGTTAATCTATGTTGTAACTCGTTGAGGTCCCAACACTGATCCCTACGGTTCCCTACTCGTCATTTCCTACCACTCAGAAAAAGACCCATTTTTTTCCATTCTCTGTATCCTGTCACCATCCATGTCAATATATTATACCCTCCCCCTTCCCCCCCCCCCCCCCCCCCCCATCCCATGAACCATTTATGAAAGACCTTGTCAAAAGCCTTCTGGAAATCCTGATAAACCACATATACTGGGCTCCCCATATCTATTTTACTAACTCTATTCTCTAAAAGCTTCATTAGATTTATTAAACATGATTTGTCTTTCATAAACCCAGGTTCCTTTCTCCAATCCTGCTAGTGCTTCCTAAATGTTCTGTTGTGATAGACGGGAGCCTTTCCCCATCACAGATCATACGCTGACTGGTCTGTAATTCTGATTTTCTCTCCCTTTTTAAATCGTGTCTTTACCATTACCACCTTCTAACCGGTAGGAGCGGCTCCAGAGTATATTGAATTTTGGAAGGCACCACCGATGTGAATAATATTCCCAGGCTGCTCCCGTTAATATCTGAGATGTCGATGATCAGGTCCTGGAATTTGTCAGCACTGTCAAGAGTACGGTGCTGGAAAAGCACAGCAGGTGGGTTGTGATGATGAAGGGTATGTCCACAGCGTCGATTCTCCTGCTCCTCGGATGCTGCCTGACCTGCTGTGCTTTTCCAGCACCACACCCTGAGCTCCGATCTCCAGCATCACTTTCTCCTATTTAGCAGCATTGATACCATTAATTTCCCCAGCACCACTTTCTCATTAATACTGATCTCCTTCAGTCAGTATTAATGAGATTTCCGAATATTTCTGGGAGGTTATTTGTACCTTTGTCTGTGAAGAGGGATATAAATTTACTTATTCAATCCCCTGCCGTTTCCTGGTTCCTTGTTATAAGTTGCCGAGTTTCTGACTGGAAGGAACCTACATTTGCTTCACTAAAACTTCTCCTCTTCATATTTTCATAGAAGCTTTTATAGTTAATTTTTTAAATTTCCCAGCAAGTTTACCCTCAAACTCTATTATTTCCCTCTTGATTAAACTTTTTGTCATCTGTTGATGAAAGCTAAAATGCTCCCAGTCCTCAGCTTGCTGCTTTTTCCGGCCACTTTATATGTCTCCTCTTTGGGTCTAATACTATCCTTCATTTCTTTTGTAAGGCATGATTGAGCCACTTTTCCTTTTTATTTTTATGTCAGAAAGGAATGAATAATTTTTCTCAATATATGCACACATTCTTTCAATCTTAACCATTGCCTGACCATCGTCCACCCCTTCAGTAAGGTTCCCTAATCCATTATTGTTAATTTCCACCTCATATCTCCCTTTCCATTTGAACTCAGGATCTTAGTTTCAGATTCAACTACTTTCTTCTCCATCTTAGTGAAGAATGTTATCAGATTATGGTTGCTGTTCCCCAAGGGCCCTTGCACATGCAGATTGTTCATTAATCCTTCCTCAGTGCTCAGTGCCCAACTGCTTGTTTTCCTGTTGGTTCATTGATAGAAGGTTAACACATGTACAGTCAGGAAATCCTCCTCCACAATACTGTTACTAATTTACTTTGTCCAATTTATATGTAATTAGATTTTGAGATCTAGATGTTTTTCTTATCTTTTGGTTTTTCTTTCATTTCTGTGGTTGTTTTTTTGAGATTCTGTTGTTGTAACCAAGCTGATGCTGGACGATGGTGACACTGTATATTTGTCACTGTATCCTGTTATCCCTGTCCTCGAGTACACATGACAATAAAATCGAGTTCTGATTCTAATTCTAAGTTCAAGTTACCCATGATTTCAGTTGGTCCCTTTATTACATCCATCTCCAATCTCCTGTTGAATACCTTCCCTTACATCTGGAGGCCTTTTAAAACCCATAATAATGTGTTTCTTATCTCCACCCAAACAGATTCCACGTCAGGATCTCCCAAGCAAATATTCTTCTTCCCGACTGCATTGATTTTATTCCTTTATGAGCAATATTACTCTGATAAAACCCCAGTATTACCCCACCACTGGGGTATATTACTGAATATTACCCCAATATTACCCCACCTCCTTTCCCTTCAGTCTGTCCTTCCTAAATAATGAATACCCTGCTTGATGTTCACTTCCAATCCTTGGTCACCCTGCAGCCATGTGTCTGTATTCATAATGACATCACAATCATTTAGATCGATTTGTGTTGCTAATTCAATGACTTTATTGGAAGTGTTCTCTGTGCATGAAGACCAGAAGACCATAAGACATAGGTGCAGAAATTAGACCATTCAGCCCATTGGGTCTGCTCTGCCATTCAAGTATGGCTGATAGGTTCATGAACCCTATTCTCCCGCTTTCTCCCCATAACCCTTGATCCCCTTGACAATCAACAACCTCTCTGTCTCAGTCTTAGATATACTCAATGTCCCGGCCTCACCAGCCTTCTGTGGCAGTGAATTCCATAGATTCCCCACTCTCTGGCTGAAGAAGCTTCTCCTTATCTCCGCTCTAAAAGGGCTTCCCTTTACCCTAAAGCTGTGCCCTTGGGTCCTAGTCTCTTCTACTGATGAAAACATCTTCCCAACATCCATTCTGTCCAGGCCTTTCAGTATTCTCTATGTTTCAATTAGATCCCCTCCCCCCCTCCAACCATCCTTCTAAACTCCATAAACTCCACCAAGTATAGACCCAGCATCTTCAAGCATTCCTCATATGTTAAGCTTTTCATTCCTAGGACCATTCTCATGAACCAGCTCAGGACCCGCTTCAGGACCAGTACATCCTTCCTGAGGTATGGGGCCCAAAACTGTGCCCAATACTCCAATAATGGTCTGAACAGAGCCTTATACAACATCAGGAGTACATCCCTGCTTTTATATTCAAATCCCCTCAAAATAAATGCCATCATTGTATTTGCCTTCCTAACTACTGACTCAACCTGCAAGTGTACCTTGAGTGAATCCCGGATTAAAACTCCCAAGTCTTTTTGCACTTCAGATTTCTGAATTTTCTCCCCATATAGAAAACAGTCCATGCCTCTGTACATGACCTCACACTTTCCTACATTGTCCTCCATCTGCCACTTCTGTGCCCACTCTCCTACCCTGTCCAAATCCTTCTGCAGCCTCCCTGCCTCCTCAATGCTACCTGTCCCTCTATCTATCTTTGTATCATGTGCAGACGTATGCCCGCAGTTCCTTCAGCTAGATTGTTAATGTATAAAGTGAAATGTTGTGATCCCAACACTGAGCCTTGCAGAACCATATTTGTCACGGGCTGCCTTCCTGAGAAGGACCCTTTTATCCCCACTCCCTGCTTCCTGCCAGACAGCCAGGCTTCTATCCATAGTTGCATCTTGCCTCTGACACCATGGGCCTCCTGTGTGGCACCTTGTCAAAGGCCTTCTTGAAGTCCAGGAAGATAGCATTCATTGGCTCTCCTTGGTCTAACTTGCCCATTATTTCCTCTAAAGAATTCTCACAGATTTGTCAGGTGTGATCTCCCCTTTATGAAACCATGCTGACTTTGCCCTGTTCTACCATACACTTCCAAGGATTCAGAAATCTCATCCTTCACAATGGATTCCAGGGTCTTACACATGACCAAGGTTTGGGTAATCAGTCTGTAATTTTCTGTCATTAAGAAGCAAAGACTTTGTCTTTTTTCATCTTGTTAGTTATTTCAGCTTTATTTTCAATCGACCCCATTAGTATCTCACCCTTATTTTTTGAGGTTAGGAGAATATGGAACTTGCACCCACAGGGAATGGTTCAGGTGAGTGGTATGCACTTTTTTTCAGGGTAACAGTTATAAAGACAAGGGAGGAAGGAACGCTGGAGTAAGATGGGGAGGAGGGTGGGAAGAGATTGAATGAGGAATGAAACAGCACATGAAGCAGATGGCCCGAATGGCCTGTGACAGAGTGCCAATTGGATGTAATTCTATTGGTTGAATGTGGAAGTCAGACTCAGTTGGGAGAATCTGATGGAAAACAATTGCTCCTCCGGGATAGCACCTCAACACCGCAATGATCAGGAAAACTCTCCGAACGCGATATAACGTTTCAATAATCTCCAAACTCTCCAAGAAAGTGACTTAAACTCACAGCAATTAAGTCAATTGAGACATTGCACTTATTCGAAGTCACAAAGCTTTACCACGTGTACCTCCCACAGAGATTAAATGGTGACAGAATCTCAATGATTTCAGGTTTCTATTCCTTCAAGAATCAGATTGTTTTTGTTCAAACTGTGAACTGAGAATGGGAAGTGAGTATCTGCGATTATAATTATACATTTAGGAACAATAACCTGCTCTAATTGTGACAAACAAATCCTACATTTATTGTAAAGAGAGTGAACTGGGGTAACGGAGTGATTCACCCTCTGTGCTACTTTCTGACAAACTGTTGTTGAATGCTTTTCCTTTTGCAATGTCAATGTGAATTCTGCTGTACTCAGCATTGTTCGGCAGATAGTGTGAGATTACACACCCCAACTATAATGGCTCACCAAAACCCTCTGGAAACTGCTCCATTGGGTTGAAAGAAAAAGTCATTTGGGTGATAAGTGTCATGAAATTTTAATGAGCCTAACCCCTTTCCGAATGTGGTGTTTCCCCCCGTGGTTTACATCTGGCAAGTCTGATACATTCTATCACATCATTAACTTTCCTTTGTAATAGAAACAGAAAATAGAGGGCTCCTGTGGTGCACTGATGGTGTGGGGAGTGTGGTGCTGGAAAAGCACAGCCGGTCAGGCAGCATCCCAGGAGCAGGAGGGGCAAAGTTTTGGGTAGAAGCCCTGGTGGTAGTGTCCCTACTTCTGAACCAGGAGGCCTGCCTTCAAATCCCAAGGACAGCAGACACATGTAACTCCATCTCTGAACAGGTTAATTAGACAATATCTGAAAACAGAGTTCTGGAGAAACTCAGCAGGCCTGGCAGTCTCTGTGGAGAGAGAAATAGAGTTAACATTTCGAGTTGCACGTAATGCTTCCCGCAGGTGCTGCCAGAATTTCTCCAGCAATTTCAGTTTTTGTTTCAGATCTCCAGTAGTTCTTTTCTTCATTACTTGTCTTTACTTTCAGTCATACAACAGTCCCTGACTTTATCCATCTGTAAAGTTTGACACTCCTTGCTGTTTCCAAACGAGATCCACTGCATCTCAATACTCAGGAGGAGCTTGAAGAAACATCAGGCACTTGGCTCCATGGTGGTGATGCAGTAATGTCAATCAATTTCCAAGTTGGGGAGTATATGTCCTGCAGGGTTACCACCAGATGGTGACGTCCCTTTTAGAAACTTGTTGGTAAACGTGCTTCCACTGTCCTTTCAGGCAACACGTTCCAGATCAGAGAACATCTGGGTAATCAAATCACTTCCCCACCCACTGCCCCCAGTCCCCATTTCCCCAGCTCTCTGTCACTCTCCGTAAATGTGGGTTCATCCCAACCCTCCTTTCACAACATGCAGATTCCTTCAGTATTCTGAATACCTCGGAATATCTCCATGTAACCTCTCCTAAAGAATCTCTACTCAAAGGAGAAAAACACCCAGACTCTGTAAGTGGCAGCAGTCCCCAGTCCCCGGCCAAGTTGAGTAGGTTTATAGAGTCAATAGCCAGAGACTTTTCCCCAGGGCAGGATTGACTGGTACGAGGAGTCATAATTTGAAGATATTAGGAGGAAGGTATAAAGGAGACGTCAGAGGAAGGTTCTTTACCCAGAGAGTTGTGAATGCATGGGATGCGTTGCCAGTGGTGGTGGAAGCAGAGTCATTGGGGACATTTAAGCGACTGCTGGACATACACATGGATAGCAGTGAGTTGAGGGGTGTGTAGGTTAAGTTATTATATTTTACATTAGGATTAAATCTCAGCACAACATCGTGGGCCGCAGGGCCTGTTCTGTGCTGTACCTTTCTATGATCAATGTTTCCTCCACACTTTCCACAGCTCTTTTGGAAACGCTATGTGCCCAGGTATTGAACACGATTCTCCAATATCTCACAGGCAATTCGTGGAGGCATTTGTCTCCCTTTGCTAATACAGCTGAGAACTTCATCAGAAACAGAAAATGTTTGCAAACCACAGCAGGTCAGGGAGGATCCATGCAGGGAGAGCAAGCTAACATTTCCAGCCTAGATGAGTCTTTGTTTGAGTTGGTGTCACCCTGTGGTCTCCAGCATTTGTTGTTTTCTGTAAAGATCCCAGGCTCTGCAGTAATTTGCTCCAACATGAAGAATTCCACTGTTTTATTGATGTGGAGGAGCCGGTGTTAGACTGGGCTGGACAAATTTGGAAGCACTAGCTTTTGGAGCGCTGCTCCTTCATCAGGTGGTTGACTTCCAAATAAATCTGTTGGACTATAAGCTGGTGTTGTGTGATGTTTGACATTGTGTTATTGAACAGCCTTTCCAACTGCTCCTGTGACTGAGACTGAAACAATCCCCATCACTGACACTGGGTAGGACTCACCATGGGCTGGGTTTGCCCCCAACACCTTCCTTCCTGGTCAGCCTCCAGAGGATGCTCTCCCTCTCATGGGACAGTGGAATCACACCCGTTAACCCAATGGGGAGAGGTGTTTGCCATCACACAAGACCTGGCTTATTGTGGGACAGCAATGAGCTGCCAGTGCCATTGTGGGCTGATCAACATTGTCCCTGAGACAGTGGGGGAGAGCGCATGGTCTGGTCTGTCTCCCTGAAGACCCCAAACCCTGCTCACACCCCATCCCCAACTCCCAATGACATCACTGCAGTCGGTGGTATTTAACCTTTTCAGTCATTATCCCCTCATCTAACCGTTACCTTCAATGTGCACGAGCCCTGGGGCTATTTGCTCCTGCAGTCCAATAATTGGAATATTGAGTTTACTTTGCCTCCTGTTCATTCTTCATCGAGCATGTATCACGTCCCACATCTCTCCCTGTTACCTTACACACT
Organism: Chiloscyllium plagiosum; assembly: GCF_004010195.1. Classification (NCBI taxonomy): domain Eukaryota; kingdom Metazoa; phylum Chordata; class Chondrichthyes; order Orectolobiformes; family Hemiscylliidae; genus Chiloscyllium; species Chiloscyllium plagiosum. The sequence continues at coordinate 81,194,783 of NC_057724.1, forward strand.
CCTCTCCTTGTACCTAACACACTCCTCTCCCTGTACCTTACACACACCTCTCCCTGTTACCTTACACACACCTCTCCCTGTACCTTACACACACCTCTCCCTGTACCTTACACACACCTCTCCCTGTTACCTTACACACACCTCTCCCTGTACCTTACACACACCTCTCCTTGTTTCCTTACAATTTTTCACTAGTGAGTGTCGCTCTGAAAGCTGTGCCATGGTTGATTACCTCCTTCCCTGAATTTCCTGTTGTCGATCACAGGGGAAAGTATGCCCCTGTCCGCCAGGTCATTTTCTTTGATATATGTTACAGGAGATTAGTCTCTAATAATAACCCCAAGGAAACCACTCCCTCTCCATTAACTCCATCCAGCCGGAAAATGTGTCGCTGGCTGCAATGACTAGGTGTTGGAGCTGAGCAGTGTTTCAGTGACCCTCCGCAGGATTATAAAACCACAGGTGATCTGTCAGGTATGCAGACAGGTGAACAAAAACCTCCCGCTGTAAAATCCATGAGAAACAGGACCAGGAGGAGACCATTCAGCCCCGTGAGCCAGTTCCATTGTTGAATCGGATCTCTGCTGATGCGACATTCATCATATCCCCTTTCCTCCTAACCCTTGATGCCCGACTGATCAGGAATCTCTCTCTGTTTCTCTCTCAGCTTTATATACCCGGCAGGGCACTCTGCCCCCACAGCTGTCTCTGGTAAGGAAATCCAAAGGCTCACAACCCTCTGAGCAAAGGCATACCTCCTCACCTCAGTCTTCAACTGGTGCCCCTTTATTCTGAGACTCTGCCCTCTGCTCCTCGACTCCTCTGAGGGGAAATACCCTCTCACCATTGACCCTCTCCAGTCCCTTAAGAGTCTGATATGTCTCAGTGAGAGCACCTCTGATTGTTTGTAACCCCAGTGAGTAGCGTCCAACCTGTTGACCCAGGAGGTTGGACTCGAAGAGAGTTCTAAAGGAGGGGAGATGTGGAGAGGGAGAGGATGAGAATTGCTGAGCCCAGAGCTACAGTATTTATACAGTACTAAAACGCCAGATATATCATAGAATCCCTCCAGTGTGGAAACATGCTATTCAGCCCAACAGGTCCGCACTGACCCTCAAAGACTAACCCACCCAGACCCATTCCCCTACCCTATTATCCTACATTCACACCTGACTAATGCACCTAACCTACACATCCCTGAACATCATGTGGCAATTTAGTCTGGCCAATTCACCTAATCTGCACATCTTTGGACACAGGGAGGAAACCCACGCAGACACGGACAATCACCCGAGGCTGGAGTCGAACCCAGGTCCCTCGCATTGTGAGGCAGCAGTGCTAACCACTAAGCCACCGTGGTGCCCTGCCCAATGGGTAGAAGCACAGAGATTTTGGAGGGTTGTGGGGCTAAGTGAGATCACAGAAACAGACAGGGGCAAGGACATGAAAGAATTTGAAAACTGGGCTGTGAATTCTAAAATGATGATATTGTTTAACCTGGAGCCAATGTAGGTCATTGAGCACAGGAGGTGGTATTGCTCAGGACTGGTCTCCAGGCAGCTAGGGTTTGGATGACCTTCAGTTAATGGAGGGTAGGTAACAGGAGAGCAGCAAAGAGTGTGTTGGAATTATCGAAGTGAAAGGTAACAATGAGGTGAATTCAGGTCTCAGCAGATGGGGCAGAGAAGGAGCTGGTGCTGGTCAAGTGTTACTGAGGTGGAAATAGGCGGTTATCATGATGGTGGAGATAAGAAGTTAGAAACTCACCTCGGGGTCAAATGTGACACTAAGGTTGTGAACAGACTGGTTTAGCCTCAGGCCATGGTTAAGGAGGTGCATGTAGCTGATGGCCATTATTTCTGCTCACTGTCCCTTATCCAGTTATATACACAGACCACTTCTTTCAGCCAATCAGCTTCAATATAGACAGAAAAAATGATGCTGTGTAATTTTATTCAGCATCTTTCATGAGCCCATACATCAGCTGATTGAAATCTCACCAACACCAGTACTTGGTTCAGCAAAGGGCTATGTTCGGTTTGTTTAAACTGATGCACTTTCATTTTGTACCTTCCAATGGCAGTTTGTTTTAGCTCGTATTCCAGTCACTAAAAGTATTCCAGGATTGTGACCCAGCCACACTGAAGGAACGTCGATGTGTTTCCAAATCAGGGCGGGAGTGATTTGAATGGGAATCCACAGAGAGTGCTCTTCCCTCACATGTTCCCACAGCGTACTCCATTCACTCTCCTTTTGCCCATTTAACTAATCGATCAATATTTCTATCAATATTCCTTTGCTAACTGTTTCTTGCCTTTCCACGTTGTTTTTTTGCTGTTTGCAGATTTGGCTCCAGTTCATTCCCCTCCTCCCAACTGTCTCAGTCACGTACACTGTCAACAGTTGTGGCCCCAGCACTGATGCCTGTGGAACGCACTGTCATGGGTCAACTTCCTGAAAAGAAACTGCTATCCCCACTCACTGTTCCCTGCCCAATAGCCTCTACTTGACGTGGGGTGGGGGGGTGGCGAAGGGAGGTGGGGGGTGGCGAAGGGGTGTGGTGTGTGGGAGAGTCTAGGACAGCACAGTCTCAGAATGAGGGGTCACCCACTGAAGATAACGATGAGGAGGAATGTCTTCTCTCGGAGAGGAGGGAACCTGTAGAATTCTTTCCCACAGAGGGCTGTCGGGGCTGGGTCATTAATTATATTCAAGGCTGAGACAGGGAGATTTTTATTCATGAAGGGAATCAAGGATTATGGGGAAAAAACAGGAAAGTGGAGTCGGAGGTTATCAGATCAGCCATGACCTCAGTGAATGGTCTACATTTTATAGTTTTATATTCTAGGTTCACAACTCCCTCGGTTGTTCGGAATGTGGTTGATCAGTAACTGTCCTCCGATATGACTGAGGTTGCTCTGGTCTGTTTGATGGAGAATGCTGGAAATCTTGAGGAGGACCAGGCAGTTTCTGTGGACAGCCCCAGGGCAATGTCCCTGCTCACTGACACCTCGTCATGTTCGGGTGTGATCTCCTCACTCTGAAATGTAGCCCTGACTTTGAATAGATCACAAGGTGGGTGAAGTGTGGATCCACATAATCCCAGCAGTTCTGATATCTCTGGGACAATCTGGGGAAGATCTGAAATGCTGGCAGTGGAGATGGAGGTAAGGACAGTCTGCTCACCTCTGGTTAATGGCCAACCAACTCCTCTGGAAAATGCCATTTCTTCTGTACCTTTCACACCTGGCAATTCACTGTGTGGACAAAGACAGCATTTCTGATCACTTGGGAGTCGATGGATCAGCTCCATTTGGACATCAATTTCCTCTCCTTCTGGAATGTTTGACACTGGGTACAGAGAGGGAACTCCAGAGCTCCTAGCCCAGGGAACTGGAGACACAGCCTCCAATGGTAGAGTGACTAAAATAAAACTTAAAGTGAAACGATCTGAATCAAAGCGCTATTTATTCAAAAAAAGATAAAAACACACAGATAAGAGACGAGATTCAGTAATTTTGGGCAAGCTGTTCTGAATCACTCAATGTCTTTGTTGAATTGTTTGAAGATTCTATGAATAGTTTGACAAACAGGTGTCAACAATGCAGATGTTCCAAGTGCTTTTAACTTCGATAACTGCTGCTATCATAGACTGCACATTGCAAGTTAATCTACATTACACCAGTGAGCTCAGCCCACAGCATTGTGCTGTCAGTGGTTTGAAATCCATCCCCAACTCAAGAACCAGCTACGTTACACGATGTTACAGATGTCAACCAGTCACAAAACCCAACAATCTGGCACCAACACTGGGGTTAAAGATGCCAAGAAATTGTGGCATTTTAAAAAGCTGATGGATGTTTGTGGTTGTGCTGAAGTGTGAGATATGTAGGTGTGTGATGGGAGGACCAGTGATACTCATTAACACTTTCATGACTGTGTTCTGTTTTCAGATCTGAAATATATTTGTTGGCCTGTGCCTGTGATCTGCCGAATGCTGAGCAGTGTGAAATACAGACAGTCAACTGAAAACATTCAAAATGCAGCAAAGCGAGATAGGATGTTCATTTATATAGCACCTTTCACAACCTCCAAGCATCATGTTGACACTGACATGGCCAACTCGGGCTCAGTGGCTCAAGCACACTTTGTAAAGTGTTTGCAGCCAATGGCTAACTTTCAACATGCACTGACTTGGAATGTCAGAAACCCAGCCGTCAACTCATTGACAGCAAGATCCTACAAACAGCAACGTGGGAATGACCACATCATTTGCTCCCGTGATGTTGATTGAGGGTAGGTTTGGGCTGGTCAACAGGGAGCTGGAGGTGGGGGGAACCTGGTGAGGGAGGTGGTTACCAGCAAATAGACACAATGTCCAACCAACAGAGTGAGATCCTCAGGAGCAGCAAAGCCAAAGGGAGCAGTTTAAGGGAATACCCCAGCTCAAT
>NC_057724.1:81199733-81207654 GCF_004010195.1 Chiloscyllium plagiosum
GCAGAGGTTCGGAACAAGGGCAGAACATTGTGTCAGGAGGACAATCTTTACAGACGACTGGAATGTGCAATTATCTGGACAATGCTGGATTGAAGACACTTTGTCATGTGACATCTGGGAATTGAAAAGTCAAAAGATCAGAGAATTCTGGATTATCTGTTTGTTGGAAAACATTTCATGGAGTTTTTAAGAGAGGGAAGAAGTGAATTGGGATGGCACGGTGGCTCAGTGGTCAGCACTGCTGCCTCACAGCACCAGGGAGCCAGGTTCGATTCCAGCCTCGGGTGACTGTCTGTGTGGAGTTTGCACATTCTCCCCGTGTCTGCGTGGGTTTCCTCCCACAGTCACAAAGATTGCCCATGGTGTTCAGGGATGTGTAGGTTAGGTGCGTTAGTCAGGGGTAAATGTAGAGTAATAGGGTAGGGGAATGGGTCAGGGTGGGTTACTCTTCAGAGGGTCGGTGTGGACTTGTTGGGCCGAAGGGCCTGTTTCCACTCGGTAGGGATTCTGTTAATCAATTGCTTCATACAACGTTGACCTAAAGAGAACTTTAGTGCAACTTACCGTTCCCAAAGTTTGGAGAAAGAATTAAATTCTTTCGTGATCCATTTGAAGATGCTGTTGTTGAATTTGAGTTGAAGGATGTTTTGGAATGAGTGTTGAAGCTTTTCATTACACCCCTCAGGTTTCCACTTGTGGCAGTCCTGCTCCACTCTGTAATTAGAAACAAGCTCAGTATCAGAGGGCATACAGGAGGCTACTCAGCCCATCCGGCATGTGCCAGCCCTCGGAAGGACCAATACACACAGTGCCATTTCCACACTGTCTCCCTTCAGCCCTGTGCAATCCCCCTGGTCATGGTCTAGAAGATTACGAGGGACATGGACAGGGCAGGTAGAAAGCAGCTGATTCCCTGACGCAAGGAGTCAATAAGAAGAAGGTACACTATCAAGGTGAAAGCAAGGAGGGTTACAGGGTAAAGTTCCACCCTGAGGAAGGCGGGAGTCTGGGATCTGCTGTCTGGGACAATCGTTGAGACAGAAAACCTCATAAGCTTCGAAAAGTAATTGGATGAGCACTTGAAGTGTCATAAGGTACAAGACCAAGGGCCACTTGCAGGAAGGTAGGACTGGGGTCATTAGGTTAAGAATCATAGAGTCATACAGCAGAGAAACAGACCCTTCGGCCCAACCTGTCCATATGGACCAGAACTAAAGGGCATAGGTTTAGGGTGAGAGGGGAAAGATATAAAAGAGACCTAAGGGGTAACATTTCACACAGAGGGTGGTACGTGTATGGAATGAGCTGCCAGAGGATGTGGTGGAGGCTGGTACAATTGCAACATTTAAGAGGCATTTGGATGGGTATATGAATAGGAAGGGTTTGGAGGGATAGGTGCCGGGTGCTGGCAGGTGGGACTAGATTGGGTTGGGATATCTGGTCGGCATGGACGGGTTGGACCGAAGGGTCTGTTTCCGTGCTGTACGTCTCTATGACACAGCACTTCCTGGTCAGGAATGGGTTGAGTAATCTCAGGTAGTGAGTCTCACCAGAATACTCGCTGAGTTGAAACCTGCCGCAGCACAGGTGGACCCTCCACTGGGAACAGACATTATCCTTCAGCAAACAGTGAAACACAAAGATGAAGAATCCTGTGAAGACAAAGCACATCATTGGAGGCCTCCATTTCACCAGGGCACTGACGGGAAAGACCCTCCCCCAGCCTGCTCACAGGGACAGGGGGCCACTCAGCCCCTCTCCCCCAGCCTGCTCACAGGGGCAGGAGGCCACTCAGCCCCTCTACCCCAGCCTGCTCACAGGGACAGGAGGCCACTCAGCCCCTCTCGCCCAGCCTGCTCACAGGGACAGGAGGCCATTCAGCCCCTCTCCCCCAGCCTGCTCACAGGGACAGGGGGCCATTCAGCCCTCTCCCCCAGCCTGCTCCACAGGGACAGGAGGCCACTCAGCCCCTCTCCCCCAGCCTGCTCCACAGGGACAGGCGACCATTCAGCCCCACCTCCCCCAGCCTGCTCACAGGGACAGGGGACCACTCAGCCCCTCTCCCCCAGCCTGCTCACAGGGACAGGAGGCCATTCAGCCTCACCTCCCCCAGCCTGTTCCACAGGGACAGGAGGCCATTCAGCCGCTCTACCCCAGCCTGCTCCACAGGGACTGGAGACCATTCAGCCCATCTACCCCAGCCTGCTCACAGGGACAGGGGGCCATTCAGCCCCTCTCCCCCAGCCTGCTCAACAGGGGCAGGGGGCCACTCAGCCCCTCTCCCCCAGCCTGCTCGCAGGGGCAGGGGGCCACTCAGCCCCTCTCCCCCAGCCTGCTCGCAGGGACAGGGGGCCACTCAGCCCCTCTCCCCCAGCCTGCTCACAGGGACAGGGGGCCACTCAGCCCCTCTCCCACAGCCTGCTCACAGGGGCAGGGGGCCACTCAGCCGCTCTCCCCCAGCCTGCTCACAGGGACAGGGGGCCACTCAGCCCCTCTCCCCCAGCCTGCTCACAGGGACAGGGGGCCACTCAGCCCCTCTCCCGCAGCCTGCTCACAGGGGCAGGGGGCCACTCAGCCCCTCTCCCCCAGCCTGCTCACAGGGACAGGGGGCCACTCAGCGCTCTCCCCCAGCCTGCTCACAGGGACAGGGGGCCACTCAGCCCCTCTCCCCCAGCCTGCTCACAGGGACAGGGGGCCACTCAGCCCCACTCCCCCAGCCTGCTCACAGGGACAGGGGGCCACTCAGCGCTCTCCCCCAGCCTGCTCACAGGGACAGGGGGCCACTCAGCCCCTCTCCCCCAGCCTGCTCACAGGGACAAGGGGCCACTCAGCCCCTCTCCACCAGCCTGCTCACAGGGACAGGGGGCCACTCAGCCCCTCTCCCCCAGCCTGCTCACAGGGACAGGGGGCCACTAAGTCCCTCTCCCCCAGCCTGCTCACAGGGACAGGGGGCCATTCAGCCCCTCTCCCCCAACCTGCTCCACAGGGTCAGGGGGCCATTCAGCACCTCTCACCCAGCCTGCTCCACAGGGACAGGAGGCCATTCAGCCCCTCTCCCCCAGCCTGCTCACGGGGACAGGGGGCCACTCAGCCCCTCTCCCCCAACCTGCTCCACAGGGACAGGGGGCCATTCAGCCCCTCTCCCCCAGCCTGCACACAGGAACAGGGGGCCACTCAGCCCCTCTCCCCCAGCCTGCTCCACAGGGACAGGGGGCCACTCAGCCCCTCTCCCCCAGCCTGCTCACAGGGACAGGGGGCCATTCAGCCCCTCTCCCCCAGCCTGCTCACAGGGACAGGGGGCCACTCAGCCCCTCTCCCCCAGCCTGCTCACAGGGACAGGGGGCCACTCAGCCCCTCTCCCCCAGCCTGCTCACAGGGACAGGGGGCCACTCAGCCCCTCTCCCCCAGCCTGCTCACAGGGACAGGGGGCCACTCAGCCCCTCTCCCCCAGCCTGCTCACAGGGACAGGGGGCCACTCAGCCCCTCTCCCCCAGCCTGCTCACAGGGACAGGGGGCCACTCAGCCCCTCTCCCCCAGCCTGCTCACAGGGACAGGGGGCCACTCAGCCCCTCTCCCCCAGCCTGCTCACAGGGACAGGGGGCCACTCAGCCCCTCTCCCCCAGCCTGCTCACAGGGACAGGGGGCCACTCAGCCCCTCTCCCCCAGCCTGCTCACAGGGACAGGGGGCCACTCAGCCCCTCTCCCCCAGCCTGCTCACAGGGACAGGGGGCCACTCAGCCCCTCTCCCCCAGCCTGCTCACAGGGACAGGGGGCCACTCAGCCCCTCTCCCCCAGCCTGCTCACAGGGACAGGGGGCCACTCAGCCCCTCTCCCCCAGCCTGCTCACAGGGACAGGGGGCCACTCAGCCCCTCTCCCCCAGCCTGCTCACAGGGACAGGGGGCCACTCAGCCCCTCTCCCCCAGCCTGCTCACAGGGACAGGGGGCCACTCAGCCCCTCTCCCCCAGCCTGCTCACAGGGACAGGGGGCCACTCAGCCCCTCTCCCCCAGCCTGCTCACAGGGACAGGGGGCCACTCAGCCCCTCTCCCCCAGCCTGCTCACAGGGACAGGGGGCCACTCAGCCCCTCTCCCCCAGCCTGCTCACAGGGACAGGGGGCCACTCAGCCCCTCTCCCCCAGCCTGCTCACAGGGACAGGGGGCCACTCAGCCCCTCTCCCCCAGCCTGCTCACAGGGACAGGGGGCCACTCAGCCCCTCTCCCCCAGCCTGCTCACAGGGACAGGGGGCCACTCAGCCCCTCTCCCCCAGCCTGCTCACAGGGACAGGGGGCCACTCAGCCCCTCTCCCCCAGCCTGCTCACAGGGACAGGGGGCCACTCAGCCCCTCTCCCCCAGCCTGCTCACAGGGACAGGGGGCCACTCAGCCCCTCTCCCCCAGCCTGCTCACAGGGACAGGGGGCCACTCAGCCCCTCTCCCCCAGCCTGCTCACAGGGACAGGGGGCCACTCAGCCCCTCTCCCCCAGCCTGCTCACAGGGACAGGGGGCCACTCAGCCCCTCTCCCCCAGCCTGCTCACAGGGACAGGGGGCCACTCAGCCCCTCTCCCCCAGCCTGCTCACAGGGACAGGGGGCCACTCAGCCCCTCTCCCCCAGCCTGCTCACAGGGACAGGGGGCCACTCAGCCCCTCTCCCCCAGCCTGCTCACAGGGACAGGGGGCCACTCAGCCCCTCTCCCCCAGCCTGCTCACAGGGACAGGGGGCCACTCAGCCCCTCTCCCCCAGCCTGCTCACAGGGACAGGGGGCCACTCAGCCCCTCTCCCCCAGCCTGCTCACAGGGACAGGGGGCCACTCAGCCCCTCTCCCCCAGCCTGCTCACAGGGACAGGGGGCCACTCAGCCCCTCTCCCCCAGCCTGCTCACAGGGACAGGGGGCCACTCAGCCCCTCTCCCCCAGCCTGCTCACAGGGACAGGGGGCCACTCAGCCCCTCTCCCCCAGCCTGCTCACAGGGACAGGGGGCCACTCAGCCCCTCTCCCCCAGCCTGCTCACAGGGACAGGGGGCCACTCAGCCCCTCTCCCCCAGCCTGCTCACAGGGACAGGGGGCCACTCAGCCCCTCTCCCCCAGCCTGCTCACAGGGACAGGGGGCCACTCAGCCCCTCTCCCCCAGCCTGCTCACAGGGACAGGGGGCCACTCAGCCCCTCTCCCCCAGCCTGCTCACAGGGACAGGGGGCCACTCAGCCCCTCTCCCCCAGCCTGCTCACAGGGACAGGGGGCCACTCAGCCCCTCTCCCCCAGCCTGCTCACAGGGACAGGGGGCCACTCAGCCCCTCTCCCCCAGCCTGCTCACAGGGACAGGGGGCCACTCAGCCCCTCTCCCCCAGCCTGCTCACAGGGACAGGGGGCCACTCAGCCCCTCTCCCCCAGCCTGCTCACAGGGACAGGGGGCCACTCAGCCCCTCTCCCCCAGCCTGCTCACAGGGACAGGGGGCCACTCAGCCCCTCTCCCCCAGCCTGCTCACAGGGACAGGGGGCCACTCAGCCCCTCTCCCCCAGCCTGCTCACAGGGACAGGGGGCCACTCAGCCCCTCTCCCCCAGCCTGCTCACAGGGACAGGGGGCCACTCAGCCCCTCTCCCCCAGCCTGCTCACAGGGACAGGGGGCCACTCAGCCCCTCTCCCCCAGCCTGCTCACAGGGACAGGGGGCCACTCAGCCCCTCTCCCCCAGCCTGCTCACAGGGACAGGGGGCCACTCAGCCCCTCTCCCCCAGCCTGCTCACAGGGACAGGGGGCCACTCAGCCCCTCTCCCCCAGCCTGCTCACAGGGACAGGGGGCCACTCAGCCCCTCTCCCCCAGCCTGCTCACAGGGACAGGGGGCCACTCAGCCCCTCTCCCCCAGCCTGCTCACAGGGACAGGGGGCCACTCAGCCCCTCTCCCCCAGCCTGCTCACAGGGACAGGGGGCCACTCAGCCCCTCTCCCCCAGCCTGCTCACAGGGACAGGGGGCCACTCAGCCCCTCTCCCCCAGCCTGCTCACAGGGACAGGGGGCCACTCAGCCCCTCTCCCCCAGCCTGCTCACAGGGACAGGGGGCCACTCAGCCCCTCTCCCCCAGCCTGCTCACAGGGACAGGGGGCCACTCAGCCCCTCTCCCCCAGCCTGCTCACAGGGACAGGGGGCCACTCAGCCCCTCTCCCCCAGCCTGCTCACAGGGACAGGGGGCCACTCAGCCCCTCTCCTCCCCGAGCCTGCTCGACCCGAACAGGAAGGCATTCAGCACCCCCTCCCCGAGCCTACTCCACAGGAACAGGAGGCCATTCAGCCCCTCTCCCCGAGCCTGCTCCACAGGAACAGGAGGCCATTCAGCCCTTCTCCCCGAGCCTGCTCCACAGGGAAAGGAGGCCACTCAGCCTCCCTCCCCGAGCCTGCTCCACAGGAACAGGAGGCCATTCAGCCCCTCTCCCCAAGCCTGTTGCATAGGAACAAGAGGCCATTCAGCCCCTCTCCCCGAGCCTGTTCAACAGGAACAGGAGGCCATACAGCCTCCCTCCCCGAGCCTGTTACTTAGAAACAGGAGGCCACTCAGCCCCTCTCCCCGAGCCTGTTCTACAGGAACAGGAGGCCATCTAACCCCACCTCCCCGAGCTTGTTCCACAGGAACAGGAGGCCATTCAGCCCCTCTCCCCGAGCCTGTTCTACAGGAACAGGAGGCCATCTAACCCACCTCCCCGAGCTTGTTCCACAGGAACAGGAGGCCATACAGCCTCCCTCCCCGAACCTGTTCCACAGGAACAGGAGGCCATTAAGCCCCTCTCCCCGAACCTGTTCCACAGGAACTGGAGGCCATTCAGCCCCCCTCCCCGAGCCTGTTCCACAGGAACAGGAGGCCATTCAGCCCCTCTCCCCGAGCCTGTTCTACAGGAACAGGAGGCCATCTAACCCCACCTCCCTGAGCTTGTTCCACAGGAACAGGAGGCCATTCAGCCCCTCTCCCCGAGCCTGTTACCCAGCAACAGGAGGCTATTCAGCCCTTTACGTTGGTCAGCATGGCTCCATCACTCTCTTGCCTTCAACCTCTCTTAACTGACAAAAATCTCTTAATCCTTTTTGACATTTCAACTGACCCCTGATTCAACAAAGTTCTTTTCTCGTTGATGTGGGGTCGGGGGGTGTCGGGGGCGGGGGGTAGGGAGGTGGTGGTTACAGAATTCTCCTTCCCATTGTGTAAGGAAGAGCTTTCCAGCATCAGCCGTGAATGCTCTGGGATCCCCTGCCCCTCGGGTTCCCCTGTCCCAGGCTCTGGGATCTCCTGTCCCAGGCTGTAGGGGCCTGTCCTGAGCAGTCTCTCCAGTGTCTCGGTTCAGACCTCACACACACGGTGGTCAGAGTGTGTCTCTGAGGGAGAGAGAGCTTGGGGAGCTGCTGAGTTTTGGGAGGTGACATTGCACTGACCTTGCAGAGTGTTGAAGATAGTGAAGAAATACATGAAGGTCTCTTGTGTGGGTCCCCAGGCGAAAAACGCAAAACCCCAGGTGAGTCCGAGCAGGACAGTCAGGCTGACAGAGCCCTTCAGGCGTTGCAGACTGCGGTGTGATGTACTGTTACCGGGCCTCTGCACCTTCATCACCTGGATCTGATGGAGCACCACGATAAACATGGCCAGGTTAATGAGGAACACCAGCCCGAAATAAGCCACCACTGACAGGTAGAAAGCGATATCATTTCTGAACCAGCAGCTGTGAATACAAACAAACCATTCCCATCATTGCAGCATCCCATCGAAACTAGCCCCTCGCTCAGACACACTCCCACAAAACAAGGCAACAGCAAAATCCCTGGGAACACAGCACAAAGGGGAGGTGTTACCTCACAAATAACCAGCCCCTCAAACACCTCGAACACCCCCCCTCCAAACCATACACCCCCTCCCTATCTCTGTAACCCCCTCCAACCCATACACCA
>NC_057724.1:81208379-81210478 GCF_004010195.1 Chiloscyllium plagiosum
CCCCCTACACCCCCTCCCTATCTCGGTAACCCCATACCCCCCTCCCTATCTCGGTAACCCCATACCCCCCTCCCTATCTCCCCGGGGTGTGGAGTGAACTGATTGATGCCAATGGCTGTTGATGTGGAGTTGTGTAACTAACGGTCTGTGTGTTCATTGTCCAACAGAATGTTGGCTGTTCAGACCCCTCCCATTCTGCGGCATTCCCTGGATGAGGAAATGTTAGAGATTCACCAGGAACGGAGGGCGGGAAATGGGGAGCCAATCAGAACACAAGAGATGGGCCATGGGGTTGTGGGAGACAGGAGTGAGGGCAGAGGGATGACTCCAAAACACTGACCATTGATGGGGAAATGGGGAAGTGATGGGGGAAGAGGAGGAGGGAATGGGAACAGCAGGATCCCACCAGCGGTTTGGGCTGAAGGTGTTGAAGCCAGTGTTGAGTGTGGAAGCTGTACAGCCAGGAATTGCAGGGTGAGAGTGTATTGACCATCACTAGAGCAGGAAAGTACAGAGAGAGAGGTCAATGTGGAAGCAAAGTGAAGAGTTCCAATCCGAGCATTTCCATATTCCTGGGATTTCAACTGAAAGATGAATTATCCAAATGGAGAATATTCAACTTACAACAGCTCTGCTGGATTGGCAGCTTTCAACTTTGTTTCATAGCCGTAAAGGTTAATATTGATGGAGAGCAGTATTCCCACCACAGCTGCTGGGACTCCTGTTTGGAGAGAAACAGGTCTGAGGTTCAGAAGGTGCTGGTTACTCACTGACAGGAACTTTAATTACTCAGAGAAATGACTCACCCCATCCAATCACGCAGAACTTCAGCATGTAATGGCGGATGTAGATATTGAACACTTTCACCAGTGCAAAGTACATGTGTACTGCCTCGATACCCATCCAAGTAAAAGAACTCAGCAGGAAATAGTGCAGTAATGCAGCCACAGTGATACAGAGACCTGAGATGCCAAATGAGGCCACCCATGAATTGGTCAGGAAGATAATGTTCAGCATGAACAAGGACATGCACAGGTTCATCAGAATCTTCGAGGGATAGTCACGTCGCACATTCCTAAACACAGGAAATTAATCACAAACAATTAGTTCACAACTTGCCCCAAGAGTGACCCATCAGAGAGAGCATGTGTGCTGAACTAACGTCATCAGAAACGACTGAGCCGAGGTGCGGAGGGGTGGAGTGCAGAGATAATGTCACCGTAATCCAGAGAGCCAGGGACCCGGGTCCAAACTGTGCTACAGCAAATGGTGGAATTTGAATTCAATAAAAATATCTGGAATGAAAAAGCATGCACTGGTGACTGTGAAACCATTGTTAATTGTTGGGGAAAACCCATCTGCTTCACTAATGCTCTTCGAGGCCTAAAACCTGCCGTTCTTACCTGGTCTGGCCTACACATGACTCTAGACCCACAGCAATGTTGACTCTTAACAATCCTCTGAGCAATTAGGGATGGGTATTAAATGCTGGTCTAGCCAGCCACACCCTCACATCATGAATGACTTAAAAAAACAAGATGGAAAAACAGACTTGACCTCATCCTTACCAATCTGCCGGCTGCAGATGTATCTGTCCATGACAGTATCAGTAAGAGTGACCACCACACTGTCCTTGTGGAGACAAAGTCCCACCTTCACATTGAGACTACCCTTCATCGTGTTGTGTGGCACTATCCCCGTGCTAATTGGGACAGACTTCGAACACATCCAGCAACTCCAGACTGGGCATCCATGAGGCGCTATGGGCCACCAACAGCAGCAGAACTGTACTCCAGCACAATCTGTAACCTCATGGCCTGGTGTATCCCCCACTCAACCATTACCATCAAGCCAGGGGATCAACCCTGGTACAATGGGGAGTGCAGGAGGGTATGCCAGGAGCAGCACCAGGCAGACCTGAAGGTGAGGTGTCAACCATAGAGCAACATGGTGGCTCAGTGGTTAGCACTGCTTACTCACAGCGCCAGGGACCCAGGGTGACTGTCTGTGTGGAGTTTGCACATTCTCCCCGTGTCTGTGTGGATTTCCTCTGGGTGCTCCGGTTTCCTCCCACAGTCTAAAGATGTGCAGGTTAGAGT
>NC_057724.1:81211438-81215255 GCF_004010195.1 Chiloscyllium plagiosum
ACCTAACACTACGGGCAATTTAGCGTGGCCAATTCACCTGACCTGCACATCTTTGGACTGTGGGAGGAAGCCGGAGCACCCGGAGGAAACCCACGCAGACACGGGGAGAATGTGCAGATTCCTACTGTAATCCTGGATGACACAGGAGTTAATATAAAGCAGCTCCACTTTCCAGTCAGGTCACTCAGAGAGTGACTGGAATCAGAGCAAACAGAGAGACAGAGAGAGAGAGAGAGATTCCCTCCACTCCAGCATCAGGCTCTGAGTCTGGGTTTATGCCTGGATTAGCATGACCACAGTGAGCTACAATCTTGTCTCTGACCAAACATTCATGGGATGATCCTCATCAACACAGAAACAATGGCTTTGTCTGACCAGTGGACAGGGCTACTCCAAACACGTACACTCCGTTCCCACAGAGACGTTTTAATTCTAAACAGGGCAGGAACCTGCCCAATTCTTACCAATAAAACGCCAAAGTGTGTGAGGTGGTTACAGTAACATGTCGTGTATTCAGAGTTACTGATGACAACCTCACAACCAGAGGAACTCCAGCCACCAGCTCCATCTGAGAGAAGGAGAGATACATTCCCAATCAGTCACTGGGAATGGTTGATTGATTGATTGTTGTCACATGTACTGAGATACACTGCACAATGTTGTTATACATGCTGTTCACGCAGATCATACCATACAGCGTGCATCAGGGTAGCAGAACAGGGTTCAGAATACAGTGTGACAGCCACAGAGAAGGTGCAGAGAGAGAGAGAGACAGAGACAGAGAGAGATCAGAGTTAACATTTGCGAGGTCTATTCAAAAGTCTGATAACAGGGAAGAAGCTGTTCTTGAATCTGATTGTATGTGTATTCAAACGTTTACAAGTGAGCAGTGTCGCTGTTTCCAGAGAGAGCTGCTCAGATTCCAGCTGCAGATACAAGGGTTCTGTTCTGAGCACCACCCAGAATGATACGGGGCACGGCTCCCGTTAGTAGATTTGGGTTGAGCTGAAACATGAACTCTGACTTCTCTCCACAGATGCTGTCAGACCTGCTGAGCTTTTCTAGCAACTTCTGTTTTTGTTTCTGATTTGCAGCATCAGCAGTTCTTTCAGTTTTTATTTTCTCCAATTATTAGACATTGGGATGAGGGTGTCACTGGCTGGGTCAGTGTTGCTAGGGTCATGTCAGGGGCTAGTTAAGGTCAACCACATTGCTGTGGGTCGGGAGTCTCCAACAGGGGGAAACTACCTTACAGCCATCAAGTTCCTCGAAGCGTCTTTTATGTTTCAATAAAGTCACCTCTCATCTTTTATATTTCAGCAATTACAGGCCCAACTTAATGAACCTCTCTTTATAAGCCAATCCTCCCATACCCAGGGTCAGCTAAGTGAACTTTGTCTGAACTGTCTGTTAGAAATGGGGTAAAGTGTTGTTTTTGCAGATTTAGAAAAAGCAGACAGAAAAGGGGTACAGCAAGAGAACTATTAACCCTGCAGGTATTTAGGGACTTTTCAGTGTATAATTGTGGTGAATTAAATACTAACTTTGGTGTGTAATTACTATAACAAAAAGTTCTTTTTGTAAAATTATGCTTTCAGCAAAAAGCTGAGATAACCGAAATGCTTGAGCTATATAAAATGATACAAGTTAATGAAATGTCTGAGGATGGACTGTACCAGCAGAATTGATACAAAATGTTAAACCAGATCTTGATGTACTATCGACAAAATAAATGCATGTGTCAGCATTTACAGAAAGGAAGGTGGCCAACCTGGGGAAGGGGGAAGTAATAAGGGTGGAGCGCAGCTGGGCCGTGGTCTGGTACAGTGAGAGAGATGGGGTAATTAGGAGTCTGGAGAGATCACCTCACTCAGCTCAAAGGGTATAACTGGACACTAACCTAAGTTCTCATTTGCTCAACCACAGATCTCATCCACAAACTCCATCAACAAACACATCGACCTGGACCCAATATACCGGCCACTACAGCGGACAGCTGAAACTGACAACCGGAAGCGGCAGGGACAGGCCACTATAAACACGGAGGAAACACCACAGAAGCGCTTCACAGGAGGCTCCCAAGCACTGAGGATGTCACCTAGACAGGGGACGAAACGTCTGCAACACAAATTCCCAGCTCGGCCAACAGAACCACAGCAAGGAGATCTTGTGGTCAGGAACGGGACTCCCGATAGGTATGGTGCCTCCCCGGTGCCAGGGTCTGGGATGTCGACGAACGGGTTTACAGGATTCTGAAGGGGGGAGCGAGCAGCCAGAAGTCGTGGTCTGATTTTGTCACTGTGTGTATCTGCGTTTCTGCATTCATCGCTGTGTGTATATCCATGTATGTATTTGTCTCTGTGCGTATCTGCATGTCTGTATTTGTCTCTGTGCGTATCTGCGTGCCTGTATTTGTATCTGTGTGCAGCTGCATGTCTGTATTCGTATGTCTGTATCTGACTGTGTATATTCACCTCTGTGTGTATCTGCATGTCTCTATTCGTCTCTGTATGTATCTGCGTATCTCTGTGTGTATGAGCGCATCTGTTTTTGTCTCTGTATATCGATTTATCTGTGTCCAACTCTATGTGTATACGTGTATCTGTATTCGTCTCTGTTGGTATCTGTGTGACTTTATTCGTCTGTGTGTGTAACTGCATGTCTATGTTTGTCTTGCTGTGTATCTGCGTGTCTATATTTGTCTTTCTGTGTATCTGTGTGTCTGTATTCGTTTCTGTGTCCATCTGTGTGTCTGCATTCATCTCTGAATCTGCGTGTCTGTATTCATCTCTATGTGCATCTGCGTGTCTGTATTCATCTGTGTGTGTCATTAAATTCGTCCCTGTGTGTATCTGTGTGTCTCTATGTGTATCTGCGCGTCTGTGTTTGTCTCTGTGTATATCTGTGTGTCTGTTTTCATCTCTGTGTGTATCTGTATGTCTGTATTCCTCTCTGTGGGCATCTGTGTGACTCTATTCGTCTCTGTGTGTATCTGCGTGTTTGTGTTTGTCTCTGTGTGTACCTGCATGTCTGTATTCATCTTGCGTGTATCTGTGTGTCTCTATCCGTCTCTCTGTCTATCTGCGTGTCTCTGTGTGCATTTTCGAGTCTGCATCCGTCTCTGTGTGCATCTGCATGCCTGCAGTCATGCCTGTATCTGCATGTGTGCATTCGTCTCTATATCTATCTGCATGCCTGTATTCATATCTGTATCTGCATGCCTGTATTCATGTGTGAGTATCTGTGTGTCTGTATTCGTCTCTGTGTGTATCTGCAGGTCTGTGTTTGCCTCTGTGTGTATCTGTGTGTCTGTGTTCATCTCCTAGTTATCCTTGTGTCTGTATTCACCCCACTGGGCATCTGTGTGAGTCTATTCGTCTTTGTGTGTATCTGCGTGTCTATATTTGTCTCTGTGAGTGTCTGCGTGCCTGTATTCATCTCTGTTGTGTATCTGCCTGTCTGTATTTGTCTCTGTGTGTATCTGTGTGCCTGTATTTGTTTCTGTGTGTCGCTGCACGTCTGTATTCGTCTCTCTGTGCGCCTGTGCATCTGTATTCATCTCTGTGTGTCTGTATTTGTCTCTTTGTGTATTTGCGTGTCTGTTTTCATCTCTGCGTTTTGTCTGCGTGACTGTATTCGTCTCTGTGTGTATCTGTGTGTCCATGTGCACAGCGGATCTGTCAGCCTGTCCTATGTTTAAAGTGACGCAATGTCCCTCTCTGCTGGCCTCCACACTCCTCTGCGTTGACAGCACCACAGGGTGACAACCATCAGGGAATTCAGTCTGGGAAGGAGGGGGAGGGAGGCAGCTCATAGC
>NC_057724.1:81219213-81232212 GCF_004010195.1 Chiloscyllium plagiosum
AGGAAAGATACAGAGGCTTTGGAGAGGGTGCAAAGAAGGTTTACCAGGATGCTGCCTGGACTGGAGGGCTTGCCTTATGAAGAAAGGTTGAATAAGCTCGGACTTTTCTCTCTGGAGAGAAGGAGGAAGAGATGAGACCTGATCGAGGTATATAAAATAATGAGAGGAATAGATAGGATCAATAGCCAGAGACTTTTCCCCAGGGCAGGAGTGACTGGTACGAGAAGTCATAGTTTTAAGATATTAGGAGGAAGGTATAAAGGAGACGTCAGAGGTAGGTTCTTTACGCAGAGAGTTGTGAATGCATGGAATGTGTTGCCAGCTGTGGTGATGGAAGCAGAGTCATTGGGGACAATTAAGCGACTGCTGGACATGCACATGGATAGCAGTGAGTTGAGGGGGGCGTAGGTTAAGTTATTTTATTTTACATTAGGATTAAATCTCAGCACAACATCGTGGGCCGAAGGGCCTGTTCTATGCTGTACCTTTCTGTGTTCTATGTTCTACCTTTCCTTCGATAAATGGCCCAAAACTGCTCTCTGTGTTCCAGCTGGGATCTGACTGGGGCCTTGTAGAGTTTCAGCAAGACCGCTCTAATTTTATACCCTATTCCATTTGAAATAAAAGCCAACCTTCCATTTGCCTTCCCTCTTACCCACTGAACCTAGATGCTAGCTATTTGTGATTCATGGACAAGGATTCCCAAATCACTCTGTTCTGTATTCCCTTTTCCGCAGTCTTTCTCCATTGAAATAACATTCAGCTTCTCGATTCTTGCGTCAAAGTGCATAACCTCACATTAACTCCACGTTGTATTCCACATTACACAGTTATAGGAGGGATATTATCAAGTTGGAGTGGGTTCAGAAGAGATTTACCACAGTGTCGCCAGGGATGGGAGGTTTGAGTTATACAGAAAGCCTGGATAGGCTGGGACAGTTTTCACTGGAATGTAGGAGGTTGGGAAATAACCTTATAGAAGTTTATAAAATAACGAGAGGTACAGATAGTGTTAATGGTAGTTTTCCCAAGGGTGGGGGATTTCAAGGTGAGGGGGCACATTTTTAAGGTGAGAGGAGGCAGATTTAAAAAAGACATGAGACACACGTTTCTTACCCAGAGGGTGGTTCAGGTGTGGAATGAACTTCCTGAGGAAGTGGTGGCTGTGGGTACAATTACAACGTGTAAAAGACATTTGGATGGATACATGAATAGGAAAGGTTTGGAGCGATATGGGCCCGGAGCAGGCAGGAGGGACTTGTTTAGTTTGGGACTATGTCTGGCATGGACTGGTTGGGCCGAAGGGTCTGTTTCTGTGCTGTACGACTGTATCTGCCAGGTTTTGCCCACTCACATAATGCGTCTGTGTCCCTCTGCAGACACTGTGGCCTCCTCACCACTTGCCTTCTCAGCTATTTTTCTGTCATTCGCAAACTTGGCGATAGTACATTCACTTTCCTCATCGCCCAGAGGGTGGTATGTGTATGGAATGAGCTGCCAGAGGATGTGGTGGAGGCTGGTACAATTACAACATTTAAGAGGCATTTGGATGGGTATATGAATAGGAAGGGTTTGGTGGGATATGGGTCGGGTGCTGGCAGGTGGGACTAGATTGGGTTGTGCTATCTGGTCAGCATGGACGGGTTGGACCGAAGGGTCTGTTTCCGTGCTGTACATCTCTATGACTCTATGAAGTCATTAATATACTTTGTAAGTAATGGTGGCCCAGAACTGATCACTGTGGCACTCCACCCGTTAGGGGTTGCCATTCTGAATATGCCCCCTTCATCCCATCTTTGTGTTTTGTGAGTTAGCTCGGACAACACATCACTCCTAGGACAAGCCAAACAGAGACACACATAAGAATTCCTAGAAGTGTGGCATTCCAACGGGAACTCTATCAACAAACGCATCGGGTTAGACCCCACCTACCACCCACTGAGAAAAAGAACAGGAAATGACATCACCAACACAAAGAAACCCAAACATATAAATAAAAAGCAGGAATCAGCAGCAGCGCTTCGCCCAGAGGCCCACTGAAGATGTTACCTAGTATGGTGACGAAACGTCTGAAAATGAACCTTCCAGCTCAGTGAGCAAACCTACATCCAGAACCTCAACCTGAGCTACAAATCTTCTCAAAGCTCGCTAGTTAGCCAATTCTCTATCCATGCTGATATATTACCACCAGCATCAGGGGCTCATAGCACATTAATATGTCCAAAGTACGACGCTTCTTCTTAAAACACATACAATATGATTAAAAATCCAGCACCATCAGGAAAATGACACCAAACAGTTGGATTGGGAATGGAAACGGAGCCAAGTGTGGAAACACACACTCACGGTTTTGCTTAAAGTCCCAGAAGACGCAGCTAACCTGATCACCATCCTGTCAAAGAGAAACACCAGCGTCAGTCTGGGGGCCACACACTCCCCTCCTCCTCCCCACCCCCACCAAGCTGCATCCCCCTCACTCCCACACCCTGGCCATCCACACACCACCCATACCACTCCCCTCACCCCCTGTACCCGGTGTAACCACATCCCTCATCCCCCTGTACCCGGTGTAACCACACCCCTCATCCCCCTGTACCCGGTGTAACCACACCCCTCATCCCCCTGTACCCGGTGTAACCACACCCCTCATCCCCCTGTACCCGGTGTAACCACACCCCTCATCCCCCTGTACCCGGTGTAACCACACCCCTCATCCCCCTGTACCCGGTGTAACCACCCCGTCCGCTCCAAACCTGTCCACTTCAAACCTGTCCACTCCAAACCTGTCCACTCCAAACCTGTCCACTCCAAACCTGGCCGTTTCTTACTGTTACTGGTTTGTTGTGTAACTGATCACTAAACCAGAATTGCAGATGAGATGTCCAGCCGATTGGCAGAGGTGGATTTCACCTGTTTTGGTGTTAGGTGCTTCAAGGTCACTTTAACGGGTTCACTGAGGTTTTTCACGTTTTTGCCTTCAATGCTGCTGGACACCACGTAACTGTTCAGTTTCTGCTGAGTCAGGGCCCTGTCCTGTGATTATAACAAGAGACATTTCTCATTGTCGGGGGCAATATCAATCAAAAAACACCACGCACTATCATCAGACCTTTAGAAATCCATTGTAGCTAATATCAGTAAACATTAATCACACTGACTCATAGATAATCAATGGTACCAATCTATATCGATCACTAACAGGTAGTACTGACATCAGTTTATATAATTAGGGTTAAGGTCAGGGTTGGGATATATAGTTAGGTCATAGTTGAATGTATTGGGAATTGGTCATATTATTGAACACGGTTTTCAGAAACTTGATGAATAACCACAGGCTCAGGCTCTCACAGTACTGTGGTAGTGTCCCTATCTCGGAGCTAGGTGACATAGGAGGAGAGGTGGAGTCAATAAGGACTACATACACTAGAGTGAGTGGATTTCTCATAGAAACCTTTAAAATTATAACAGGACTAGACAGAGTTCAGGATGTTCCCACTGGTGGGGGATTCCATAAACATGGTTATAGTTTAAGGGTGAGGAGTAAACCTTTTAGGGCTGAGATAAGGAGAAATGTGCAAGCAGTTTGCCTGTGGAACTCCCTCCCACAGAAAGTGGTTGGAGGTAAAACATTGCGTGTTTTCAAGAAAGAGTTCATGTGTCTGAAGGAATAAAGACAGATTGGCGACTTGGGAATAGAAATGGCAGATGGAGCTTAATCCAGACAAATGCTAGGTGATGCATTTTAGAGGATCTAATTTAGGTGTGAATTATACTGTAAATGGCAGAACCCTTAGGACCATTAACACATGGACAAATCTGGGTGTGCAGATTCACAGTTCCCTAAAACTGGCAACACAGGTGGCCAAGCTGATTGAGAAGGCATATGGCATACTTGCCTTCATCAGCCGGTGCATGGAGTTCAACAGTTGCCAAACCATGTTGCAGCTATATAAAACCATTGTTAGGCCGCATTTGGAGTACTGGTCGCCACATTACCAGAAGGACGTGGAAGCTTGGGAGAGAGTGCAGAGGAAAAGTTAAAAAGACTATTGTTTGCACCGGAAAGACAGCAGCTGAGAGGAGACTGAATGGAGGTCTACAAAATTATGAAAGGCATAGATGGTGTGGATAGTCAGAGGCTTTTTCCCCAGGGTTGAAGTTTCAGTTACAAAAGGGCACAGGTTCAAGGTGAGAAGGGGAAAGTTTAAGGTAGATGTGTGAAGGACATTTTTCAAGCAGAGTATGGTAGGAGCCTGAAATGCACTGCCAGGCGATGTAGTGGTAACAAGGATGCTGGTGACATTTAAGAGGTATCTGGATGGTTACATGAATAGGGAGGGAATAGAGGGATATAGACCAAATAAGGGCAGAAAGTTTGTTTTTTAGTTTAGTGTAATGGAAAATTAACAACATTAACATTTATTGTGAGATCTGTAAAAGATTACCTTCCTACATCAATTTACTGCAGACAGCCTGACTTCGCTGAATTCTGTGAACAGACAGCCTGTCCTTGCAAGTTTTGCAAAGAATCTAATTCGGCAGAGTCAGGGGAAAACACGAGGGCAGGAGCAGTTTTTTCAACAGTAAAGGAATGGGAAAACAACTCCTTATGTAGAAAAGGCTCAAACTGTTCCCAAGCTGATTGTCCTTGAGGTGAGATAAGGCTGAGCAAAGTATCGTATAAAGGAAACATATGAATGATACTCGGGCCCTCCTTGCATAAGGCATTTTGTCAAGTGCAGAGGGTCCCTTTGCAAAGGCCTGTAATAAACCTTTTCTTTGCCTTTGCCAGCATTTGAGTCAAGTCGATTTAATTTCTACGACATTTAGTTACGGCACGGACTTGGAGGGCTGAAGGGCTTGTTCCTGTGCTGTACCTCTCTTTTGTTCTTCGGATCAGGGAATACGGGGCGGGAAGATGGGATTAGGGAATGGGGTGCGATGATCAGCCAACACCCTATTGAATGGTGGAGCAGGTTCGAGGGGCCAAATGGCCTATTCCTGCTGCTATCTCTACCTTCCTGTGTTTCTCAGGTTCAAGTTCCAACTGTGTGTGGATTAACTTCACTCACCACGTTGATTCAAGAATATCTAACTGCAGTGTGATCTAAGTTAAACGAGGAGCAGAATGGTGTAAACAGGATAACTTACCTCAAAGAGGGACGTTTCTCCATAAAACTGGAATAGTATCCGGGATTTCAGAGCCTGTTTCCCTGCTGACCATTTGCTTAAAACTGGAGGCAATTCAATGAAAGCCACAGGATTTTCCAGGGATGTATTATTCCTATAGATCTATAATTTAATCAGACAGGGTTCAGCTGTTAGACTGTCAGCAGATTGAAAATTATAATTCACTTTTAAAATACTAGATTAGATTCCCTACAGTATGGAGACAGGCCCTTTGGCCAAACAATATTGATTTCGGGAATATGATGGTCAAATTATTGTTGTACTAATGCAGCGGACATAAAATCAGAAAATGCTGGAGAAACTCAGCAGGTCTGGCAGCTTCGGTTGAGAGGGAAACAGAGTAAATGTTTTGAGTTTGATATGACTTTTCTTCAGTTATCCTGATAACTCAGTCGAGGATCCATGGGTTGGAGCCAGATCCCACCATGACAGCTGAGAATGTAGACTCTGTGATTGAATGATCCCTCTCTACAATGGGTTCCACACACAGCGCTGTCTGCCCAAGAGTTAGCAGGAAGGACATCGAGTGCAGTCCACACAGAAACACGGAGTGAGGGGAGAAGGATCCCATTGTCACACAGGCCAACAGCGACAGAGGTTTGTAGAGAGTGTGTGAGTAAATGGGAGACAGATTAGACAGAGTTAATGATCACTATTCATCAGGACTGGAACGGAATCACTGGAATTGAAACATGAAGCCTGGTTTCTCTCCACAGACGCTGCCAGACCTTCTGTGTTTTCCAGCCTTTTCTGGTCTTTGATTAACTTCCACAGAATAGCCATGAAACTGAGAAAGAGCAATGTTACACACGACTCAGAGAGTCGGCCATGGGACTTATTCCTTGGAACTGAGCTGTTTGTGAGGATGTTTCAGAGTCAGTCACATTGCTGTGGGTCTGGAGTCACATAGAGGCCAGACCAGGTAAGGATGGCAGTTTCCTGCCCTAAAGGGCTTTAGTGAACCACATTTATAACAATTGACAATGGTTACTTGGTTGTCATTAGATTTTAATCCCAAACTATATCTTTAAATTGAATTCAGATGTCACTATTTGTCATGTTAAGATTGAATCCCAGCTGCCCACAGCGTTAACCTGCTGCTCTGGATTCCTATCTTGGTGACATTGCCATAAACCACTGCCTCCCTTGTCCACACCAGTCCCCTGCTGCCTTTCCTTTATCCTCAGTCCCTCCCTCTCACACCCATCCACCTTCTACCTTCTCCCTTCTCTCTCTCTGCCCCACCCTGCTAACATTCCCAACGCCTTCCCCTCCATCCCCCACCTTCCCATCCCCTTCTCTTTGTTTCCATCCTTCACTCGTGGTACTGTTGCCCCCTTTCCCATTACCCACTCTCTGCCCATCCCCCCCACCCATCACCTGTTGGATAAACCCATCGATATAGGACAGCACTCCAAAGGCGATGCCCCAGAAGTGGATGAAGTCGATGTTGACTACAGCCATAGAGACGTTATCCGTGGTGATGTTCACTTCAGTGCCCATGAACTCCAGGTTATTTCCCACGGTTTCCATTATCTGTAAAATCCTGGAAGGAAAGTTATAGTTTAACATGTGCTAAAACAAACCATTGCTGAGGGAACTGGGCAGCTCTGAGGGATTTGCCCGGGGCAAGATTGCTTGATGGGACGGGGGTGCGGGGGCTGGAATTTGAGGGGAAATTCATTCTCCATCCAAGATCCATCTCATTCTAAACTCTCCGTATGTGGAAACACCAACCCTGCAAGTATCTCTCCGAGCCCCTCATCATCCTGACTTGGAAATATATCGCCATTCCTTCGGTGTCTCTGGGTCAGAATCCTGGAATTCCCTCCCTCAGGGCTTTGTGGGTCAGTCCACAGCACATGGACTGCAGCAGTGCATGAAGGCAACTCACCCTCACCTTCTCAAGGGGTAACTAGAGACGATCAGTAAATGGTGGGCCTAGCCAGCAATGCCCATGTCCCATGGGGCAGTCCCAGACAGGGAGGTGGGTGGTGCTGAGGGAGTTGTGAGGGAAGCTTCATATAGAGACCCTCCAGACAGCCTTTAGGAAATACGATAAAGGAGATTGGCTTCAGGGGGCATGCTGTCCCCTGTGCTGGGGGAACAGGATCTAGTTAAGAATGTGACCTTCTGATCCCAGTGTCTCCAAGAGGAGAGTCTTTCCCAGGAGGTGTTGATGGTCCCATAACTATCAGGCTCTGACATCAGTGAGGAGCTCATTAACATCAGTCAAATTCCAGCAGTTGGTCTCAATTGGTCTCAGGAGCTGCTCCCAACGCAGTAGCTGGCAGTGAGTGTGCTTCCCTGGGTTTCCAGGAACTGACCATGTAATAAGGAGCTGGCCCCACACCTGGCCCTACACCTGGCCCTACATCTGGCCCCACACCTGGCCCTACACCTGGCCCTACACCTGGCCCCACACCTGGCCCTACACCTGGCCCTACACCTGGCCCCACACCTGGCCCTACATCTGGCCCCACACCTGGCCCTACACCTGGCCCTACACCTGGCCCTACACCTGGCCCTACACCTGGCCCCACACCTGGCCCCACACCTGGCCCTACACCTGGCTCTACACCTGGCCCTACACCTGGCCCCACACCTAGCCCTATACCTGAACTGACCGTGTAATAAGGAGCTGGCCCTACACCTGGAGCTGAAACTCAAAGGAGCAGGAACATTCCTCACACTGTTTGAGAAACCAACCCTCAGTGCACCAAGCAAGTTCCCCAGCACTCGGATGGAAGTTAAAACCCTCCATTAAAATCACTCTTCCTTTGCTACGTCCATCTCATCTCTATGTTTATACCATCACCCGGCTCAGAGCTGCTACACCGATGGTTCTGTGTCCAACTCCCACCACATTCCTTCCAATTGCTTCATTCTGTCTATTGAGTCTGCCGAAGGTGGATCCTCATGATGTTGATCCCAAAGGTGAGGGGTTTGGCTTTGAGAGGAGATGGGGCAGTTTCAGCTGATACTCTCTGGATTTTACAAGAATGAGAGGTGATCTAATTGGGGTATGTAACAAGTTAAAGGGGATTGACAGAGTGAGCACAGAGAGGATGTGTTCTCGTGTGAGGCGGGTCTAGAATGGGAGGTTATAGTTTTAGGATAAGGTGCAGGGAGATGATTTGAAACAGAAAGTTGTGATTCTGTGGAATTCACATCCCCAGAATGCAGTGGCTGCTGGAATGTTCAATACATTTGCAAAATTGTTCCGACCAGCTGACCCCACTGTCCCTCCGCTAGTTTTCCTTCCCTCTCCTGCTCCATTTATTCTATATCATTCCTGGATGTTACTCCCTATTCTCTCTCCATCGTTTTGGAGTGTTACTTATTGAACCTTTTCAATGGGAGCCTTTCTCTCGTTGGTACCTGCTCTGCTGGGGCTCTGGGTCCAGACTGATCCAGCTGGAGTCAGGTCTATCATTGTTGTTGCTCCCTGATCCAGTATCCGTCTGCAATTGCTAGTTCAAAACTCAAAGGAGCTCCCTGCTGTGCCCCTCCAATATGTATCACTCAATTAATGGGCTCAAAAGGAATTGCCCAGTCATTGCTCTTTTTAACATCTTACTGTTCACAAAGTATCACCTGTGTTTCCTCTGGATTTCAGAAATACTGTGCTCATTGGTGAGCAGTTTGGGGTGCTCTGAAATTGCAATAGGTGCTATGGAAATGCAATTTTATTTGGATGAGTTCTGCATGCTTTAATGATAATGAGGGGCACTGACCTCACAGAGAATCCGGTCAGGTCATCGGTTTGGTTCAAGATGTTGTTGATAATTCCAACCACATCCTTGGCCAAGGGCTGGTAGATGGTAGCCATTTCCACAATGGCTGACATCTTGGCGACTACAATCTCCAGGTCTCTCGGTGACAGGCTCAGCGTTTGACTGGTCAGGATCAGCATGTGTCTCGCTATCTCTTCAGCATTCTCTGTGGAAGGAAGGGGTTAATTCCCAAAACAGGGGTAAATTCCTGGCACACGGTTCCCAGTTCCTGCCCACAAAGAGCCCATCTCCCTGTGAACACCCTACACCTTGCCCCCTACCCCACGGCGCTGTCTCAATCATCAGAGCCAGAGGTCAGCAATGGTGGTGTCTCTCTCTCTCTCTACGTCTTTCTCTCTCACTCTGTCTCTCTCTTATTCATCCTCTCTCTCTCTCTCTCTTTGTCTGTCTGTCTGTCTCTCTCTCTCTGTCTGGCTTTCCCTCTGAGTCTCTTGCTCTCTCACCGCCTCTCTCCATCTCTCGGTCTGTCTCTCTTGCTCTCTCTCTCTCTCTCTCTCACGCATCCTAAACCTCTCTCTTTGTCTCACTCTGTCCCTCTTTCTCTCTCTCACCATGTCTCTCTCTATGACTCTCTGTCTCTCTCCCTCTCTCCCTGTTGTCGGGGAGTTTGTCAGTTCTTGTCTGTAAAGCACTAAGGAATAGTGTTAGCCTTTACCAAGACACTGACAGACTGTCCTGGTGAACAGTTTCTGGGCTGGTACTGACAGAGAGTGGTCAGAGAGAGCAATGCCAACACCCATCGCTGTGGGTCTGGAGTCACGTGTAGGCCAGACCAAGTGAGGATGGCACAACTCCTTCTCTGAAGGACATTGCTGATCAGGGTGAGATTTCACTGAAAATCTGAAGCGAAGCTGGAAGATGTGATGTCGGCACAGCCAGCTCTCCCAGACCCTTACCTGTTGTTACTGGAACATTCTCCATTCCCAGGATACTGTCTGGGAAGGTTGGCCAAATGCTGCACTGCTCCAGATCGGCTTCTGACCATGCTGCTTGGTCAGTGTCATCGGTCAGTTTACTGCAAAACACAACAATCACAAAGTGGGACAGAATTCAGCTGCATCCTGACCCCGGGGCTGGGGAGGGGCCAGCAGGGAGGTGAGGAATGACAGCCTACACTCAGAGCAACTCACATGGGGCCGAACAACACCAACCACATCAGAAACGGGGGGGGGGTGGGGGGGGGTGACAGAGGGAGACACCTGTGTCACCAGCAGCAATCAGCTAGGTTGGTACACATCCAGGACACCGGGGAGGCTGTGCCTGGAGTTACTGGGATTAGTCTCCACTCTGACGGACTGTAACACTAACATCCGAGGGAATACACTGAAGGCTTCTGGAATTACATCCAGTGATGTTGTCCTGGACTGAATAAACTGGGTCCATATTCACTGGAGCTTAAACAGCAAGACATGATCCGATTGAAACATCCGAGATTGTGAAGGAGCAGGAGAGGGTGGGACTGAGAAACTATTGTCCCCTGACATGAGGAACCTGGAAGCTGGGCACTATCTCAAGGGAAGGACTGAGGTTAAGGAGCAAGGCATTCAGTCAGGGGGCTGTGGATCGTGGGAACGGTCTCCCCTGAGATTGTGGCTGCTTCACAGCTGAATATATTTCAGGCTGGGAAAGACAGGTGAGTGGTCTCTGGGAATCCAGGGAAACAGGAAGCATGCAGGAAAGGGAAGTTGAAGCCTAAAGATCCCCTGTGATAGTATTAAATGGTGAGAAGGGACTGAACAGCCTCCTCCTGGCGCATTTCTCATCTTCTTAAACAAACAGCTGGAATATTTGCTGTCTGGGTCACTGCCAGTCGGTGTGTTGACCTTCCCACAGCCTCCCTGAGACAGCCCACAGTCCTCACCAATCTCTCACGGCGTATCTCTGTGCTTTCCCGACACAGTTTAACTGCACAGTTTTCACTGGTCTGGTTAAAGGCCACGTATATTCGCCCACCTCAGTCTGGACGGACTCTCTCTGACAGAAACCTGGCTCTGAAGAAAGAAAGGTTATTGATACCTGAAAGAGCATTGCAAAATATTGATACAAATATTAATAAAACAACAGGAAATGCTGGGGGTAAAATGTGAGTTTGTGTCACCTATTGGTCTGGGGGCTTCAAAAAGCTTCAAATTGGGTTACACCTGGGTGTGACACTGAGGAATGGGAACAGGGAGAGACCACTCAGTTCTTCTAGCCTGTACTATCACTCAATGAGATGATGCCTGATCTTCT
Organism: Chiloscyllium plagiosum; assembly: GCF_004010195.1. Taxonomy (NCBI): domain Eukaryota; kingdom Metazoa; phylum Chordata; class Chondrichthyes; order Orectolobiformes; family Hemiscylliidae; genus Chiloscyllium; species Chiloscyllium plagiosum. The sequence goes on from NC_057724.1 coordinate 81,230,433, forward strand.
CCCATATTGTCCTCTTTACCCCCTTTAATGTCTGAAAGTGACTCCTCAGGAGCTGGAAGCCTAGCTATCTCTCAGAATTATTGAAGGATATGTGTGAGGGAACAGGAGCCCAATTTCCCACTGTCTCCCAGGAAAGATAGCTCCAATTGGCCGAACGTTGACTATCTTGACATGACACTGCTCCTTTAGCACAGCTCACAGATTGGGGTCAGCTGCCAGATAGGTCATTCTGGGACTGCCCTGTTCCACAGTCAGAGAGCTCATCATCATTGTTGAAGCTGCTCCCAGCCAGGCTGGTGGGGAATATTCCATCACACTCTGCCTCCTGCCACACCACCCAATTCTGGAGTCAAATTTCCAAGGATCCCACAGGCTCTTACCTTTGCTATCTGACTCCCATACGGGACCTTATCAAAAGCCTTGCTGAAATCCAGTAGACTACATCAATAGCATTACCCCCACCCACAGACCTGATCACCTCGTTGGAAAATTCAATCAACTCGATCAGACACAGCCTTCCCTTAACGAAACCATTCTGACTGTTCCTGATGAATCCCTGTCTCTCCAAATGCAGAATAATTCTGTCGCTTAGAATTGTCTCCAACTGTTTCCCCACCACAGAGGTTAGACTGATTGCTTTGTAGTTTCCTGGATTATCCCTTGCTCCCTTCTTGAGTAACAGGACCATATTGCCTGTCCTCTAGTACCTCCCCAGAGGCCAGATAAAAATTGAAGATTTTTGCAAGTGCCCCTACTATTTCCTCCTTGCCTCATTCATCAGCCTGGGATACATTTCATCCAGCCTAGAGGTTTATCTCCTTTTAAACCTACCAGACCACTCAGGACCTCCTGCCTATCTATGGTAACTTCTTTCAGTGTATCAACAGGCCCTTTCCCTGATTTCTAGATTCCTCCCTGTCACTAGTGAACACCAACACATAATATTCATTTAGAATCCTACCGACATCCTCTGGATCCACACACAAATTACCTTAAATGTGCCCTACTCTTTTCCCTCAATATCCTTTTACCATGAATGCATTTGTAAAATAACTTCAGATTTTTATTTATTTTACCTGTCAGTATCCTTTCATAGCCCATTTAGCTTTCCGAATATCCCTTATGCACATTCACTACTCCTCTCGGACTTCTGCTGTTTTGAACCCTGAATATAAGTCTCCCCCTTTTCTCTTAATCCAGTGCCCGATATCCTTTGGTATCCAGGGTTCACGGGATTTGATGGTCCCATCCTTTTTCTTTATTGGAGGATATTGACTCGCTATATTTCCTTCTTGAATGCATCCCACTTGGAAACAGATTTACTTGAAAGCATCTACTCCCAGACCACTGGGGACAAATCACAGCTGATTGTATTAAAGGTAGCCCTCCCCCAGTTGGGAGCTTGGCTTTCAGGCCCATTCTTGTCCTTTTCCCGAACAATCTTGAATTTTACGGAGTTATGATTATGTTGACAAAACACTCCCCCACTGATACTTCAAACACTTTGTTACATAAGATTCAGTGCAGACCCCTCCCTCTCTCTGCGCGGCCGTCTCTGTGCTGGGTAGGATGGGTGGAGTTGGGTTTCTGGGGGTCCGGGGTTAGTGGGCTGGGTGTTCTGATATAATCAGTGAGACTTTGGGCTGTAACTGACATCCCCCGGGCACTGAAAAGGCCTGAGCGGGTCTGCCCTGTGCAGGTCTTCCATCATCAGGGAAATTAAAGGCAAGTGGACGGGGGGAGGATGTTTCCTCGTGTGAGTGAGTACAGAGGCAGGGGG
>NC_057724.1:81233072-81240946 GCF_004010195.1 Chiloscyllium plagiosum
AAGGGGAGGAGGGAAGGAGAGGGGGGAATGGGAGAGGGGAAAGGGGAGAGTGGGTAGGGAAGAGGGGGAGAGGGAGGGGAATGGTTTGGGGTCACCGTTCCAGGAATGAGTTGTACCCCTTTCAGATGAGTGTGTGACCTTTGAACTCTGTACCTCAGGATGCAGTCGAGGCATTGAACGTTTTAAGATGGGGGAATCCGGAGGAATCCAGGGGAATCCGGGGATTGATGCCTGCGGAGCATGAGGAATCCAGGAATGTTGTTTAATGGTGGTAAAGACTCAAAGGACCACATCGTCTCACAGAACAGCACAGTACAGGCCCTTCGGCCCACGATGTTGTGCTGAGCGTTTATCTTAATCTAAGATCAATCGAACCTACACACCCCTCAATTTCCTGCTGTCCATGTGCTTGGCCAGCAGTGGCTTCAATCTCCCTGATGTCTCTGTCTCCGGTTCCTAATTCCAACGTTTGTAGGGCTTTATTACCATGCTCCACCCAGCTACAGTAAATATTAATAAAGGATTACATTGTTTAATGTCAATATGACAGAGAGAATCTGGAAGCAAAGCTAATTACCAAAGCTGTAGACAAAGATACTGCTGGGATCTACTGCCAGGACCAGTGTGGACTTGGTGTAATTTGTGTTTGTCAATCTTTCCTTTATCTCCTGTGTTATTTGTTTGGCAGTGATTGTTGAGATGGCCTGTAGTCTGAATACACATTCGTACCTGATAGAATTCAAAGACCATTGGTTACAGCACTTTGGTAAACTCTTTTAATTAAAAAGATGGTTTTATTGTCAAAGTTTAAACTGAAGCACGGAAGAAACGTTAGTGCTGTAATTTATACAGTCTCCTACCTATTCCCCGAAGATTGAACTTTCCTTCGAACCTGCAAATAAAACTGAGTAAATGTTTACTCTTCAACAGAGTTCCATGCACCAGGAATTTGTCTTCCGCTGGGATTTTAAACCAACAGAGCAGTAATGCAGTGTTCGGAATCACGGATAGCACAGGTAACTCTGGGTCAGAACATTACACAGACACAGCACAGGACGAGAGTATTCAGTTTATCAAGTTTAGATCAGTGTGTTGCTGGAAAAGCACAGCATGTCAGGCAGCATCCGAGGGGCAGGAAAATCGACGTTTTGGGCATCAGGAATAGAATCCTCCAATCCTGAAAAAGGGCTTTTGCCTGAAACATCGATTTTCCTGCCCCTTGGATGCTGCCTGACCTGCTGTGCTTTTCCAGCACCACTCTAATCCAGACTCTGGTTTCCAGCATCTGCAGTCATTGTTTTTACCTAGTTTATCGAGCGTGTCAGGGCTCTTTGTGAGATCGAACCAATTAATTTGATTCCTCTGCTCTTTCCCCATAGCACAACAAATTTTCAGCGATTCAGCCCATTCCAGTTCACAGCTAACTGCACAAAAACATGATCTGTCTGCTTCTACTGTTTCGTTCTCAGGCCAATTCCCTTCAAATCAGTGAGAGTCAGGAAACCATTTCTCCTCATTATTCTGTAAGGGCCCTCGCTCCTGAGCGCATGTTGCTGGGAAGAGATGAACGGGCATCCTCCACGCCATCCACTCAACTCCCTCACACCCAAACCATTCCCACACAATCCAGAGATTTCACACCCACATCCACAGCCCGACAGCAGGACAGTACTGAGGGAGTGCCGCACTGTCGGAGGGTCAGTGCTGAGGCAGTACTACAGAACTGGCAGAACATAGCGTGTAAGCAAAAGTGAATATTGCAGAGACGGGAGATTACAGTCGAGAGTGCGGTGCTTGTAAAGCACATCAAGTCAGGCAGCATCCGCGGAGTAAGAGAATCAATGTTTCGGGCAAAAGCGCTATTCCTGATTCAGGACTTTTGCCCAAAACGTCGAATTTTCCTGCCCCTCCGATGCTGCCTGACACGTTCTGTTTTTCCAGGACCATACTCTTAACTCAGTGTAAATCCCAGATGGCCTCCTTCTTCAAAGACAGTAATTTCCCTTTCCACATGGTCGATGGTGCCATCTAGAGCATCTCGTCCACTTCCCATACCTCTGCCTTCAACAATCACCCCTCCAAACTCAACAGGTAAAATACATCCTGTTCCTCACCTTCCATCCCGCCAAATTTCCAGATACAATGCATTATCCTCCCCCATCTGCGCCACCTACAAACAGGCCCCCACCACCAGGGATATATTTCCCTCACCACCCTGATCTGCGTTCCATAAAGAACATTCCCGGTGTGACTCCTTTGTCAGGTCCACGCCACCCAACAACCCACCCGCCACTCCTGGCACCTTCCCCTGCCACCACAAGAATTAAAAAAGCTGCACCCTCACCTCCCCCTCACCTCCGTCCGAGACCCCATAGAATCCTTCCACATCCTTCGGAGTTTTACCTGCACTTCCACACACGTTGCCTACACTACCCGTTACTCCTGATGTCTCCTCGACATTGGGGAGACCGGCCGCCAATGTGTGGAACAATTCAGAGAGCATCTCTGGGAAACTCGCACCAACCAACCCCACCACCCCGTGGCTGAACACTTTAACTCCCCCTTCCACTCCGCCATGGACATGCCAAGACAAAAGATGGAAAATTATAGGCCAATTAGCCTAACCTCGGTTGTTGGTAAAATTCTAGAATCCATCATTAAGGATGAGGTTTCTAAATTCTTGGAAGAGCAGGGTCGGATTAGAACAAGTCAACATGGATTAAGTAAGGGGAGGTCATGCCTGACAAACCTGTTGGAGTTCTTTGAAGAGGTGACAAGTAGGTTAGACCGGGAAACCCAGTGGATATGGTCTACCTCGACTTCCAAAAGGCCTTTGATAAGGTGCCACATGGGAAGCTGCTGAGCAAGGTGAGGGCCCACGGTGTTCGAGGTGAGCTACCGGTATGGATAGAGGATTGGCTGTCTGACAGGAGGCAGAGAGTTGGGATAAAAGGTTCTTTTTCGGAATGGCAGCCAGTGACAAGCGGTGTCCCGCAGGGTTCAGTGTTGGGGCCGCAGCTGTTCGCCATTATATATTTATGATCTGGATGAAAGGACTGGGGGCAGAAATGCGGAGACATTTCTTCAGCCAGAGAGTGGTGGGCCTGTGGAATTCATTGCCACAGAGTGCAGTGGAGGCTGGGACGCTAAATGTCTTCAAGGCAGAAATTGATAAATTCTTGATGTCACAACGAATTAAGGGCTACGGGGAGAATGCGGGTAAATGGAGTTGAAATGCCCATCAGCCATGATTGAATGACGGAGTGGACTCGATGGGCCGAATGGCCTTACTTCCGCTCCTATGTCTTATGGCCTTATGGAAAATGCTTGATATCAAAGAATACCAACTGCTCTGCAGCCTGTTCCTGATGAACAATGAAGCACACAGAGGGGAAAGTGAAACACACTGCTTCCCCTCTGCACCAAACTCTCACCGTGCTCCAGATCCCCAGGAACACATACTCACTCAGCACCACTCCTCCCTGAACAGCACACATGCAGATAACTGCCTACCACTATGCCATAGCCTCAGGTTTACACAGGCTATTGGTGGGGTTTAACTCAGACAAGAATGGCCATCATTGTGCCCCACTGTTCCCTAAGTCATCACAAATTATCAAATTGTGTGAAACCCCAATGAGATCAACTAGACACAGACAGGGTCCGGGAACACTGGAGAGTGTTGTTCCTCTGTTCAAGAAGGGCAACAGGAATAAGTCAGGAAATTATAGGCTGGTGATCCTTAACTCAGTGATAGGGGCAGTAGATACTTAGGGACAGGATAGATTCATATTTGGGAAAAACATGACTGATTCCGGATAGTCAGAGTGGCTTTAAACAGGGAAGGTCTTCTCTCACAAATCTGATTGAGTCTTCTGAGGAAGTGATGACAATGATCGATGAGAGCAGGGCAGTGGGTGTGATCTACATGGACTTTACTAAAGCATTTGACAAGGTAGGCTTGGTCACAGCAGAAAGGAGGTAGTGTGAAGGGGTGTTTTTCTGACTGGAGGCCTGGGACTAGTGGTGTTCCCAGCAAGTACTGGGAACAGTGTTGTTTGTAAAATATAAAATGATTTGTATGAAAGTATAAGTGGTTTGATTCAAGAGTTTGCAGAAGATGCAAACATTGATAGAGTTGGGGATGGTGAGGAAGGTTATTAAAGGAAACAGCAGAATTAGATCAGCTGAAAAGTTAGACAGAGAAACGGCAGATGGAGTTTAATCCAGACGAATGTGAGTGATGCATTTTGGGAGGTCAGATGGAAGAGGAGAGTATACAGTAATTGGCAGGACCCTTTGGAGTACGGATATACAGAGGGATCTCGGGGTATACAGGGGCATGGATATACAGAGGGATCTCGGGGTATACAGGGGCATGGATATACAGAGGGATCACGGGGTATACAGGGGCACGGAGAAACAGAGGGATCTCGGGGTATACAGGGGCACGGATAAACAGAGGGATCTCGGGGTATACAGGGGCACGGATATACAGAGGGATCTCGGGGTATACAGGGGCACGGATATACATAGGTATCTCGGGGTATACAGGGGCACGGATATACAGAGGGATCTCGGGGTATACAGGGGCACGGAGAAACAGAGGGATCTCGGGGTATACAGGGGCACGGATATACAGAGGGATCTCGGGGTATACAGGGGCACGGATATACAGAGGGATCTCGGGGTATACAGGGGCACGGATATACAGAGGGATCCCGGGGTATACAGGGGCACGGATATACAGAGGGATCTCGGGATATACAGGAGCACGGATATACAGAGGGATCTCAGGGTATATAGGGGCACGGATATACAGAGGGATCTCAGGGTATACAGGGGCACGGATATACAGAGGGATCTCAGGGTATACAGGGGCACGGATATACAGAGGGATCTCGGGATATACAGGGGCACGGATATACAGAGGGATCTCGGGGTATACAGGGGCACGGATATACAGAGGGATCTCGGGGTATACAGGAGCATGGATATACAGAGGGATCTCGGGGTATACAGGAGCATGGATATACAGAGGGATCTCGGGGTACACAGGAGCATGGATATACAGAGGGATCTCGGGGTATACAGGGGCATGGATATACAGAGGGATCTCGGGGTATACAGGAGCATGGATATACAGAGGGATCTCGGGATATACAGGAGAATGGATATACAGAGGGATCTCGGGATATACAGGAGAATGGATATACAGTGGGATCTCAGGGTATACAGGAGCATGGATATACAGAGGGATCTCGGGATATACAGGAGAATGGATATACAGAGGGATCTCGGGGTATACAGGGGCATGGATATACAGAGGGATCTCGGGATATACAGGAGCATGGATATACAGAGGGATCTCAGGGTATACAGGAGAATGGATATACAGAGGGATCTCAGGGTATACAGGAGCATGGATATACAGAGGGATCTCAGGGTATACAGGGGCATGGATATACAGAGGGATCTCGGGGTATACAGGGGCATGGATATACAGAGGGATCTCGGGATATACATGAGCATGGATATACAGAGGGATCTCGGGATATACAGGAGCATGGATATACAGAGGGATCTCGGGATATACAGGAGAATGGATATACAGAGCGATCTCGGGGTATACAGGGGCACGGATATACAGAGGGATCTCTGGATATACAGGAGAATGGATATACAGAGGGATCTCGGGATATACAGGAGAATGGATATACAGAGGGATCTGTATATGCTGGGTATCGGGTCCTTCGTTCTGGTGAGAACATGAGCAAGACGAATGTAGTGTACAAAATACCATGCAAGGACTGCACTAAACACTATATAGGACAAACAGGAAGACAGCTAACAATCCGCATATATGATCATCAACTAGCCACGAAACGACACGACCAGCTATCCTTAGTAGCCACACACGCAGACAACAAGCAACATGAATTCGACTGGGACAACACTACTATCATAGGGCAAGCCAGACAGAGAACAGCCAGGGAATTCCTAGAGGCATGGCATTCATCCACAAACTCCATCAACAAACACATCGACCTGGACCCAATATACCGACCACTACAGCGGACAGCTGAAACTGACAACCGGAAGCGGCAGGGACAGACCACTATAAACACCGGAGGAAACATCAAAGAAGCGCTTCGCAGGAGGCTCCCAAGCACTGATGATGTCGCCTAGCCAGGGGACGAAACGTTTGCAACAAAAACTTCCAGCTCGGCGAACAGAACCACAACAACGAGCACCCGAGCTACAAATCTTCGCACAAACTTTGAATACAGAGGGATCTTGGGGTATACAGGGGCACGGATATACAGAGAGATCTCGGGGTGCAAGTCCAGTTCCCTGAAAACAGCAACATAGTAAAGAAGGTGTATGTCATGCTTGCCTTCGGTCGTTGGGACACTGAGTACAAAAGTTGGTATGTCAGCTGTATAAAACTTTCATTAGGCCACCTTTGGAGTATTGTGTGCAGCTCTGGTCACCATGTGACCAGAAGGATGTGGAGGCTTTGGACAGACTTACAGGTTTACCAGGAGGCTGCCTGGATTGGAGTGTATTGGCTATAGGAGAGGGTGGATAAATTTGGACTGCTTTCACTAGAGCTTCAGAGGCTGGGGGGATCCTGACGTAATAATGAGAGGCATGGACACATGCATAGTTGGAGTCTTTTTCCCAGAATGGAAAGATGAAACATCGGGAGCATAGGTATAAGGTGAAAGGGGAAAAGTTCAGTGGAGATGTGCAAGGCAAGTTTGTTTTACAGAGAGTGGAACGCACTGTCAGCGGAAATGACAGAAACAGATACAATAGCAATGTTTAAGATACATTTAGTCAGAGACATGAACAGACAGATACGGACCATTGCAGGAAGGTGAGATGAGTTCAGAATGGTATTGTGGTTAGCACAGTTAAGGTGGGCTGAAACGCTTGCTCTGTGCTGCACTGTTCCATGTTTTATGTTTTAATTGCCCCTCTGTCAGTACAGTGACCAGTGTTTTACATGGAACCCCAGATAGGTCTCACCTCTGCCCCGTGTAACTGAAGTATGAGCTCCCTTCTCTTGTATTCAATTCCCTCCACAATAAACCATCACTTTCTCTCAGTTTTCCTGATTACTTGCAGTACTTGCAGACTAACCTTGTGTGATTCATGCAGCAGGATACCCAGACCTCTGCATGTCACAGCTCTGCACCCTCTCGCTGTTTGGGTAATATGCTTTTATATTTCTTTCTCCCAAAATAGACAATGTCTCACTTTTCCACATTGTATTCTGTTTGCCAGATCTTTGTCTATTCCCTTGACCTCTCCATTTCCCTTTGTAAGCTCCTTATCTCCTGTTCAAAGCTGACTCTCCCAACTAGCTTTGTCTCCTCAGTAGATATGGTGCCAACAAGTGGGTCCCTGATGGCTGTGGGTTTGTCCAGACACTGACCTGTGTTCAGTCTCTAAGGTTATCACATCCAGCAGCTGAAGGTCTTCAGTGTTGAAGGTTGACTTTAGCTGAGGAAGACAGTTGGGATGAAATGTGAGTGATCAGGAAGAGATGACAGTGTTTGAAACATTACTGTCCATTACTGTCCACAGGGGACTAAACCCAGAGGCAGAATAAGCTCAAAACTCAGTGACAGGACAGAGGGTCACACTGAGTGGGCTGGAGGATGAGAAAACTCTGACCTTTTTAATGTTGTTGTTTAATGGTATTTTGAAGATCAAATTATCAAAAGGTACATCTGGCCTCAGCCCTGAGTCTCCACGACAACTGAGGATCTGTGAGGAGGTTGACAGTTGGGGGTGGGGTTGGGGATTGGGGGAGTGGGGGAGTGGGGGAGTCGGGGTGGAGGGTGGGGGTGGATTGTGGGACA
>NC_057724.1:81245042-81257972 GCF_004010195.1 Chiloscyllium plagiosum
ACACCCCCACCCCCCACCCCCCGAGGTAGGCCAGAAAGAGTAAGGATAGAGAGTCCTTTATTAATGAGCAAGATTGACTCTGGAGGAGTTTAACGACAATGTAAAGTAAATTGTTCATCGTGACTGCCCCAAGTGTGTGTTTCTGGATTGATTTCTAGTTCTGAAGGTGTTGGGAAGGCGTTGACTTTAGTCGGTGTGTTTTCCAGTCAGCGCAGGGGCCTGTCTGTTACTCGGGAATGATGTGTCCTTGGGGACTCAGTGTCTGCTGTGTTCTCTTGGGCGTTACTCACTGCGTGAGGTGTTGCTGTGTTTGTATACACTTACCCAACTTTCTGTAACATTCCAGATATTGTCCGATCCGAGGTTCACGGAACTGAATGACATCAAAGTCCTGAAGAAATGCACTGAAACAAAAAGCAAAGTGTTTGTTTCTCTGTTTCTCAAAGACTAGCTAACATCAGAGGCCATTCACCCCACTGAGCCTGTCCTGCCATTTAATATGATTCTCCAACTCAACACCAAATTTCCAACGTCTCCCCAGACTCCTTCATACCTTTAATGGCGAGAAATGTAAGTATATTTCTCTTAAATATGTTCAGTGACCTCACCTCCACAGCATTTTGTGGTAGAGAATTCCACAGGATCACCGGCCTCTGCGTGAAGACATTTCACCTCATCTCAGTCCCAAATGACTTAGAGATTGAGATCCAATCCTGATTTTGACCCCTTGTTCTGGGCCCCTCAACTAGGGGCAGTATCATCCCTGCATCTAGTCTGTCCAGCCCTGTCAGAATTTTATACATTTCAGTAAGATCTCCTTGCATTCTTCTGAACTCCAGTGAATACAGACCCTGTAAACACACCCTCTGCTCCTGCAACAAACCTGCCAATACAGGAATCAATCTAGTGAACGGTCCCTTGATGTGAGTACACCCTCTCATGGGTAAAGAAACAATACTGTGCACAGTACACAGCGAGTGGGCCCACTGTACACCAGCAGGAAGATTTCCTGCTGCTGTTATCAAACCCTGTTACAATGACAGCTCCCATTGCATTTTCCTTCCTACCAGCTCGCTGTACCTACATTTCCTGCGATGTATGTACCAAGGTCCAAATATACATCGATATTTCCCAATCTATCACCATTTAAATAACACCCCACCATTCAGTTCCTGTTATCAAGGTAAAGACACCATCCTTATCCACATTACACTGGATCAGACATACAGCTACCTGTTAGGAGGTACAGAATAGAATGGGAGGGAATGATCCACAAACTCTGACAGAAACCGTAGTGTAGGATGAAATGTCCAGGTAGAAATATTGAATGCTTGTGATATCACAGGCTTAAAGGGCCAAATGGCCAACTGCTATTGTCTATTCTATTATAAAGACTGGCGATAATCACAGGAAATTCTAATCTCCGTATTAACTGGAATAGCCATGTGAATAATGATTGGCTGGATGGGTTTGCTGAGCATCTTTGGGATGGTTTCTTAGAGCAGTTTGTTCTGGAACCGAGAGAGCGAGAGCGAAAGAGCGAGAGAGAGAGAGAGAGAGAGAGCAGGTTCTATTAGACTTGGGACTGGGGAATGTGACAGAATTAATTAATAACCTCAGAATAAACGCCCCCAGATAACACCAAACACAATAGGATTAAACTTGATTCCAGTTTGAAAGAGAGTAACTCTGAGAGTGGCTCTGAGAGAGGGTCTGGGAGTGAAGATAAGGACTTCTATCTAGAGTGATGTGAACTGAGTCAGGCTGTGGTGGCCAGGTGGATTCACCCTGGTAAATGTGGAGTTCAGGGGAGGGTGGGATGTGGACAGGCTTAATAACCTGCGTGGCCTCTATCTGCACTTTCAGGAGTCTCTGGTTTTGTTGATCTATATTTGTAGATATTAGGCTTAGAGATAGTTCATGAGAGAAGCAACAGGAAACATGTGAGAGGATATTTCTAAATTCTCAGAATAAATATATTTCTATCAAAACGACACCTTCCCAAGTGGAGAAGCTACTGCTCATGGTAAATGAAAGCATTTGGAGAAAACATCAAGCTGAAGGAAAGAGCATCTACTTGCCTCTTGGTGAGGGGCAGATCAGAGGCACGTTCGGAATATAAAGAGCAGCAGAGAATGATGAAAGGTAAAATCAAACAGAGGAAAAGTGAGCGAGAAATGTAAAACCAGAAAGCAAGAGTGTTTACAAGTCTGAGAAAGGAAAACAATCAGTAAAGTCAATATTCTATAAACTGACATGATGAAGCTGTTAAGGTGTGGGGTCAAACCCAACCTGTGCTAGAGAGTGAGATTACGGTATAGTTTTGGTGGGACAGAATTGATGGGCCAAAGGGCTTCCTCTGTATTCTATATCTTTATTAGTAACAGGCTCTTGGAGACTTAGTGCACTTAGATTTTCAGAAGGTGCCATATCAAAGGTAATTAGAATCAATACAATCCCTACAGTGTGGAAACAGGCCCTTCGGCCCAACCAGTCCACACCAACCCGCCAAGGAGTAGCCCACCCAGTCCTACTCCCCCTACCCTATATTTACCCCTGACTAAAGCACCTAACCGACACACCCCTGAGCACTACAGGTAATTTAGCATGGCCAATTCACCTGACCTGCACATCTTTGGACTGTGGGAGGAAACCCACGCAGACACGGGGAGAACGTGCAAACTCCACACAGACAGTCGCCCGAGGCTGGAATCGAACCTGGGTCCCTGGCGCTGTGAGGCAGCAGTGCTAACCACTGAGCCACCGTGGAAAATAAACGCTTATAATGTGTCAAGAGCAACATATTCACACAAAAACAAGTTTGGCTGCTAGCAGGCTATAAGATTTAATTTGATTTATTATGGTCACGTACCTCAGTACAGTGAAAAGCTTTGTTTTGTGAGCAGTTATAGGTGGATCACAGCTGACAAGAAGATGAAGAGTATGTATAAATGATTGACAGGATGTCATGAGTGGGATCCTGCAGGGGTCTGTGCTGAACCCTCAATATTTACAATTAGCTCAATGTCTTAGTTGAGAGAGCAAAGGCATGGCAGCTAAATTCACAGACGCGATCAAAATAGGAAAACATATTGCAAAGACAATATGAAGGAAGCTGCAGACAGATACAGATACGTTGACCAGGCAGACATATGCCAGATGGAGTGGGAAAACGTGAAATTATTCTTACTGTCAAGTGAATATTACTTAACTAGAGAGTGACAAAAGAATGTCGAGGTGCAGAGAGATTTAGGTGTTTGTTAGCATGCAGGTACATCGTGTAATCAAGGCAGTTAATGGGATATTATCTTTTAGTACAAGAACTGAACATAAAACAAAAGATGCTCTGCTTCAGTTATACAGGGTGTTGGTGAGACCACATCTTGAATACTTGGTGCAGTTTTGATCTCCACATTTAAGGAAGATTTTAAAACTTTGGAAGTGGTTCAGAGGTTTGCTAGATTAATATCTGGAATGAATGGGTCAATGTATGAGGAAAGGTTGGACAGGGTGGCCTTGTTTCCATTGGAGTTTAGGAGAATAAAGGATGACTTGATGGAAGCATACAAGATCCTGAATGATCTTGACAAGGCGGACATGGAAAGAATGCTTATCCTTGTGGGTCAATCCAGAACTAGAGGGGATTGTTTCCAAATTAGGGGTGGCCCTTCCAGGGGAGAGAGGAAGGGAGATGTTTTTCTCAGAGGGTTGTGTAAATTTGGAATGCTCTGCCTAAGATAATGTGCTTTGTTTGCTCTCTTCCTGCTGGAGTGGACTATTTCACATTTCCCCACTTCATTCTATATTTCACGTCACCTGTGTCCTTTGAACAACTTATATTCTGCCCAGCTTTGTGTCATTAGTAAATGTGATAACTGTACCTTCTATTCCTGCAGTTAGGTAGCTGATAGAAACTATAAGCAGTTGAGGTCCCAGCACCAATTCATGTGACACACCACTCGTAACATTTCATCAACCTGAAACATGACCCAACTCTGTTTCCCCTCTTTGGCAGCTAATCCTCTACCCAATCCAAAATGCTCTCCCCTCACTCTGGGTTTTTGGTTGTTGCAATAACTTAGTCCATCTACCAGTTCTCCTCTATTTACAGTGTGTTACTCCCTCAAAGAATGTTAATAAATTAGTTAAACATGATTTCTCTCTCACAAAACTGGGTGGCACGGTGGCACAGTGGCACAGTGGTTAGCACTACTGCCTCACAGCGCCAGAGACCCGGGTTCAATTCCCGCCTCAGGCGACTGATTGTGTGGAGTTTGCACATTCTCCCTGTGTCAGCGTGGGTTTCCTCCGGGTGCTCCGGTTTCCTCCCACAGTCCAAAGATGTGCAGGTCAGGTGAATTGGCCATGCTAAATTGTCTGTAGTGTTAGGTAAGGGGTAAATGTAGGGGTATGGGTGGGTTTCACTTCGGCGGGTCGGTGTGGACTTGTTGGGCCGAAGGGCCTGTTTCCACACTGTAATCTAATCTAAAAAAAAACTCGTTTCCTCAGATACTGAAGCAGTCCATGTTCAAATGCAACAAGATCTGGACAATATCCAGGCCTGGGCTGACAAGTGGCAATTCATGCCACACAAATGCCAGACAATGGCCATCTCCAGTAAAAGAGAATCTTGACATTCCATGCCATTCAATGGTGTTCCCAACACTGAATCCCCCACTGTCAACATCCTGGGGGTTACCATGAACTAGATACTCGAATGGACTCACCACATAAACACAGTGGCTACAAGAGAAGGTCAGAGACTAGGGACACTGCGGTGAGTAACTCAGCTCCTAACTCCTCAAAGCCTGTCCACCATCTACAAGGCACAAGTCAGGAGTGTGATGGAATACTCCCTACATGCTGGATGGGGACAGCTCCAACAACATTCAAGAAGCTTGACACCATCCAGGACAAAGCAGCCGCTTGATCAGCACCACAACCACAAACATCCCCTCCCTCCACCACGGGTGCTCAGTGGCAGCAGTGTGTACTATCGATAAGATGCTCTGCAGAAATTCACCAAAGATCCTGACTCAGCACCTTCCAAACCCATCACCACTTCCATCTAGAAGGACAAGGGCAGCAGATACTTGGGAACACTATCCCCTGCAATTTCCCTTCCGAGCCACTCACCATCCTGACTTAGAAATATACCACCGTTCCTTCACAGTCATTGGGTCAGAATCCTGGAATTCCCTCCCTAAGAGCATTGTGGGTCAACCTACAGCACATGGACTGCAGTGGTTCAAGAAGGCAGCTCACCCCCACCTTCTCAAGGGGGGGGCAACTAGGGACGGGCTATCAATGCGAGCCCAGCCAAGGACACCCACATCCCACAAGCGAATAAAACATAACTATGTTGGCACTGCTTGATTAGCTTCAACCTTTCCTAGTGCCCTGCTATACATCTTTAATTATAGCTTCAAACATTTTCCCTGTGTCTGTGTTAAGATAATTGACATGTAGTTTCCTGCTTTCTCTATGGTCCTCTCTTTTTGAACAAACAAATTACATTTGTGATTTTACAATCTAATGGACCCTTCTCGGAATCAAATGAATTCTAGAAAATTAAAACCAATGTGTCAACAATCTCACTGACCACGTCCCTCAAGGATCTGACTGAGCTGGGTGAGGTTTTTCCTGTAAACCTAACAGCTTCATCATGTCAATTTGTAGATCAGCTGGATTCAATTGGACCACCATCGTTTTAGGGGCGTTATTCTTTGACCACTGTCTATCCCCTCATTCATTGCAGTGTCATAGTCATCTTCCCAGATCAGTCATGGGGTAGAGTAAATGGTTTGGAGATTTCTTTCTATTAAATTGGAACTCAATTTATAAAAGTACTATAAATCAGAACATTTTTCACTAATACCTTGGTATATTGATGACACAGGAGACGTGGTCAATGATGGTACAATGACTGATGTTGGGTGTGAACTTGTGAAGATCTCGGAGGGTGAAGATGACATGGTTCTTTCCGAGGCAGTTGAGGATGAGGTGGTCCTTCCTGAGGGAGTTGAGGATGAGGTGGTCCTTTGTGATGGAGTTGGGGATGAGGTGGTCCTTTGTGATGGAGTTGGGGATGAGGTGGTCCTCTCCGAGGGAGTTGAGGATGAGGTGGTCCTCTCCGAGGGAGTTGAGGATGAGGTTGTCCTCTCCGAGGGAGTTGAGGATGAGGTTGTCCTTTCTGAGGGAGTTGGGGATGAGGTGGTCCTCTCCGAGGGAGTTGAGGATGAGGTGGTCCTCTCCGAGGGAGTTGAGGATGAGGTGGTCCTTCCTGAGGGAGTTGAGGATGAGGTGGTCCTCTCTGAGGGAGTTGGAGAAGTGATGGGGTCTGAGGAGCAATGTAAAATTAAAGTTAATTTTGTAAATTCAAGGAAGAAAACAAGACACCATAATTTGCAGGATTGTTTTGGAAAATAAACATTGAATATTCGTTAAACAAATTTATGTAGATCTTATTCTGTGGAAGATTCTAGATGAAGTGGAATTATGGAATCAGCTGAGAACCATAAAAAGTGTAAACTAATGGGAAAGCGACCATTCTCCGAGGGGGGCCAGTGAAACCTCAGCAGTGAGTGAGGAAGCTCTGTCCTGGACAGTGACTGTGGCTGAAGGAATTGTAACACATATTAATGAGACCAGCCTCCCATTAGTGAAGGAAAGGAACACACTCACATCTCATGTCAGTCCATTCCTTACAGCTCAGGGACTGCTCCTGAAGTCGAGCAATTGCCATTTCTTTTATTCACTTGTAGGATGTGGGCAGCACTGGTTGGGCCCAGTATTTATTGCCCATCCCTAGTTGCCCCTTGAGAACGTGGGGGTGAGCTGTCTTCTTGAACCGCTGCAGTCCATTTGCACAGGAGGTCAGTGGGTCAGATGATCAGAGGGTCAGTGGGTCATTGGCCAGTGTGATTGGAGCAATGGGTGGAGCTAAATGTTGGGACTGGTTTCCACAGAACAATGTGGATCCTCACCGGGCTAAATATTCACTGGGTTTCCGACTGATTGGTCCGAATGAATCCTGCAGCATTGAGGGTTACGTTACTGGGAATGCAGACTGAACCTCATCCCATCCTTAGAGAACTACCAGCCAATCAGACACTGGACAGCTCAGTGGACTCATCAGTGCCATCTTGGAAAGGTGGTCACTGTTGGAATTACAACCATGGGGCCCAGAACAGGGATCCCAGTGGGGAGAGGGAAGGTGGAGATCTGGGTTTGAGAAGCTAAACGTGGAGGGAGGAAAGGAGTAATGGTGTTTATTCATGGGGTAGAACATAGAACATAGAACATAGAACAATACAGCACAGAACAGGCCCTTCAGCCCACAATGTTGTGCCGAACATTTGTCCTAGCTTAAGCACCCATCCATGTACCTATCCAATTGCCACTTAAAGGTCACCAAAGATTCTGACTCTACCACTACGACCTATTCTCCATTCGGCAACATCCTGGTAAATCTTCTCTGCACCCTCTCCAAAGCTTCCACGTCTTTCCTAAAGTGAGGCGACCAGAACTGCACACAATATTCCAAATGTGGCCTAACCAAGGTCCTGTACAGTTGCAACATCACTTCACGACTCTTGAATTCAATCCCTCTGCTAATGAACGCTAATACACCATAGGCCTTCTTACAAGCTCTATCCACCTGAGTGGCAACTTTCAAAGATCTATGAACATAGACCCCAAGATCCCTCTGCTCCTCCACCTTAAATGCCACACCATTTACCCTTCCCCTCCCCATGGCAGCTACAATGACGGCAGGGAGAGGAGGCAATTAAGTGGCCATTCAATGACCAATGAAGAGTTTTGAATGGATGGGTCATACACACCCCCACCCTACCCCCTCCCAGCCCCTCTGCACCTTGTTTCCATGAGATTTCAGGTGGTTAGGGTCTGGTTGGGAGATGTTAGGCCATGGTCCTGTTGGACTCCTCCTCCCCCCTCCGCATCACCCCCATCCCTCCCTCCGTCCCTCTCCACAGAGGAGTGTAGGGTGGGGCCTCTTCTTCCCACAGTCTCCAGGGCAACTCCAAATTCCACAGCCCATTACCAAAGACGCCCACGCCACTGGGGACAGAGTGGACCAATCAAAGTTGGGAAATAACTGCTGAGGCTGTTGGAGGATGGTTTTGGATGATTCACTGCCTAACATTTGTCTTCAAAGAATCAAACCAAGGGATAGTGGCAATGTCACTGGCCTGGGAGGGCTAATGTATGAGGGTATAGCTTCAACCCCAAACAAAATGTGAAGTTGGAAATCTTTATTAACAGTGACCATCAATTGTCATAAAAATCCAAATGTCCTTCTGGGAAGGAATCTGCCCTCCTTCCTGGGCTGGCCTACATGTGACTCCAGACCCCTCTGGGAATGGCCCAGAGAGCCTCAAAGGCAAAGGCAGTTAGATACCAACAGGAACTGGCTCACCAGTGATCCACACTCCCAGGAAGAGGATAATGGGAAGAGTTAACGGTGGTCCCACAACAGGAATCAACAGACAACATGCAATGGAAGAGAAAGAGTTTGGTTCAAAAGTAAAGATGGGAGATGTCTTATTGCTGGGAAAAGTGACATTTTGTCTTGTATTCACCAAAAAGGCAACAGCCAACCCGACCAACCCGACAAATTAAACAAAGCTTAGAAGCTAACTGTTAGTCATCATGAACTTGTAATTTCTCCATAGCACTGCCTCTCCCAATCAAAGTCCACCTGCCAAATTGCCGCTCCTGCCATACAGTACTAATATCAGCATTTCCCAAGCATTGGTATTCTTGCTAACTGTCCTGATGACTGCGATCCTTTCAGCTTTGACAACCCGATTGTTATTCTCTACAATTCTCAGGGAAAGCCAGAACCAAACAGTCAAAGAGAGGCAAGTCAGCTGGAATTGTCCTTGGATTTACCTGTTGGAGAGGGAGATGTTGGAGTGCTTGATGCATTAGCTGAAGCAGAAGAAAACAGAAAAAAAAATTAATGGTCTTGCACAAGTCAGAATTCATTCAAACAATCAACAGCCTCACCTTCATCTCCCTACGCTCCCGGATAAATGACATTGAACATTTCTTCCACCGCCCCCACCTCCGCCCAACCTCTGAGGACCCCTTCCCCTTCTCCTGCCCCAACACATCCCATCCACCTGGACAGCCCGCGGTGGTCTGTTATCCCCTCCCCGACCTCTTCATTTCCAACTGCTGCCGTGATATTAGCCACCTCAACCTGCCCACCCCCCTCACCCACTCCAACCTCTTGCTCTGGCAATGTATAGCCTACCACCTCCTCCACTCCAACCCAACATCATTGCATGGTGGCTCAGAGGTTAGCACTGCTGCCTCACAGCACCAGGGACCCAGGTTCGATTCCAGCCTCGGGTGACTGTGTGTGGAGTTTGCACGTTCTCCCCGTGTCTGCGTGGGTTTCCTCCGGGTGTCCGGTTTCCTCCCACAATCCAAAGATGTGCAGGTCAGGTGAATTGGTCACACTGAATTGCCCGTAGTGTTAGGAAAATGGGTCTGGGTGGGTTACTCTTCGGAGGGTCGGTGTGGACTTGTTGGGCCAAAGGGCCTGTTTCCACACTGTAGGGAATCTACTCTAATCTAATTGCCATCAAACCTGCAGACAAGGAGGGTGCAGTGGTAATTTGGCGCACCGACCTCTACACTGCTGAAGAGACCACTCCTGCTGCTGTCCCCTCGACCATGACCTCACCTCCCATCACCAAACCATCATCTCCCAGACCAGCCACAACCTCATCACCTCTGGGGATCTCCCATCCACAGCCTCCAACCTCAGTCCAGAAACCCCACACTGCCCAGTTCTTTCTCCTACCCAAAATTCACAAACCTGATTACTCCAGTTGACCTATCGTCTCAGCCTGCTCCTGCTCTACCGAACATATCTCTGCATACCTTGACACCGTCCTGTCCCCCTTGGTCCAGGACCTCCTCACCTATGTTCAGGACACCACTCACACCTTTCACCTCTTCCAAGATTCTCATTACACCGGCCCCTAACGCCTCACCTTCACCATGGACATCCGCCACGACAAACGTCTCAAAGCCCTCCGTTTCTTCCTCTCACGCCGTCCCAACCATTTCCCTTCCACTGACACCCTCATCTGCCTGGCTGAACTGGTCCCCACCCTCAACAACTTCTCCTTCCAATCCTCCCATTTCCTCCAAACCAAAGGGGTAGCCATGAACACCTGCAAGGGACCCAGCTATGCCTGCCTCTTTGTCAGGTACGCGGAACAATCTATCTTCCACAGTTACACCGGCACCACCCCCAACCTGTTCCTCCGCTATATTGATGACTGTATCGGCGCTGCCTCGTGCTCCCACCAGGAGATTGAACAGTCCATCCACTTTCCCAACACCTTCCACCCCGACCTCAAATGCACCTGGACTGTCTCAGACACCTCCCTCCCCTTCCTAGACCTCCAACACCATCTCCGGCGACCGACTAACCATGAACATCTCCTCCCAGCCCACCGACTCCCACAGCCACCTAGACCACATCTCCTCTCAGCCCACCGACTCCCACAGCTACCTAGACTACATCTCCTCCCAGCCCACCAACTCCCACAGCTACCTAGACTACATCTCCTCCCAGCCCACCGACTCCCACAGCTACCTAGACTACATCTCCTCCCAGCCTACCTCCTGTAAAAACTCCATGCTTTATTCCCAACTCCTCCACCTCTGCTGCATCTGTTCCCAGGATGACCAATTCCACCTCAGAAAATCCCAGATGGCCTCCTTCTTCCAAGATCACAATTTCCCTTCCCACGTGGTTGACGATGCCCTCCAGCACATCTCCTCCACTTCCCACACCCCTGCCATTGAACCCCACCCCTCCCAACACAACAAGGACAGAACCTCCCTGGTCCTCACCTTCCGTCTCACCAACCTCCGCATACCTCGCATCATCCTCCGCCAGTTCTGCCACCTACAAACAGACCCCACCACCAGAGATATATTTCCCATCCCACCCCATCAGCATTCCGGAGAGGTCATTCCCATCGCGACTCCCCCATCAGGTCCACAACCCCCACCAGCCCACATCCCTCTTCTGGCACCTTTCCCTGCCACCGTAAGATGTGCAAAACGTACACCCACACCACTCCCCTCACCTCTGTCTAAGGCCCCAAAGGATCCTGACAGAAATTTACCTGTACCTCTACTGTCATCCATCTATAGTATCCATTGCTCCCACTGTGGTCTCCTCTATATTGGGAAAACAAGACGCCTTCTTGCAAATCATTTCAGGGAATATCTCTGGGACACTTGCACCCCATCAACCTCACCGCCCCGTGGCTGAACACTTCAACTCCCCCTCCCACTCCACCAAGGACATGCAGGTCCTGGGCCTTCTCCATCACCAAACCGTTACCACCCAACACCTGGTATTCAGCCTTGGGACCCTGCACCACATGGGATAAATGTGGATTTCAACAGTTTCCTCATTCCCCCTCCCTCCAAATTATCCCAGTCCTAAGCATCCAACTCGGCACCACCCTCCTGACCTGTCTAACACCTTTCCCATCTATCTGCTCCACCCCCTCTCTGACCTATCACCTTCTTCTCCACCTTCATCTACCAATCGCATTCTTAGCCACTTTACCCCCTAACCCCACCCCCTCCCATTTATCTCTCAGCTCCCCTGCCCACAAGCCTCATTCCTGATGAAGGGCATGAAACGTCGATTCTCCTGTTCCTTGGATGCTGCTTGATCTGCTGCGCTTTTCCAGCAACACATTTTCAGCTCTGTCTCTCTCTCTCTCTCTCTCTGTCTCTCTTGGCTCCTTCTCTGTCTATCCCTATAGGAGTTATAGGGAGGCAGTCACACCTAAGTTACAGGATAAAGGGAGCTGGGTGACCACCAGGAGAGGAAATGGGAAGAGGCAGACAGTGTAGGGACCCCCTGTGGCCATTCCCCTCAATAATAAGTATACCGTTTTGGATACTGTTCTGTTGCTCTGTGGCTCAGAAGGGAAGGGGGGAGAATAGGCGAGCAATAGTGATAGGAGATTCAATGGTTAGAGGAACAGACAGGAGATTCAGTGGTCACGAACAAGACTCCCAGATGGTATGTTGCCTCCAGGGTGCCAGGGTCACGGAGGTTTCTGATAGAGTCTACAGGATTCCTAAGGGGGAGAGAAGGGAGCCAGAAGTTGTGGTACACATCGGTACCAATGACATAGCTAATTAAAGGGATGAGGACCTGAAAAGTGAATATGAAGAGTGAGGTTGGAAGCTAAAAGGCAGCTCAAGTAGAGTGGTAATCTCAGGATTGCTACCAGTGTCTTGGGTGAGTGAGGCTAGAAACAGACACTGAACGAGTAGATGGACAAGTGGCCTCAGGGCTGGTGTAAGAGGGAGGGCTTCAGACGTGTGGATCATTGGGATACCTTCTGGGGAAGTTGGGACCTGTACGAGAAGGATGGGTTGCACCTTACCTGATGGGACACCAATATCCTGGGCAGGAGGGTTGCTCAAACTCATTGTGAGAGTTTAAACTAGATTGGCAGGGGGTTGGGAACCATAGCTACAGATCAGATGATGGAGTAGGTAGTAAACAGGCAGATACTCTGGGCAGAGAGTCTGTGAGGAGGGATGGACAGGTGATAGGGCAAAGGTGCAGTCAGTGCGATGGGTTAAAGCATGTCTATTTTAACACAAGAGGTGCCAGGTGATGAACTTAGAACATGGATCAGTACTTGGAACTATGATGTTGTGGCCATTACGGAGACATGGATATCACAGAGGTAGGAATGATTGTTGGATGTTCTGGGGTTTAGATGTTTCAAAAGGAATAGGAAGGTAGGTACAAAAGGTGGGGGAAGTGGCATTGCTATTCAGGACTAGTATCACAGCTACAGAAAGAAAGGTTGTTGGAGAGGGTTTGTCTACAGAGTCAAT
>NC_057724.1:81258472-81258972 GCF_004010195.1 Chiloscyllium plagiosum
TCAACAGTTACTGTTGGGAGGAAATGAGGGCAGTTGTCAAAAATAACCCGAGGAGAATTCAGATTTTTTTTAACGTTAAGCTTAACTGGAGTGTGATAGCTGGGAAGATTCATTAATAAATTTCAAAAGGGCAGTGTTCTGAAAGTGGGATATTTACATGGAAGGAGTAAATGAGTGCGATTAATTGGATAGATCATTCAAAGATCTGGCACCAGTATATCTGGGAAATAGTCCCCTCCTGTGCTGTATCACTTAATGACTAAGACCCTGTAGATAGCTATGAATGATTAGCATTTACCACAAATACTCTTGAACTAGCAATGAATGAAGTTTTGTTTTTAAAAGAAAAGTGCAGGAAGTAAAAATGTAAATCAGAATGTAAAGTCTGTGCTAGAATTTCTGTTGGGGGATGATGTTGAGGAGGAGAACAGGCTTATGATGTGGTTGGAGATCTTGTGCTGAATCTTGGGACATTAACCAGGCTTCATCTTTCTAAAGCT
>NC_057725.1:0-2993 GCF_004010195.1 Chiloscyllium plagiosum
GTGAGAGAAAAGTACTCAGGCACTGAACTTGTAATCAGAGAGATCAAAAGATCATACAAATGGTGTGAGTAGAGTGTCAACAAACCAAATAATAGGTCTCTGCAGGTGATCAAAAGTGTCAAACAGTGTGATTAATGTGTCAACATCTGAATAACTAGCAAAGGGATGATTTATAATTTGATTAAATGAGGCAGAGAGATTATTACAAAAATTTTAAAATAAGGTGGTTATGGAGACAAACCAAATGACTGGAATAACATAATACGGAAAGAGTCACATGCTGAGGGTCTGCATGCAGTTTTGGTCTCATCACTTGAGAAAGGATGTACTGGCAGAGGAGAAGGTTCACTAAGTTGATTCCAGAGTTGAGAGACTGAGTAGACTGGGATTATATTCTTTGGAATTTAGAAGAATGAGGGGGATCTAATAGAAACATATAAAATTATGAAGGCAATAGATAAGGTAGAAGTAGGGAGGTTGTTTCCACTGGTGGATGAAACTAGGACAAAAGGACATAGCCTCAAAATAAGGGGAAGCAGATTTAGGCCTGAACTGAGGGTTGTGTATCAGTGGAATTCCCTGCCCAGTGAAGTACTTGAGGCTTCCTCATTGAATGTTTATAAAGCTAAGAGAGAATTTTTTTGAACAGTAAAGGAATTAAGGGTTATGATGAGAGAGTAGGAGCTGAGGCCACGAAAAGATCAGCCATGATCTTACTGAATGGTGGATCAGGCTCGAAGGGCCAGATGTACCACTCCTGCTCCTAGTTCTTACATTCTATGTCAAACCAAAGTAGTAAGTAATCCATAACTGTACAAACTAATTAAGGTAGAGAAATCATAGCAAGTTATCAAGATGATGATGTCAAAACAGCACAGTAAGGAAGGTTTTACAGATACAGAACAGTATGGTAGGGTCACATGTAGCGCGACATGAACCCAAGACCACGGATGATGCTGTCTTCATGGATACGGAACTTGGCTATCAGCTTCTGCTCGGTGATTCTATGTTGTTGTGTATCTGAAGTCCGCCTTGGAGGGTGTTCACCCGAAGATCGGAGGCTGAATGTCCTTGACCACAGACCTATTCCCTGACTGGGAGAGAACATTCCTATCCGGTGATTGTTGTACTGTCCATTCATACGTTGTCATAGCGTCTACTCGGTCTCGCCAATGTACTATGTCTCGGGACAGCCTTCCCTGCAGTGATTCAAATAGACAACTTTGGCTGAGTCACATGAGTATCTGTCGTGGGTGGTATTCCCATGTGTGATGGTAGTATCCATGTTGATGATCTGACATATCTTGCAGAGGTTGCCATGGCAGGGTTGTGTGGCTTTCTGGTCAATGATATCCTCAAGGCTGGGTAGTTTGCTGCGAACAATAGTCTGTTTAAAGTTTGGCAATTGTTTGAAGGTGAGAAGTGGAGGTATAAGGATGATCTTGGCCAGATGTTTGTTGTCATCAAATACACATTGAAGGCTGCGAAGAACATAGTGTAGTTTCTCTGCTTCAATAAAATGTTAGATGACAAAGCGCACTCTATCGATCGTATCCTGTGTCTGTTTTCTGAGGAGGTCGTTGCAGTTTTCACTGTGTCACATCAGAACTGGTGAGCAATGAGTTGAGCATCATATTCTGTTTTTATGAGGTCATCCTTCAAAATCTTCAGATGTTTGTCACATTCCTCCTTATCTGAATAGCTCCTGTCTATGCACAGGACTTGTCCATAGGGGATAGTTGACCTTGTCAGAATTACCAGTGCTACGCTTTAATGTTTTCTCAGTTCCCTCTGTAATGAGACCAGGGTGATCAGGGCTACTGTGTAACGTTGCTTGATATCGGCCTCTTCAGGATAAAGTATGTCGGTTGCTGACTCCATGTTTCTTTGGGTTTTCTCTAGATTTATTCTTGGGTGAAGGCTTAAAATGGAAACTGAGCTTTGAGTATCAAACGTTAGCAATGGAATACTCCTTACTCACCTCCAATAACACTCAAGAAGCTTGACAATAACCAGGACAAGGAAGAGTTAGACAGATTTTTAATTGGTAATAGGTTGAAGGGTTATGGGGAGAAGGCAGGAAAATGAGAGTGAAGAGCCTATCAGTCATGATCAAATGGCAGAGCAGACTTGATGGGCCAAATGGCCTAATTCTGCTCCTATATTCTAAGAACCTATGACAAAGCAGCATGCTTAACTGCTGCCACACCCACAAATATCCACTTCCTCCACCACCACAGGCAGTAAATGCTGGCCCAGCCAGCAATGCCCACAGCTCTGGAATTTTTTTAAAAATTTGGTTTGGTCAGTGACGAAGAGACAAGCCTTCAAAAAAAAGTTAAAAATCACTAAAGAGTGAGATGATGGATTGAATCAATTGACTCTGTGTTGAGACACTCTTTGATACTCTTCCATTTCCTAAAGGCACCAACCTGCTCAAAACGGGGGTACTGTCCTTAAATAATAAACAATTTCCCTATGCTCAGGTAAACAACATTTTTCTGTTTAGCAATTTATCATTTAATGCTTGCTCTCGGCTGTCCAACACAAAACGTTTGCTAATTAAATTAGTCAGAAAACAGCCAAGGTTTCCAGATCTTTGTATGGTTTTGTTAACCATTGAACCATTTTCTACATTGACTAAAGTAAAATAAAACTGAATCCTTAGAATTCTGTTTAACATTGAGATGATCACTTTTAGGGCAAAGTGTTTTTTTTTAGCACTTTATTTTCAAGCAGCTGTTTTTCTGACCAAGTTAAAATGATCAAACTGATCAAATATGATCCTCCAAACCAGAGTAGAGCAGTGAAACATCTTCAAGGAGGCTGGGCCAGATGGCCTCCTTCTTCAAGGACCGCAATTTCCCCCCCGACGTGATCGACGATGCCCTCCACCGCATCTCTTCCACTTCCCGATCCTCCGCCCTTGAACCCCGCCCCTCCAACCGCCACCAGGACAGAACCCCACTGGTCCTCACCTACCACCCCACCAA
>NC_057725.1:3456-7267 GCF_004010195.1 Chiloscyllium plagiosum
GTCTGACCTATCACCCTCACCTTGTCCTCTTTCCACCTATCACATTTCCGACGCCCCTCCCCCAAGTCCCTCCTCCCTATCTTTTATCTTAGCCTGCTGGACCAACTTTCCTCATTCCTGAAGAAGGGCTAATGCCCGAAATGTCGATTCTCCTGTTCCCCAGATGCTGCCTGACCTGCTGCGCTTTTCCAGCAACACATTTCCATCAGTGAAACATCTGTCTAACCCTGGAATTAAACCAAGGACAGACAGCTAATTATGAACAGGTACTTGAGCATGATTTTGAAAACTTACCTGAGCCTTTCAGTTGTCATCACAAAAAATATATCAAAGGGTTTGTCTGTTTACACAAAATGAGATGATGTTGACAAATTGCGTCAGACTGTAATTGGTTCAGAACACTAAAGAGACTTCCTCATCGTCGATGAAACCCACTTACTTGGTCTGGAATGTGAAAAGAAGAACATTTTTACATCCTTTCAGCAAATTGACAATAACTGTGCGATGGTAAAGTAGCACTGTTGCTATAACTAGATTATAGTTGAAGTTTGTGATATATTTTATTTCCTGTGTAATGAAAAACACAGCACATTGTCAGTTCAAATGTTGCTGGAGGTGATTATAAAAGATAGGATTTAGGGAGGCAAAAAATGATTAATGATAGTAAGGATGGTTTTGTATGAGGAAAATTGTGTCTCACAAACTTGACTGAGTTTTTTGAGGGAGTTACCAAAAAGATTGATGATGGCAGAGCAGTAGACATTGTTTATTTGGACTTTAGTAAATCCTTTGACAAGGTTCCACCTGGTAGACTAATTAGGCAAAAGTAAGGACTGCAGATAGAACATAGAACGTAGAACATTACAGCGCAGTACAGGCCCTTCGGCCTTCGATGTTACGCCGACCTGTCATACCAATCTGAAGCCCATCTAACCTACACTATTCCACGTATGTCCATATGCTTGTCCAATGATGACTTAAATATACTTAAAGTTGGCAAGATGCTGGACATTAGAGTCAAGATTAGAGTGATGCTGGAAATGCACAGCAGGTCAGGCAGCATTCCAGGAGCAGGGGAATTAACGTTTTGGGCTAAAGCTCTTCATCAGGAATGAGGCTTGCACATGATACCAAAATTGGAGATGTATTGGACAGCGAAGGAGGTTACCTCAGAGTACAACAGGATCTTGATCAGATGGGTGAATGGGCTGAGGAGTGGCAGATGGAGTTTAATTTAGATAAATGTGAGGTGCTGCGTTTTGGAAAGGCAAATCAGAGCAGGACCTATACACTTAATGGTAAGATCCTGGTGAGTGTTCCTGAATAAAGAAAAAGGCCTAGAGAGCATGGGTTTAGGGTGAGAGGGGAAATTTATAAAAGGGACCTAAGGAACAACTTTTTCACACAGAGAGTAGTTCGTGTATGGAATGCATGTATGGCTGTCAGAGGAAGTGATGGAGGCTGGTACAATTGCAACATTTAAAAGGCATCTGGATGGGAATATGAATAAGAAGGGTTCAGAGGGATATGGGCCAAATGCTGGCAAATGGGACTAGATTAGGTTAGGATATCTGGTTCACATGGACGAGTTGGACTGAGAGGTCTGTTTCCGTGCTGTACATCTCTATGACTGTAAGTGGGTCAATGGCTGAAAAATTGCAGATAAAGTTCAAGCTGGATTTAAGTGGCGGCATGGTGGCTCAGTGGTGAGCACTGCTGCCTCACAGTGCCAGGGACCTGAGTTTGATTTTTGCCTCAGGTGACTGTCTGTATGAAGTTTGCACATTCTCTCTGTGCCTGCGTAGGTTTCCTCCCACAGTCCAAGGCTGGGCAGTTTAGGTGAATTGGCCATGCTAAATTGCCCCTAGTGTTAGGTGCATTAGTCAGGGGTAAATATAGGTTATGGGAATGGGTCTGGGTGGGTTACACTTCAGAGGGTCAGTGTGGACTATTTGGGCTGAAGGGCCTGTTTTCGTACTGTAGGGGATCTAAGAATGGGTAAATGCGAGGTATTGCATTTTTGTACAACACAAGGGTCGAGCTTATGAAATTAATAGGTAGTGTTGTGGAACAGATGGACCTAGAGTTCAGGTACATGCTTCTTTGAAGATTGAGTCACATTTGATGGTGGTTAAAAAGGCATTTGGCCTGCTTGCTTTCATTGCTTAGTCCTTTGAGTATCGGAGTTGGGAAGCTATGTTGATGTTGTACAGGAAATTGGTGAGGCCTTTTCAAGCATAATGTATCCAGTTACAGGAAGGATATTATTTAAGCTGGACAGAATTCGGAAGAGACTTACCAGGATCTTGCTGGGTATGGAAGGCTTGATAGAAAGAAAGGACGGATAGATTAGATTCCCGACAGTATGGAAACAGGCCCTTTGGCCCAACAAGTCCACACCGACACTCTGAAGAGAAACCCACCCAGACCCATTCCCCTACCCTATATTTACCCCTGACTAATGCACCTTATGGGCAATTTAGCATGGCCAATTCACCTGACCTCCCCATCTTTGGATTGTAGGAGGAAACCCAAGCAGACACGGCGAGAATGTGCAACTCCACACAGTTGCCCAAGGCAGGAATCAAACCCGGGTCCCTGGTGCTGTGAGGCATCAGTGCTAACCACTGAACCACCATGCACTTTTTTCACTGGAGCATGGAAGGTTGAGAAGCAATTTGATAGAAGCTTATAAAAATAATGAAGGGTATACATAGAGTTACTGGTATAGGGTTAATGAGAGAAAGTTAATGGGATAGACAGAGTTAATGGTAGTTCTTTCCCTAAAGTGGAGGATTTTAAGACTGGGGGCACATTTTAAAGTGCGAGAAGAAAGATTTAAAAAGGACGTAAGAAGCAAATGTTTTACACAGAAGGTGGTTCACGTATGGAATGAACTTCCTGAGAAAGTGGTGGATGCAGTTACAATTACAACATTTAAAACACATTTGGATAAATACATGAATGGGAAAGGTTTGGAGGGATATGGGTCAGGAGCAGGTAGGTGGGACAAGTTTAGTTTGGGATTATGTTTGGCATGGACTGGTTGGACCAAAGGGTCTGTTTTTGTGCCGTATGACTCTGACTCTATAAGCAGTTCAGTTGCAGGCTCACCTCTGAACCACAAGGCTGCAGATTTACATCCTGCCTCAGCAAATGAGCACAGAAAATAAGGCGATCATTCCAAAGCAGCAGCATCAGAATATTCTTCAGGTATGATTTTTCAGATAAGATGTTAAACCAAGACCCTGCAGGCCCTCTCAGTTGGAGGTGGAAGATCCCCTCTCAATATTCTGAAGAATAGCAGGCATTTATCTAGTTCCTGCTGAATCCTTTTCACTTCATCAACACAACAAAACAAATTCTCTGATCATTCTCACAATTGCAATTAGTTATTGTTTCCCATATTACAACAGTGACTGCACCCTAAAACAATGCTTCATTGTTTGCAAACTTCGTGGAGGTGCCTGATAGTCATGAAAATCACGACAAAAATGCACGATATTCTTCCATCTATTCTTCCATAAACAGCCAAGAAGCCAATGTTTAATAGCAAAACAATAGACAATAGACAATAGGTGCAGGAGTAGGCTATTCTGCCATTCGAGCCTGCACCACCATTCAATATGATCATGGCTGATCATCCTCAATCAGTATCCTGTTCCTGCCTTATCTCCATAACCCTTGATTCCACTCTCCTTGAGAGCTCTATCCAACTCTTTCTTAAATGAAACTAGAGACTGGGCCTCCACTGCCCTCTGGGGCAGAGCATTCCACACAGCCACCACTCTCTGGGTGAAGAAGTTTCTCC
>NC_057725.1:8214-12496 GCF_004010195.1 Chiloscyllium plagiosum
CCTACCATGGGGAACTTTATCAAATGCCTTACTAAAATCCATGTTTACTACATCCACTGCTCTACCCTCATCCACATGCTTGGTCACCTCCTCAAATAATTCAATAAGACTTGTAAGGCAAGACCTACTCCTCACAAATCCATGCTGGCTTTCCCTAATCAAGCAGTGTCTTTCCAGATACTCATAAATCCTATCCCTCAGTACCCTTTCCATTACTTTGCCTACCACCGAAGTAAGACTAACTGGCCTGTAATTCCCGGGGTTATCCCTATTCCTTTTTTTGAACAGGGGCACAACATTCGCCACTCTCCAGTCCCCTGGTACCACCCCCGTTGACAGTGAAGACGAAAAGATCATTGCCAACGGTACTGCAATTTCCTCATCTTATATGTCTCAATCAGATCCCCTCTCAGTCATTAATACTAAACACATAGATAACAGACAGAAAAAGATCCAATGTCCAAAACTCAAGGTGTAGGTTCATAATCTGTTCCTGCCATCAGCCCAAAGATTAAAGATAGAATCTAATTGGACTCTGCGTGATGTGGGCTATGAGAAGATTTGTGGCAGATTTAGATTATAAAGTCTGATGAGGCCTACACATCGGGAACAACACACTCAGTATCTTATGTTTTTTTCAAATGGTGGGGTGAGTTTCTCACTAATTGGCAAGATGTCAGTTAAGGAAGATTATTGCTTGTTCAATGCCTTATTAACATCACACTTCTCCTTATTAATATTCAGCTTGCTATTTTATCCAATGTAAATAATCAAAGTAAATAATAGGTAAACAGCAGCAAAAACAAAAACCCAGGTACAGGTGAATGTTAAGGGTTTGTGAGTCCATTCAATATTCTAACAACAGTAGGGTAGAACCTGTTTCAAAACCGACTGGTGCATGTGTTCAGGCTTCTGTACCTTCTCCCCGATGGTAGAGGTTGTTGAAAAACATTGCCAAGGTGGGATGGATCTTTGAGAATGCTGGTGGCCTTTCCTTGACAGCGGGCCTGGTAGATGGATTCTATAGACGGGAGGTTGGCCTTTGTGATTGTCCAGGCCGAGTTCCCCACTCTCTGTAACCATCTCTGATCTTGAATGGTACAGTTGCCATACCAGGTAGTGATACATCCAGTCAGAATGCTCTTGATGGCGCACCTATAAAAGTTGGCAAGGGTATTCACCATCATGCCAAATTTCCTCAGCTGCCTGATGAAGAAGAGACGTTGTTGGGCCTTTGTAACCAGTGCGTCCACATGAAGAGTCTAAGAAAGCTTGTTGTGGATGACCACTCCCAGGAGCTTGACACTCTCCACTCATTCCACCTCTGTGCTGTTAATGTGTAGGGGGCGGCATGAGTAACATCCTGCCAAAAGTCAATAATGAGTTCCTTGGTTTTGCCGGTATTGAAAGCAAGGTTGTTCTCAGTGCACCGTTTTTCCAGGTCTTCCACCTCCCCTATGTAGTCTGTTCCATCACCATCTGAGATTCGACCGACTAAGGTGGTGTCAGCAGCGAACTTGTAAATGGCATTAATCTGGTATTTGGTGACGCAGTCATGGGCAGAAATGGATACTGCAGATGCTGGAGATTAAAGTCAAGATTAGAGTGGTGCTGGAAAAGCACAGCAGTCAGGCATCATCCGAGGAGCAGGAAAACTGACGCCCACCGGGATTCCTGATGAAGGGTTTCTGCCTGAAACGTAGACCTTCTCGATCCTCGGACACTGCCCGACACACTGTGACCCCCCCAGCACCACTACAATCCTGACGCAGTCATGGGTATACAGTGAGTACCATAGGGGGCTGAGTACGCACCCCTGGGGGGCTCCAGTGTTGAGTGTTAGTGAGGATGAAATATTGTCCCCAATCTTCACTGATTGTGGCCTGTGGGTCAGGAAACTGAGGATCCAGTTGCAGAGAGTGGAGCTTAGTCCGAGATCACTAAGTTTAGTAATCAGTCTCGAGGGGATAATAGTGTTGAACGCTGAACTGTCGTCAATGAGTAGGATTCTTACACAGCTGTTCTTGATGTCAGGATGTTCTAGGGAGCAGTGAAGGGCAAGTGATATGGCATCTAACGTGGATCTGTTGGTCTGATAGGCAAATTGGAGTTCTTGCAACTGTTCAACTCTCCAATCTGTCTATATTCTGCTGCATTTTCTGACAGTCCCCTTCACTATCTGCTACTCCACCAATCTTAGTGTCACCTTCAAACTTGCTAATGAGGCAAACTACACCTTCCTCCAAATCATTTCTGTATATCACAAACAACAGTGGTACCAGCACAGATCCCCGTGGGACACCACTGGTCACAGATCTTCATTTTGAGAAGCTCACTACTACTCTCTGTCTCCTGTTGCCCAACCAATTCTCTGTCCATTTAGCTAGAACACCCTGGACCCCATGCGACTTCACCTTCATCAGCCTACCATGGGGAACCTTATCAAATGTCTTGCTAAAGTCCATGTATATGACATCTACATCCCTTCCCTCATCAATCAAGTTGTGTGATTTTTTAACCTCATCAATCAACTTTGTCACGTCTTCAAAGAATTCTATTAGGTCTATAAGATATGACTGTCCCTGCGTAAAACCATGCTGCTTATCACTGATAAGCCTATTTTCTTCCAGATAGGTATATATCCTATCCCTTAATATCTTCTCCACCAGCTTCCCTACCACTGACGTCAGGTTCACAGGTCTGTAATTATCTGTGGATTCTGGGTAATCCAAGATGGAGGACAGGAAAAAATTCTGGCTATAAGAGGTATTTTGAGGTATTTTAGGTGTTGGAGGTGATTTCCTCGAATTCCAGGAGCAGCAATTACTGTTTTATATGCTGTTGCATTGTTTTGGAACTTTGGGAAAAAAAAGTCAAAACAACAGCAATTTAAAAAGAAGAGCAGACAAAGGAAGCACGTGGTTAGGACAGTGCAAGAGAGCGAGAGAGAGAGAACCTGCACAGTTACTGCCTTTGCTGTTTGAATTCGTGTATCGCTGGACATCAGAGTGCATCTGGGAAAATGATCAAACAGTGAAATTCACAACTGATCTTGGAGGAACTGTTGGGTGAAGTTCACAGCACAGAATCAGATAAGTTAATTGTTGTTTTAAGTCTGTCCAAGAGGAAGGCTGCCGTAGTGAGTATAGTGGATTCTTTCTTGATTATATGTTTTTGGAGATATGTCTCTTGATTAAATTTAAAATATAAGCTGTAAGTATTAATTTAACCTGGGGCAGTGTTTGTAGAGGAATAAGACAGTGTTAATTTCTGGGTCTGTAGATTGTGAAGGAGCAAAAATGGTCTTTAATAGAGTGATATGTACTTCTTGTCAGATTTGGGAGTTTAAAGAGATTTTAAGGGTTACTGCGGATTATATCTGCCATAAATGCTGTTGGATGCGAATCTTATCAGATCGAGTGGATCGGTTGGAGAGACAGATAGAAGTGATGAGGAATTTGCAACAGCAACAGTATGTGATGGATGGCAGTTATAGGAAGCAGGGGAAAGTCTCAGATACAGTCACATAGATGGGTTAACTCTAGGAAAGGTAAGAGAGGTTGGCAGCGAGGGCAGGAGTCTTTTGTGGATATACCGATTTCAAACAGGTATGCTGTTTTGAAAAATGTAGGGGGTGATGGATTCTCAGGGAAACGTAGCACGAACAGCCAAGTTTCTGGTGTTGAAACTGGTTCTAATGCAACGAGGGGTATGTCAGCTTCCAAGAGATCAATTGTGTTAGGGGATTCTGTAGTCAGAGGTACAGAGAGATGTGTCTGTGGCCAGCAGAGAAAAAGCAGAATGGTGTGTTGTTTCCCTGGTGCCAGGATCAAGGATGTCTCAGAGAGGGTGCAGAATGTTCTCAAGGGGGAGAGAGGCCAGCAGGAGGTCATTGTCCACATTGGAACCAACGACATTGGAAGGGAAAAGGTTGAGATTCTGAAGGGAGATTGCAAAAAGTTAGGCAGAAATTTAAAAAGCAGGTCCTCAAGGGTAGTAATATCTGGATTACTCCCAGTGCTACAAGCTAGTGAGAGCAGGAATAGGAGAATAGAGCAGATGAATGCATGGCTGAGGAGCTGGTGTTTGGGAAAAGGATTTCACATTTTTGAATCATTGGAATCTCTTTTAGGGTCAAAGTGACCTGTACAAGAAGGACGGATTGCACCTAACTTGGAAGGGGACTAATATACTGGCAGGGACATTTGCTAGAGCTGCTTGGGAGGATTTAAACTAGTAAGGTGGGGGGTGGGACCCAGGGAGATAGTGAGGAAAGACATCG
>NC_057725.1:14811-20808 GCF_004010195.1 Chiloscyllium plagiosum
TACTGAACAAAGAGACCTTGGAGTGCAGGTTCATAGCTCCTTGAAAGTGGAGTCGCAGGTAGATAGGATAGTGAAGAAGGCGTTTGGTATGCTTTCCTTTATTGGCCAGAGTACTGAGTACAGGAGTTGAGAGGTCATGTTGTGGCTGTACAGGACATTGGTTTGGCCACTGTTGGAATATTGTGTGCAATTTGGTCTCCTTCCTATCGGAAAGATGTTGTGAAACTTGAAAGGGTTCAGAAAAGATTTACAAGGATGTTGCCAGGGTTCGAGGATCTGAGCTACAGGGAGAGGCTGAACAGGCTGGGGCTGTTTGCTCTGGAGTGTTGGAGGCTGAGGGGTGGCCTGATAGAGGTTTACAAAATTATGAGGGGCATGGATAAGATAAATAGACAAAGTCTATTACCTGGGATCGGGTGGTCCAGAACTAGAGGGCATAGGTTTAGGGTGAGAAGGGAAAAATATAAAAGAGACATAAGGGGCTATTTTTTACACAGAGGGTGGTATGTGTATGGAATGAGCTGCCAGAGGATGTGGTAGAGGCAGGTACAATTGCAACATTTAAGAGGCATTTGGATGGGTATATGAATAGGAAGGGTTTGGAGGGATATGGGCCGGGTACTGGCCGGTGGGACTAGACTGGGTTGGGATATCTGGTCGGCATGGACGGGTTGGACCGAAGGGTTTGTTTCCATGCCGTATGACTCTATGACTCTATGACCTGGATTATCCTGCTACCTTTCTTAAACAAGGGGACAACATTAGCAATTTTCCAGTCTGCTGGGACCTCCCCCGTTTTCAAGGATGCTGCAAAGATATCTGTTAAAGCCCCAGTTATTACCTCTCTCATTTCCCTCAGTAACCTGGGATAGATCCCAACCGGACCTGGGGACATATCCATCTTAATGCCTTTTAGAATACACAACACATCCTCCCTCGTTATGTTGTCTTGGCCGAGAGTAATCAAAGATCTATCCTTAACCTTAACATCCATCATGTCCCTCTCCTCGGTGAATACGATGCAAAGTACTCGTTAAGAATCTCACCCATTTTCTCTGACTCCACGCATAACTTTCCTCCTTTGTCCTTGAGTGGGCCAACTCTTTCCCCAGTTACCCTCTTGCTTCTTATATATGAATAAAATGCTTTGGGGTTTTCTATAATCCTGTTTGCTCAGGATACCTCATGACCCCTTTTAGCCCTCTTAATTTCTCACTTTGGATTGGTCCTACATTCCCGATATTCTTCCAAAGCTTCATCTTTTCATAGTCACCTCAAGCTTATTTACGCGTCCTTTTTCCTTTTGGCTCGTCTCGCAATTTCACCTGTCATCCATGATTCCCCATATCTATTCCCCATTTTCACAGGAACATATCTCTCCTGAACACTATTCAACCCCTCTTTAAAAGCCTCCCACATAGCGAATGTGGATTTTCCCTCAAACAGCTGCTCCCAATCTACACTACCCAACTCCTGCCGAAGTTTGGTATGGTTAGCCTTCCCCTAATTGAGCACTCTTCCTTGAGGATCATCCTTGTCTTTGTCCAAGAGTATTCTGAAACTTATGAAATTGATCACTATAGCCAAAGTAATCCCCCACTGGAACATCAACCACCTGGCCGGGCTCATTCCCCATCACCAGGTCCAGTATGGCCCCTTCCTGAGTTGGACTATTTACATCCAGCTCTAGAAAACCCTCCTGGATGCTCGTTTCAAATTCTGCTCCATCCAGACCTCTGACACCAAATGAATCCCAGTCAATGTTGGGAAAATTGAAATCTCCTTTTACCACCACCTTGTTGCTCCTACATCTTTCCATAATCTGTTTACATATTTATGCCTCTGTCTCACGCTTGCTGTTGGGAGGCCTGTAGTACAGCCCCAACATTGTTACCGTTCCCTTCCTATTTCTGAGCTCTGCCCATATTGCCTCATTGCTAGAGTCTCCATAGTGCTCTCCTTCAGCACAGCTGTGATATCCTCTCTGACCAGTAATGCAACTCTTTTACCTTCCTCTCTATCCTGCCTGAAGCATCTATATCCTGAGATATTTAGTTGCCAATCATGCCCTTTCCTCAACCAAGTCTCAGTAATAGCAATATCATCATACTCCCAGGTACTAATCCAAGCCCTAAGTTCATCTGCTTTACCTACTATATTCTTGCACTAAAACAAATGCATCTCAGACCACCAGTCCCTCTGCGTTCATCATCTGCTCCCTGCCTACTCTTCCCCTTATTCATGCTGACTTCATTATCTAGTTCCTTATCGGCTTTAGTTACTACCTCCTTCCTGTCCACTAGCCTCCTCATTTGGTCCCCATCCCTCTACCACATTAATTTAAACCTTCCCCAACAACGTTAGCAAAAACACCCCCAAGGTCCGATACAATGTTTAGATTAGATTCCCTACCATGCGGACACAGCCCCATTGTCCCAACAATTCCACACCAATCCTCCAAAGAGTAACCTGCCCAGACCCATTTCCCTCTGACTAATACACCTCACACTATGGGCAATTTAGCATGACCAATTCACCTGACCTGCACATCTTTGGATGGTGGGAGGAAACTGATGAGGACACGGGGAGAATGTGCAAACTCCACACAAACAGTCACCTGAGGTGGGAATCAAACCTGAGTCCCTGTGCTGTGAGGCAGCAGTGCTAACCACTTAGCCACCATGCCACCCACCTATTGATATATGCCATTATTTAAGAAAGGTTGCGAGAAACACCAGGGAACTACAGACAGGAGTGCCTGATGTCAGTGGTGGGTAAACTGTTGGAGGGTATTCTGAGGGACAGGATCTACACGCATTTGAAAAGGCAAGGACTGATAAGGGATAGTCAGCATGGCTTTGTGCGTGGGAAATATCAAAAATTGTATTGAGTTTTTCAAAGAGGTGAAGAAGATAGATGAATGTGATGTTGTCTGCATGGACTTAAACAAGGCCTTCAACAAAGTATTGCATGATACACTGGTTAGTAAGGTCAGATCACTTGGGATCCAGGGACAGCTAGCCAATTGGATACAAAATTAGCTTGACGGTAGAAGGCAGAAGGTGGTGGTAGAGGATTGTAGTTCAGACTGGACGCCTGTGATCTGTGTTGTCCCACTAAGCTCAATTGAACTCCATTTGCCACCTCTCAGCTCAATTCTGCAGTTTATCCAAGTCCCCCTGCAACTTGTAACATTCTTCCACACTGTCCACTACTCCACTGACTTTAGTATCGTCTGCAAATTTACTAATCCATCCACCTATGCCTGCATCTAAGTCATTTTTGCAGCAGAAAGCGGAGGGAGCTGGGCGGAAGTGAAGTCGGAGCACAGAGGCTCTTGGGAAGGTGGGTGAGTGCTATTTAAGTAGGTGTGTTCTAGGCCCTAGGTCCGACACAGTAGGGCCTCCTCTACCCTAAATTAAAAGTCCACAGACTTGCAATAAAATACGGGGGTCGAGGGAAGTTTCTGTTGAGAAAAAAGCGAGTCTTTGGCTCAGGAGTCTTCGACAAAGAAGTTGAGAGAAGTGATTACGCCACAGTTGAAGAGGGTGAAGACATGACTGCCAAGCTGATTCAGTACTGTGTGCATGAAGAAAGAACTTGATGATCTCAGGCTCATCCGAGAGAACAAGATCTTTCTGAACAGGACCTTCAGCGAGGTTATTACACCGAGCATACCAGAAGAGAGTAGAAGGGAGAAGACGATGAGGAAGGCAGAGATGAGACAAGTGCAAGAGACCCCGGGGGAAGTACCTGTCAGGAACAGGTTGAATCTCTTGGAAACCGTAGAGACAGACGCCGCTGCCAGTCCGAGAGGCAGTCAGGTCTGCCAATCAGAAATTGGCATGGAGACAGAGCCTAGGAACCAGACATCACACAGAACCGTGGTAATAGGGTACTCCATAGTGAAAGGGACTGAAAGGGGTTTCTGCAGCAACAGGCAGGATTTGAGGATGGTGTGTTGCCTTCCTGGTGCCAGGATTAAGGACATCGCAGACAGTGCAGGAAATCCTCAAGGGCGAAGGTGAAGAGCCAGACGTGGTTGTGCATCTCGGTACAAATGACTTCGGGAAGAAGAGGAGGGACATTCTACAGTGGGACTTCGGAGAACTCGGAAGAAGTCTCTAAAGCAGGACGTCCAAGGTGGTTATCTCCGGTTTGCTTCTAGTTCCTCAGGCTGGAGAGGACAGGAACAGGGAGATAATGGATTTGAATGTGTGGCTGGGGAACTGGTGCAGGAAGCAAGGATTTAAATTCTTGGATCACCGTGGTATGTTTAGCGGTAAGGGTAAATTATACAAGAGGGACGGGTTGCACCTTAATAGGTGGGGGACCAGCATTCTGGCAGGTAGGTTTGCTACTGCAACACAGCTGCGTTTAAACTACAAGCGTGGGGTGGCGGGGGGAGGGGGGGGGGGAGGACAAACTGGAAGTTTAAGAAGGAAGTTTGGATGAGCTTGAGGCTCATTTGGAAATTGGCAGTTACGATGTTGTGGGGATA
Organism: Chiloscyllium plagiosum; assembly: GCF_004010195.1. Classification (NCBI taxonomy): domain Eukaryota; kingdom Metazoa; phylum Chordata; class Chondrichthyes; order Orectolobiformes; family Hemiscylliidae; genus Chiloscyllium; species Chiloscyllium plagiosum. The sequence continues at coordinate 19,313 of NC_057725.1, forward strand.
ACTGAGACGTGGCTTCGAGTGGACAGGGCCTGGGAAATGAATTTTCAAGGCTATATGTGCTATCGTAAGGACAGACTGACTGGAAGAGGGGGTGGGGTGGCCCTGTTGGTAAGGAATGATATTCAGTCCCTTGCACGGGGGGACCTGCAATCAGGGGACATAGGGTCAATGTGGATAGAGCTGAGAAATTCTAAGGGTAGAAAGACCCTAATGGGAGTTATCTACAGGCCCCCAAACAGTAGTCTGTATGTATTGTGTAAGTTGAATAAGGAGCTGAAATTGGCCTGTCGCAAAGATATTATTACAATTGTTATGGGGGTTTTCAACATGAAAGTAGACTGGGAGAATCAGGATGGCACTGGACCCCAAGAAAGGGAGTTTGTAGAGTGCTTCCGAGATGGATTCTTAGAACAGCTTGTGCTGGAGCCTACAAGGAGAAAGCAATTCTGGATCTGGTGTTGTGCAACAAACCAGATTTGATCAGGGACCTCGAAGTAAAGGAGTCATTAGGAGGTAGTGACTACAATACAATAAGCTTTAATCTGCAGTTTGAAAGGGAGAAGGTAGAATCGGAAGTGACAATATTTCAGTTGAATAAGGATAACCATGGAGCTATGAGGGAGGAGCTGGCCAAAGTTCAATGGTGCAATACCCGAGCAGAGATGGCAGTGGAACAACAATGGCAGGTATTTCTGTGTATAATGCAGAAGGTGCAGGATCAGTTCATTCCAAAAAGGAAGAAAGATCCTAAGGGGAGGCAGGAGTGGCCATGGCTGACGAGGGAAGTTAAGGACCATTTAAAGACAAAAGGGAAAAAGTATAACATAGCAAAAATGAGTGGGAAATCGAGGACTGGGAAGCTTTTAAAGAACAACAGAGGATAACTAAAAAGGAAATACGCAAAGAAAAAATAAGGTACTAAAGGTAAACTGGCCAAAAATATAAAGGAGGATAGGAAAGGATTTTTTAGGTATGTGAAAGGGAAAAAAATGGTTAAGACTAAAATTGGGCCCTTGAAGACAGAAACGGGTGAATTTATTACGGGGAGCAAAGAAATGGCAGAAGAGTTGAATTGGTACTTTATATCTGCATTCACTGGGGAAGACATGAGCAATCTCCCAGATGTAATAGTGGCTAAAGGACCTGAACTGAAGGGAATTTATATTAGGCAGGAAATGGTGTTGGAGAGACTGTTAGGTCTGAAGGTTGATAAGTCCCCAGGACCTGATGGTCAACATCCCAGGGTACTGAAGGAGGTGGCTCTAGAAATCATGGATGCATTGGTGATCATTTTCCAATGTTCTATAGATTCAGGATCAGTTCCTGCGGATTGGGGGGTGGCTAATGTTGTCCCACTTTTTAAGAAAGGAGGGAGAGAGAAAACAGAGAATTATAGACCAGTTAGTCTGACCTCAGTGGTGGAAAAAATGCTGGAGTCAATTATAAAGGACGAAATTACGACACATCTGGATAGCAGTAACAGGATAGGTCAGAGT
>NC_057725.1:22877-38983 GCF_004010195.1 Chiloscyllium plagiosum
GTACCTGAAACCCTCCCTCCTGCACCATCCTTGCAGCCATGTGTTCAGCTGATATCTCTCCCTATTCCTTGCCGCACTATCACGTGGCACAGGTAACAAACCAGAGATAATAACTCTGTTTGTTCTAGCTCTCAGCTTCCACCCTAGCCCCCTGAAATCCTGCCTTACATCCCTATCCCTCTTTCTAACTATGTCGTTGGTACCTACATGGACCATGACTTGAGGCTGGTCACCCTCTCCCTTCAGGACCCCAAAGATACGATCCAAGACATCACGGATCCTGACACCTGGGAGGCAACACACCAATCACGAGTCTCGTTCGTTCCCAACAAACCTTCTATCTGACCCTCTAACTATTGAGTCTCCAATGACTAACACTCTCCTTCTTTCCCTCCTTCCCTTCTGTGCAACAGGGACAGGCTCTGTGCTAGAGACCTGGGCCCCACTGCACACCGTGGTAAGTCGTCCCCCTCAACTGTATCCAAAATGGTATACATGTTTTTCAGAGGAACGACCACAGAGGATCCCTCCACTGACTGTTTTTACCCCATTTGAAGTCACCCAGCTTTCTTCTTGCCTAGGAGTAATTACTTCCCTGTAACTCCTATCTATCACAGCCTCTGCCTCCCGAATGATCCAAAGTTCATCCAGCTCCTGCTCCAGTTCCCTAAAACAGTCTTGAAGAAGCGAGAGTTGGGTGCACTTCCTGCAGATTTACTTGGATGGGACACTAATGGCGTCCCTCACCTCAAACATCATGCAGGAATAACATTGCTCTCCCTGCACTGCCATCCATGCACTCCTTATCACAAAGTAAAAAAGAAGAGACGCTTGCCTCATATGTCCCTGGTCTTTAAGGTTAGAGGAGGTGGTTGGGTGGGAGGCCCTACAGGTAGGGTCTCGGGTTGAGAAAACACTGACTTATATAGCTGAATGGAAATAAAAATAAGTCCCTCCTTTCCCAAAAACCTCTGCTCTCTGACTTCAAATTTAAAAGCACAAATCAGTGACTCACCGCTCCCGGCAGGCCCCTGGTGCAAGCTCCCGCTGAAAAACAGAAATGGAGGACTCCCACGCTCATGGTAAGTTTTTAAAGTTGGTGTGTGAAATGAACTACCAGAAGAAGTGTAGATGCAAATGCAGTTACAACACTTCAAAGACATTTGGGCAGGTACATGAATAGGAAAGGTTTGGAGGGATATGGGTCAAATGCAAACACATGGGACTAGTTCAGTTGGGAAACCTGGTTGGCATGGACAAGTTGGACTGAAAGGACTGTGTCTGTGATGTATGACTCTATGACTCTAAGAGAATGTAACGTGTGGTAGAGGGTGGGGGGTGTATGATGAGTACGTTTGACGATGAAGATTAGCTGAGTGGATGATAATAAGGAAGAAGGCGTTAGGTTACGGGAGGATATGCATAGTGGCTCAGTGGTTAGCATTACTGCCTCACAGCACCAGGGACCTCGGTTCAATTCCAGCCTTAAGCAACTGTCTGTGTCAAGTTTGCACATTAGAAACACACAAACATAGATAATAGGTGCAGGAGTAGACTGTTCAATCCTACACCACCATTCAATATGATCATGACAGCTCATTCTCCCTGTATCTGCGTGGGTTTCCTCTGATGCTCCAGTTTCCTCCCACAGTTCAAAGATATGCAGGTTGGGTGGATTGACCATACTAAATTGCCCATTATGTCCAGGGATGTGTAGATTAGGTGGATTAGCCGTGGGAAATGCAATGACATAGGGATTGGGTGGGATGCTATTCGCAAGATTGGTATGGATTTGATGGGCTGAATAGCCTGCTTCCGCACTATAGAGATTCTATGATATAGGTGGCTTGGTCAAATGGACAGATCAGTGACAGATGGCGTTTAACCGTGATAAATGTGGGGTGATGCATTTTGAAGAAGTAACAAAATGAGGGATTACTGGGTGAATGGCAGTACACTAGGAAGCTCAGAAGAACAGAGTAATCTTGGGGAGCTTGTCCACAGACCGCTGAAGGTAGCAGGGCAGATTAATTGGGCAGTTAAGAAAGCGTACAGGATGCTTGCCTTTATCAGTGCTGGCAGAGATTATAAGAGCAGGGAGGTTATGTTGAAACTGTAGAGAAATTTGATTCGGCCCCAGCTCGAGCACCATTTGCAGTTCTGCGCCCCACACTATAGAAAGGATGTGATTGCACTGGAGGTGGTGCAGAGGAAATTCACCAGGACGTTGCCTGGGATGGAGCACTTCAGTGATGGAGAGAGGCTGAATAAGCTTGGGTTGTACTCTTCGGAGTAGAGACGGTTGAGGGGACCTGATTAAGGTGCATAAGATTATGAGAGGCATGAGCCTGGTGGATAGGATACAGTAATTCTCCTTAAAGGGTCAATGACAAAGGACATAATTTTAAGGTGAAAGGCAAGACTTTCAAAGGAGCTTTGATAAAAGATGCTTACATCGAGAGGATGGTAGGAATCTGGAATGCACAGATTGGGAGGGTGGTCGAAGTGGGAAACCTCATAACCTTTAAAAAGTATTTGGATGAACACTTGAAATATCATAATATTCAAGTGCTGGGAAATGGGATTCAAATAGATTTAGAGCAGTTTCTGTTGGTGCAGACTTGATGGGCTGAAGGGTCTCTTCTGTGCCATGTGACTCCATGCCTCTTTGACACCGAAACTGCTTGTCATTCTTTTTTCAAGTTTGGTTGTGGTCAACATTGAAAGGAAAAAGATGATGATGTATGACATTAATCGCTGGTTGGTTAATTCAGAGACCCAGATAGCGTTCCGGGGACCAGGATTCATAATCCTGCATTGGTAGATAATGGAATTTGGACAGGAAAACCACAGAAGAATTTCTTAACACTTGGATTAACATGCAGACATTGTTGTCTAAGTGTCATTCTGCACTTTTGTCTATTTATCTTCCAGGACATGGAAAATAACCGCACCTGTGACAGGTCGACAACTTTCCTGTCTATTTAGCTTATGCATCAGATTTAAACAGTTGCTTCTTAAAAACCTCCTCTCATGAGCTTGAACCACCTTCAACGCAGTCTCTAACTCCAAAACTGAACTCTCACATCACGCAAATCTGGAAGACCGGTTTAGTCACTAGAATGATATGTGATCTAACATCAGACAAATATAAGAAAATGATTAGTGAAAGAAAGGGCTCTAAGCTTTTCCACCCACTCTGCAGATGTTCTGAATTACAAACACTTCTTACATGACACATCTTTATGTCCCAAGACCATGTAATGTATTACCCACTATCATGAATAATAAATCAAAAGCCTTCCCTTACTTGCCAGTGCTTTCTACATCAAATCTATGATGAGGATTCCCTCCCACTAAGGAGATTTATCTCTGCTGTTGATGTAGTCCACACATATCATCACCTCCAGAATAGATCTGATTTTATGGGTAAGCCACTAATGTTTGAACATCAAAACAGCAAAAACAATTGTCTTGACTTGGAATGCTCCGAAACACTTTACAGCAAGGAAGTATTTTGTGAGCATTGTTACAATTGTAAAATAAGAAATACAAAAGCCGAATTGCGCACAATTCTCAGAAATAGGTGATAATCACCTGCTAACTCACCTTTATTAATAGTCATTGTGTTAATGAAATATTTCAATGGGTTTGTTGGATCACCTGATAATTGAGGGCCAGACTCCAAAATACTTTTTTAAAATGGTCTTTATTAAAATAATCCTTGATGAAGCAGCTACAGATTCACAGCTCACAGCAGCTCAGGGAACATACATTATTTTCATTCTTTTTCAATTTCTTTCAAGAAAATTCAATTTCTTCATGGAGGTATGTGAGAATTGTCAGTCACATCTGGTTCAGTTGATAGCACTTGTCTCAGATTCAGATAGTTGTGGGTTAATGTCCAGGACCAGGGTTTGAAAGCAAGACGAAAGCTATCACTGCAGTTGCACTGCTAATGGTCTGGCTTTCAAATCAGACCCTTAAATCAGGCCTCATCTACCCCTTCAAGTGGATTAAAAAGACCCACGAGACTACTTTGGAAAAGAGTCTCCTGTCCAATATCAACCCCTCTATCAACATCACTTAAACAGAATATCTTGTTATTATCTCACTGCTGTATGCAGAAGCTTGTGACTGGGATTGCAACAGATGGTGAGGGAACCAATCTCATTCTCACCAATCTGCCAGCTGCAGATGCATCTGCCCAAGACAGTATCAGCAAGAGTGACCACTGCACAGTACTTGGGAGATAAGTATTATCTTCCTATTGATGATACCTTACATCATCGTGTGGCACTATCACAGTGCTAAATGGGACAGACTTCCTACAAATCTAGCAACTCAAGATGGGGATCCATGGGGCCCTGTGGGCCATCAGCAGCAGCAGACTTGCACTCCAGCACAATCTGCGACCTCATCGCCTGACATGTCCCCTACTCAACCATTACCATCAAGCCAGGGGATCAATCCTGATTCAATGGAGACTGCAGGAGGGCACATGCCATGAGCAGCACCAATCATACATAAAAATGAGGTATAAACCTGGTTTATGTGTGAAACAGCATAAGCAGCAAGTGACAGGCGGAGCTAAGTAATCCCACAACCCAAAGATTATATTTAAGCTCTGCAGTCCTGACATGTCGATGCAAGAATGATGACAGACAATTAAACAACTCCCTTGAGGAGGTGGCTCCACAATATCCCCATCCTCAATGATGGAAGAGCCCAGCACATCAGTGCAAACGAGAAAGCTGAAGCATTTGCAACTATTTTCAGCTAGAAGCTCCGCGTGGGTGATCCATCTTGGGCTCCTCCAGTTGTCCCCAGCATCACAGATGCCAGTCTTCTGTTAATTCAACTTACTCCACGTGATAACAAGAAACAGCTGAATGTACAGGATACTGCAAAGGTTATGGGCCCTTACAACATTCTGGAAACAGTACTGAAGATTTGTGCTCCAGAATTTGCCCATTTTCCTAGCCAAGGTGTTTCAGTACAGCTATAACACTGGCATCCACCAAACAATGTGGAAAACTGCCCAGGTACATCCTGTATACCAAAAGCAAGACAATTTCAACAAGGCCAATTACCATCCCACCAGCCTCCTCTCAATCATCAGTAAAGTAATGGAAGATATCATCAACAGTGCAGGGTCACCCAACTCCTGACCTCATTACAATGCTGGTCCATACAAAATAGCTGAATTCCAAAGGTGAGGTCAGAGTGATAATCCTTAACATCAAGGCTGCATTTGGCCAGGTGGGACATCAGGATTCCGAGCAAAACTGAAGTCAATGGGAATCAGGAGGTAAACTCTCCATTGGTTTGAGTCAACCTGACACATAGGAAGATGGTTGTGGTTGTTGGAAATCAATCATCCCAGCTCCAGGACATCTTTCCAGGAATTCCTCAGGGAAGTGTACTAGGCTCAACCACCTTCAAGTGCTTCATCAATGACCTGCTCTCTGTCATAAGGTCAGAAGTGAGGATATTCACCAGCGGTTACACAGTTTTCAGATACTGAAACAGTCCATGTTCAAATGCAATAAGATCTGGAAAATATTCAAGTTTGGTCTGAAATGTGGCAAATAACATTCATGTCACACAAATGCATCTTCAATAAGAGACAATCTAACCATTGTTGTTTGACTTTCAAAGGCATTATCAACAATGAAACCCAGACGCCCATCCCAAACCCCACAACAACATCCTGCATCTTACCATTGTCCAGAAACTGAACTGGATTAGCTGTATAAATACTATGGCTACAACAGCAGGTCAGAGGTTAAGAATACTGCAGCAAGTAACTGACATCAGTCTTCTGAGTATTTTGAAGAAGGGCCCAAAACACTAACTCTCCTTTCTCTCCACAGATACTGCCAGACCTGCTGAGTTCCTCCAGAAATTTCTGTTTTGGTTTCTAATTTACAGCATCGATAGTTCTCAGTTTTATTTTATATTGTGCTAAACATGACGCCAAATTAAACTAATCACTTCTGCCTGCCCTTGGTCCATATCCCTCCATTCCTGCATATCCATGTTGTTATGAAGTTGAAGGCATGTACTGTACCTTTACGAGAGAGTGAAAGCTGTTTTGCATTGAGAGCTTGTAGGCACCTGTCATGTGACTGACTAGCTGTCTCAGAGTGTACCAGAAAATTGAAAATATGTAACATTTGGCTGTGAAACAAATACCTGAGTTTGGTTGTTATGTTGACAACCATTCAAATTTAATGAGTTTAAATTATGCCCCAGGACACTAAAACCCAATTGATTTTGAATTTACTGTTTTGACAACATCGAACCAATGAGATGATCCAATGTTTGGGTATAAAGAAACCAGCATTTTGAGAGTTAGCCAGCAAGCAACTGACTGCTATTGCCAGAGTAACTACCAGCAAAACACTCTCTATCAAAGGTTCCTTTATCATATGAAACATCTTTGCAGCAAAAGACTGAAGATGACTCAGGAAGATCTGCAGCTGAGAGGAGATAGACACCGGACAATGACAGCCGCTGTCTGTTTTAAAATTAAATTGATGTAATTTTAATACATGTGGTTATTGGAACAGTATATCATTACAGACTTTAAGACAAAGGAGGCTTAAAGTTGTAAATAGTTGTTGTTTAATGTTCATTTTTAGAGTTAAAGAATAAATTTATATTTTTTTAAATAGTGGAATTTGGAAATTTTAGATTAAATTCCCTATAGTGTGAAACAGGCCCTTCAGCCCAACAAGTCCATACCGACCCTCCAAAGAGTAACCCACCCAGACCCATTTCCCTCTGACTGATGCACCTAACACTATGGACAATTTAGCATGGCCAATTCACCTGACCTGCACATCTTGAGACTGTGGGAGGAAACCCACACAGATACAGCGAGAATGTACAAACTCCACACAGACAGTCACCCAAGGCTGGAATTGAACCTCAAGGCTGGAATTGAACCTGGGACCCTGGTGCTGTGAGGCAGCAGTGCTAACCACTGTGCCGCCCCACTCTGTCAATCATACTTTAACAGATTATGAGATGAGGTGAGCTTTTCTGGGTGTTTTGGTTTAATTAGCCGAGGGGTTCACCGCTGTATTGTAACAATGTACTTACCTAAAATGCCCCTATCGTATCTGCCTCCACCACAAGCCCTGTTTGCTCATTCCAGAAGCCGACCAACTTTTGCATAAAAATCTTGCACCTCACATCTCCTTTGAACTTTCCCCCTCTCAACTCTAAAATTTCTTCTTGTTGATTTTGATGTCCCTGGCAAGTTTCCTTCCATAATCCCTTGTTCAAGAAATGATCAAGACAAAAGATGGAAAATTATAGGCTGATTAGCCTAACCTCAGTTATCGGTAAAATTCTAGAATCCATCATTAAGGATGAGATTTCTAAATTCTTGGAAGTGCAGGGTCAGATTAGAACAAGTCAACATGGATTTAGTAAGGGGAAGTTGTGCCTGACAAACCTTTTAGGAATTGTTTGAAGAGGTAAGAAGTAGGTTAGACTAGGATAACCCAGTGGATGCTATCTATCTAGACTTCCAAATGGCCTTCTATAAGGTGTCTCACGGGAGTTAGGTGAGGGCCCATGGTGTTCGAGGTGAGCTACTGGCATGGATTGAGGATTGGCTGTCTGACAGAAGGCAGAGAGTTGGGATAAAAGGTTCTTTTTCGGAATGGCAGCCGGTGACAAGTGGTGTCCCACAGGGTTCAGTGTTGGGGCCGCAGCTGTTCACTTTATATATTAATGATCTGGATGAAGGGACTGGGGGCATTCTGACAAAGATCGCTGATGACACAATGTTAGGTGGACAGGCAGGTAGTTCTGAGGAGGTGAGGAGGCTGCAGGAGGATTTCGACAGTTTAGGAGAGTGGTCCAGGAAATGGCTGATGAAATTCAATGTGAGCAAGTGCGAAATCTTGCACTTTGGTAAAAAGAATACAGGCATGGACTATTTTTTAAATAGAAAGAAAAATTTATAAAGCCAAAGTACAAAGAGATCTGGAAGTGCTAATTCAGGATTCTCTAAAGGTTGATTTGCAGGTTGAGTCTGTGATTAAGAAAGCAAACGTAATGTTGTCATTTATCTCAAGAGGGTTGGAATATAAAAGCACCGTTGTGCTACTGAGACTTTATAATAGAACATAGAACATAGAACAGTACAGCAGGCCCTTCAGCCCACGATGTTGTGCCAACCATTGATCCTCATGTAATGTAAACCTAATGTACGAACCCTCAAATTTCTGTGACCATATGCATGTCCAGTAGTCTCCTAAATATCCCCAATGACCTCGCTTCCACAACTGCTACTGGCAACACATTCCATGCTCTCACAACTCTCTGTATAAAGAACCCACCTCTGACATCCCCTCTATATTTTCTGCCAAACAGCTTAAAACTATGACCCCTGGGAAAAAGTCTCTGGCTATCAAATATATCTATGCCTCTCATTATCTTGTATACCTCAATTAGGTCCCCTCTCTTCCTTCTTTTTTCCAATGAAAAAAGTCCGAGCTCAGTCAACCTCTCTTCGTAAGATAAGCCCTCCATTCCAGGCAGCATCCTGGTAAACCTCCTCTGAACCCTCTCCAAAGCATCCATATCTTTCCTATAATAGGGCGACCAGAACTGGGCACAGTATTCCAAGTGCAGTCTAACCAAAGTTTTATAGAGCTGCAACAAGATCTCACGACTCTTAAACTCAATCCCCCTGTAAATGAAAACCAAAACACCATATGCTTTCTTAACAACCCTGTCCACTTGGGTGGCAATTTTAATAGATCTATGTACCTGCACACCAAGATCCCTCTGTTCCTCCACACTGCCAAGAATCCTGTCTTTAATCCTGTACTCAACTTTCATGTTTGACCTTCCAAAATGCATCACTTCGCATTTATCCAGGTTGAACTCCATCTGCCACCTCTCAGCCCATCTCTGCATCCTGTCAATGTCATGCTGCAGCCTACAACAGTCTTCTATACTGTCAATGACACCTCCAACCTTTGTGTCGTCTGCAAACTTGCTGACCCATCCTTCAATCTCCTCAGTCAAGTCATTAATAAAAATTACAAAGAGTAGAGGCCCAAGAACAGAGCCCTGTGGAACACCACTCACCACTGACTTCCAGGCAGAATACTTTCCTTCCACTACCACTCGCTATCTTCTGTTGACCAGCCAATTCTGTATCCAGACAGCTAAGTTCCTCTGTATCCCATTCCTCCTAATCTTCTGAACAAGACTACCATGGGGAACCTTATCAAATGCCCTGCTGAAGTCCATATACATCACATCCACCGCTCGACCTTCATCAACTTGTCTAGTAACATCCTCAAAGAACTCATTAAGATTTGTGACCTGCCCCTCACAAAGCCGTGCTGACTGCATTTAATCAAGCCATGTTCTTCCAGATGGTCATAAATCCGATCCCTCAGAATCCTTTCTAACACCTTGCAGATGACAGACGTGAGACTGACTGGTCTATACTTGCCAGGGATTTCCCTATTTCCTTTCTTGAAGAGAGGAATTACATTTGCCTCCCTCCAGTCCTCAGGTATGACTCCGGTGGAGAACGAGGATGTAAAGATCTTCGCAAGCGGCGAAGCAATCACATTTCTCGGTTCCCAAAAAGGCTGAGGACAAATCTGGTCTGGCCCTGGCAACTTGTCAATCTTAATGTTTGTCAAAATTTTCAGCACATCAGCTTCCTCTATCTCTGTCCGTTCCTGCATGTTTACCTGCTCCTCAACCTGTAAAGCTCTAGTTAGGCCCCATTTAGAGTATTGTGTCCAATTTTGGGCCCTACACCTCAGGAAGGACATACTGGCACTGGAGCGTGTCCAGCAAATCACACGCATGATCTCTGGAATGGTAGGCCTAATGATGAGGATCCTGGGATTGTATTCATTGGAGTTTAGAAGGTTGAGGGGAGATCTAATAGAAATTTACAAGATAAAGCATGGCTTAGAAAGGGTGCAGTTTCCTCATTTCCCCTCCCCCCACCTTGTCTCAGTCAAATCCCTCGAACTCAGCACCGCCTTCCTAACCTGCAATCTTCTTCTTGACCTCTCCGCCCCCACCCCACTCCGGCCTATCACCCTCACCTTGACCTCCCTCCACCTATCGCAATTCCAATGCCCCTCCCCCAAGTCCCTCCTCCCTACCTTTTATCTTAGCCTGCTGGACACACTTTCCTCATTCCTGAAGAAGGGCTTGTGCCCGAAATGTCGATTCTCCTGTTCCTTGGATGCTGCCTGACCTGCTGCGTTTTTCCAGCAACACATTTTCAGCACTGATCTCCAGCATCTGCAGTCCTCACTTTCTCCTCCTTAGAAAGGGTGGATGCTGGGAAGTTGTTTCCATTAGGCAAGGAGACTAGGACCCATGGGCACAGCCTTAAAATGAGAGGGGGTCAATTTAGAATGGAAATGAGGAAAGATTTCTTCAGCCAGAGAGTGGTGGGCCTGTGGAATTCATTGCCATGGAGCGCAGTGGAGGCTGGGACGTTGGGTGTCTTCAAGGCAGAGACTGATAAATTCTTGATCTCGCAAGAAATTAAGGACTATACAGAGAGTGTGGGTAAGTGGAATTGAAACACCCATTGGCCATGAATAAATGGTGGAGTGGACTCGATAGGCTGAATGGCCTTGCTTCCACTCCTAGGTCTTATGGTCTTATGGTCGAACTAGTCCCACTTGCCTGAATTTGGTCCATATTCCTCTATATCTTTCCTATCCTCATACTTGTCCAAATGCTTTTTAAGTGTTGTAATTGTACCCACCCCCGCCACTTTCTTTGGCAGCTCATTCCATACATGCACCAACCTATTAAAAAATGTTGCCACTCAGGTCCTTTTAATGTTTTCCCCTTTCACTTATACCTATGCCTTCTAGTTCTGCACTCCCATACCCTGGAGAAAAGACCTTGGCTATTCATCTTGCTGATGCTGCTCATGATTTTATAAACCCCGATGGTCCTACACTCTGGGGAAAAATGTCCCAGCCTATCCAGCCTCTCTTTCTAACTCTAACCTTCCAGTCTTAGGATCACCTTTGTAAATCTTTTTTGCACTCTTTCCGGGTTGATAACATCTTTCCCATGACAAAGCAACCAGAATTGAACACACTATTCCAAATGTGGCCTTACCAATGTCTTTAACATGATGTCCCAACTCTGTTCTCAATGCTCTGACCAATAAAGTCAAACATGCTATTTGCCATGTTCACCACCCTGTCTATGACACCATCTTCAAGGAACTATCTACCTGCACCTCTCGGTCTCTGTTTGACAACACTGCCCAGGACTCCACCATTAACTGTCTAAGTCCTGCCCTGGGTAATCTTACCAAAGTACAACACCTCACATTTATCTGAATTTAATTCCATTTGCCAATCTTCAGTCCATTGGCTCAGCTGATCAGGATTTAATTGAACTCTCAGATTACCTTCCTCACTCTCCACTATCACCAATTCTGATGTCATTAGCAAACTTACTAACTATGCCTCCTATATTCTTATCAAAATAGTTTATATAAACAAAAGTGGACCCAGCACTAATCCTTGCAGCACACCACTGGGCACAGATTTCCACTCTGAAAAACAACCTTTCACCACCATCTTCTGTCTCCTACCATCAAGCCAATTTTGTAATGTTCTTTGTTCTTTCGAGATGTGCCATGCTTAGATGCGGGTGATTAAAAGCTGACGAGGTGCTCTGGGTGAGTGAATGGGTAGGTAGTTTAGAGGCCATGCAAGATTAGTGGTGTGGGAGCCTGGAGGAGTTAAGCGTGAATGGGGAAGATGTTGCAGGCAATGGTCAGAGTAGTAAAGTAAAAGCCTTGATGGAAGGTGAGTACAGTAGCCGAGAAAGAGTGAGCATGAAGTCACAAAGAGAAGAATGTGAAACTTACCTTGGTGGAAGGGAGAAGGTCATTGATCAACTCTTGCACTGCCGACCATCCCTCTGGACTGTAGATATAACACTGAGCCAGGTGGGGTGACCTTGGACCATGCTGCCAGGGTCTAGTGGCACATCCTCTGCTGGTCCTTCAAGAAGAGAATGTACCTTCTCCGGACCTCCCCATCCATGTCCTGTTTAGGAATCACAACATCATACCTTATTTCTCAGACATGTTTGAAAAGACAATCCTACGACAAATAGGGCAGCTTCAGAATACCCATGCTTCATGTGGGTGCACTGTGTCCTTTCAAAGATCATACAGCAACAGTGATACTGTTCTTTTGACAGACATCTAATAAATGGTGAGTTTTTCAGGGAATGATGGGTGGTAGGACAGAGCCAGAGGTGTTATTGGATTTGGCTAGGCAATTTTTAATGAGATAAGTTCCAGCAAGAGTTCTCACTAAGCCTTGCAGACAATGACCTCTGAGAAATTTGCCGACACAGATACCTAACCAAAGAAACACTCCATGGTTACTGTCAGTTAAGCTACTTAATAAATTCAATGTCACAGTCTGCCATGAACTTCCATGTCCCAGAACATTGGCCTGGGATTCTGGATTACTTGTCTAGTGACATTACTATCACATGACCACCTTCCCCGAGTATTTGGAGTTCATTGCTTACTGTATGCTCCATATTGATAACTGAATGCATTATTGAGACTGTATCACACTCATAGACTGACTGAAGATAAGGTAGAAATCTTTATACCAGAACATGATGTTGTATCACTGTATGAAAGTTTAATGATTTTCTGGTCTGGAACCTATTGAATATCAGAAAAATAAATCATTCCAAAAGGAGGTGAAAAATTGTTAATTATCCAATGCCTCACAATTTTGACCTTTGATGTTTCTCCAATCATATGTGCTGTACCTGAAGAAGCAACAAGAATGGGAGAGACAGAATCTGTGATGGGAGAAGAAGGTCCTTACAAAATCAATCTCTCTATGCTCAATGCTCCTCCAATCAGAACTCTTCATTATTCCAACAACACACCCTTGGCCATGATTTCCAACCCCATTTGGACCATGGAAGAGCCATAATGCAAAACAATGTCATTCAGGGTGATCTTTCTCCAAATTTTCACCCACATCTTAGCTTTTTCAATGCTATATAAGATGTTTTGAGGGTGAATACATTTGCTTCATCTGTGTATTTTCAGTGCTGAGAAAGAGTTGGGTAAATTATGAATATCAGTGCGTACCAGTGGCCCTTTGCACAATGGAAATTCTAGAATTGTGCACATTATTTGATTGTTGTCCAATGTACAAATTATCCTCCATCATTTAAATGTTCAAATAGTTTCCAGCAAGAATATGTACTGTAAGTGCCTGCCTTTCAACAGGAACAGTAAAATGAGATTGGAAACTGCTCCTGAGACAGACCATTTTGAAAGGCCTATTCATGTCTACATTGGTTGCAATCACTCACGCTGCCTGCCAATTTGATTATTTTTAATGCTTGTCTTTGAGTATTCACTAAATAAGATTAAAATAATGATAAGCATTCTATAAAATATAACTTGAAGTTAAGGTGATAAGACCACCATGGCCAGCACGGTGGCTCGGTGGTTAACACCGCTACCTGACAGCGCCAGGGACCCAGGTTTGACTCCAGCCTCAGGCGACTGTCTGTGTAGTGTTTGCACATTTTCCCATATCTGCATGGATTTCCTCCTACAATCAAAAGATGTGCAGGTCAGGTGAATTGGCCATGCTAAACTGCCCATAGTGTTAGGTGCATTAGTCAGAGGTAAATATAGGGTAGAGGAATAGGTCTGGGTGGGTTATTCTTTGGAAAGTCAGTGTGGACTTGTTGGGTCAAAGGTCCTGTTTCCATACTGTAGGGAATCTAATCTAAGATAAAGGAGCAGAATTCGACTATTCAGCCCATCATGTTTGCCCCACCATTCAATCATAGTTAATATGTTTCTCAACCCCAATCTCCTACCATCCCTCTGTAATCTTTGATCCCCTTGATAATCAAGAATCTGTCTCTGTCTTAAATACACTCAATGACTTGGCCTTCACAACCCTCTGTGATAATGAGTTCCACAGATTCACCACCCTCTAGCTGAAGAATTTCCACGTCATCAGTTCTAAAGGATCGTCCCTTCATTCTGAGGCTTTACCCTGAGGTCCTAGCCTCTCCTGCTAGTTAAACATCTTCCCCATGTTCATTCTGTCCAGGTCTCTCACTAATCTGTATGTATTTGGGTGGCAAAGTGGCTCAGTAGTTAGCACTGCAACCTGACAGCACCAGAGACCTGGCCTCGATTCAAACCTTGGGTGCCTGTCTGTTTGCATATTCTCTTAGGGTCTGTGTGGGTTCCCTCCTGGTGTTCAAGTTTCCTCCCACAGTCCAGAGATGTGCAGGTTAGGTGGATTGGCCATGCTGAATGTAGGGTTACAGGGATAGGGTGTGGTGTGGGTGTTAGTGCGATGCACTTCGAGAAATCTAATTAGATCATGTCCACTGGCTGTCCTTGCTCTGCTGACTTAGCCTTATTTTACCATGCTCTCAATCTCATGCTTAGTAATGAACTCTAAAATCTTGCCAATGACCTATGTCAGGCAAACCGACCTAGAGTTTCTTCTCTTCTGCCTCCCTTCCTTCTTAAATAAGTATTAGCCATTTTACAGTCCTCGGGACCCTCCCTGACTCCAGTGATTCCTGAAGGATCACCACCAATGCCTCTACAATCTCCTCAGTGAGCTCCTTCAGAACTCGGGTGTGTAATCCATCTGGTCCGAGTGATTTATACACCTTCAGATCTTCCAGCTTTTCCAGTATTTTGTCCTTAGTAATGGCCACTACATTTACCTCTATGCCCTGACTCTCTTGAAGTTCTGGTATGCTATTGGTGTCTTCCACTGTGAAAACTGATGCAAGTTACCTTTCAGGTCCTCTGCCATTTCTTTCTTCCTCACTATTACTTCTCCAGCCTCATTTTCCAGTGGTCAATGTCCACTCTTGCCTTTCTCTTATCTTTTATATAAATTAAAAAAACTCTTGCAAACTTTTTAATATTACTAGTTAGCATACTCTCATATTTCATCCTGTCTCCCTCAAGTGCTTTTAGTAGCTGTCTTTTGCTGGTTTTTAAAGGCTTTCCAATTCTGTGGCTTCTCACTAATCTTCATCGTGTTTTCTTTTGCTTTTATGTTGTTTCTGGCTTCCCTTGTCAGCCCTGGTTGCCTCATCCTCCCCTTAGTACGTGTCTTCTTCCCGAGCCCTCCTGAATTACTCCCAAAATACCCTGCCTATGCTGCTTCACCATCTCCTCTGCTATGTTCCTCTTCCAATCAACCCTTGTTAGCTCCTTCCTCATGTCTTTGTCGTTAACTTCAGCCAGAGGAAGTGGTAGATGCAGGTGCAGTTACAACATTTAAAAGATATTCAGTTAGGTACTTGAATAGGAAATGTTTTGAGAAATATGACCCAAACACAGGAAAGTGGGACGAGCTTAACTTGGGTGACTTGTTTGGCATGGATGAGTTGGACTGAAACATCTGATTCCGTGCTGCAAGACTCTGTGAGTCTAATTGTAATACCATTATATCTGATTCCAGCTTCTCCCACTCAAACTGCAGAATGAATTCTATTACATTATGGTCACTGCTCCGTAGGAATTCCTTCACCTTCAGCTCCCAAATCAAGTCTGCTTCATCACTCATCACCAAATCCAGAATAGAGGTAAACCACAGCTTCCAACCTCATAGTCCGGGAACCCCGCACTGCCCGGTTCTACCTCCTTCCCAAGATCCACAAGCCTGACCACCCTGGCCGACCCATTGTCTCAGCATGCTCCTGCCCCACTGAACTCATCTCTACCTACCTCGACACTGTCCTATCCCCCCTAGTCCAGGAACTCCCCACATACGTTCGAGACATCACCCACGCCCTCCACCTCCTCCAAGACTTCCGTTTCCCCGGCCCCCAACGCCTCATCTTCACCATGGATATCCAATCCCTCTACACCTCCATCCGCCATGACCAGGGCCTCCAAGCCCTCCGTTTTTTCCTCTCCAGACGTTCCCAACAGTACCCCTCCACCGACACACTCATTCGTTTGGCCGAACTGGTCCTCACCCTTAACAATTTCTCCTTTGAATCCTCCCAATTCCTCCAGACCAAAGGGG
>NC_057725.1:40111-45263 GCF_004010195.1 Chiloscyllium plagiosum
ACGCTTCAGGCTCTCTGCCTTTATTCCTGATTAAGGGCTTTTGCCCGAAACGTTGATTTTGCCTGTCTTCGGATGCTGCCTGAATTGCTGTGCTCTTCCAGCACCACTGATCCAGAACCAAATCCAGAATTACCCACTCCTTAATGGGCTCTACACAAACTGAAAGAAAAACTCTAGAGGCAATACACAAATTCCTTCTCTTGGCATCCATTGTGGGCTGGGTGATTTATACATTTATACGACTGGATTTTCCCAGTCCACTTGAATATTGAAGTCCCCCATGATGACAGCAATGGTGCCTTTTCTATCTTCTGATTTATTTTCTGCCACAAATTCTGATTACCGACAGGAGGCCTGTACACAGCTCTCATCAGGATCTTTTTACCTTTGCAGTTCCTCAACTGTACTCACACAGATTTTATGCCTTCTGACTCTGTATCATTTCTTGCTATTGACTTAATTTCATTTCTTACTAACAAGGCAACCCAACCCCTCCACCCAACTACCTGTCCTTTCAATAGGGCATGTATTCTTGTGAATTTAGTTCCCAGCCACGATCACCCTGCAGCAATATCTCTGTAATACCCACAACACCACACCTGCCAGTTTCAATTTGAGCTGCAAACTCATTTACTGTGTGTCCTTTACCGTGTGCCATTTACCGTGTGTTGTTTACCATGTGCCATTTACCGTGTGCATTTACCGTGTGCTATTTACCATGTGCAATTTACTGTGTGCATTTACCGTGGGTCATTTACCATGTGCCATTTAATGTGCGCATTTACCGTGTGCCATTTACCGTGTGCCATTTACTGTGTGCCATTTACCGTGGGTCATTTACCGTGTGCCATTTACCGTGGGTCATTTACCGTGTGCCATTTACCGTGTGCCATTTACTGTGTGCCATTTACTGTGTGCACTTAAGTACAATACCCTCAGTTGTGACTGAGCCCCTTCTCATAGCTGCCCTTTCATTTACTATCCATGATTTTTCATTCCTGAGCCTTTCCAAAATCTCTGTCCCAGTACTTTCTCTGGAAATTTTAATTGCTGAGCCCTCAGCAATAATTAGCTATCAAAATCTAAAATCATTTAAAACAGCAATTTGTCTCAAGTCTCTGTTATAGAAGTCTCTATTATCGAAGTGCTCTACTTATGCAGCATAGAAGAAATAGGAGCAGGAATGTAGGCCTTTACAGCAATCCTGTGCCTGCTCTGCCATTCATCACTGATCCAATATTGGCCTCAACTCCAATTTTGGAGGATGAGGACGAGGACGGTGGGGGGAGGAGGGGGAGAGTTGACATTTCAGGTTGGAACCTTCCATCAGGACTGGGGGAGGGGTACAGTGCTGAGAAATAAATGGGGGGTGGGGCTGAGGAAAATGTGGGTGGGATGGCGATAGGTGATGCAGGTAGAAGATGGCTGTGATTGGTCAGTGGGAAGGGTGGAGCAGATAGGTGGGAAGGAAGATGGACAGGTATGGTCAGGTTAATGGGGTAGGGTGAAGAGGTAGGGCTGGACCTGGAATGAGAGGGTGTGGGGATATTTGGAAGCTGCTGAATTCTATGTTAAGGCCATATCTTTGTAAGCTCCCAAGGCAGAAGATGAGATGTTCTTCCTCCAGTTTGTGTGTGGGCTTGTGTTAATGGTGGAAGAGGCCCAGGATAGACATATCATCAGGGGAGTGGGAGGGGGAGATGAAATGGATGGTGACTGGAAGGTGAGGTTGATTGGAGCATATGAACCATAAATGTTCCATGAACCACTCTGAATGTTTGCACACAGTCTCTTCGATGTATAGGAGACCACATTGGGAGCAACAGATACCATACATCAGGTTAGAGGAAATGCACATGAATCTTTGCCAGACTTGGAACGATGCTTTGGGGCTTTGGACAGAGGTTATGGGTGAGTCATGGGCGTAGGTTTTGCACCTCCTATGACCACATGGGAAAGGTTTCATTGGTGAAAGAGCGGTTGATGGTGTGTGTGGACCTCACAAGGAGTTGCGGAGGGAACAGTTTCCACAGAAAGCTGATAGGGGTGGGAAGGGAAAAATCATTTTGGTGATGGGGTCAGACTGCAGGTGGTGAAAGTGGTGGAGGATGATGCGTTGGACTTGGAGATTAATGGAATGGAATGTGAGGATCACAGGGACTCAAACCTTATTGTGGTTGGGTAGGTTTTATTTGACGGCAGAGGTGTGGGAAATGGAGGATGTGTGGTTAAGGGCATTGTTGATCATGTAAATTGTGGCCCTTGAAGTAGGAGGACATCTGGGATGTCCTGGAGTGGAATTGTTCATCCTGGGAGCAGATACGGCAGAGGCGGATGAATTGGGAGTATGTTTTGCAAAGTATGTTTTGTATGTTTTGTGTTTTTGCAGGGGATGGGGTGAGAGGAGGTATAGTCGAGGTAGCTATGGGAGTTGGTGGATTTGTAATAGATGTTATTGCTGAGTTGGTTGCTGGAGATGGAGAAGGCGAGGTCCAGGAAGGGTAGAGAGGTGTCAGAAATGGTCCAGGTGAATTTGAGGTCAGGGTGGAAGGTGTTGGTGTAGTGAATGAACTGTTCAACCTCCTTGTGGGAGCATGAGGCATCACTGATACAGTGTTGATGTAGCAGAGGAAAAGGTGGGGACTGGTGCCAGTGTAGCTGTGGAAGATGGACTGTTCTAAGTATCCTTCAAAGATGCAGACATAGCTGGTGGCCATGTAGGTATCCATTGCCACTCCTCTGGTTTCTAGGAAGTGGGGGGATTCAAAACAAAAGTTGTTAAGGGTGAGGACCAGTTCTAACCAAGTGAATGAGAGTGTCAGTGGAGGGAACCGATTGGGTCTGCAGGCAGGGAAGAGACAGAGAGCCTGAGGCCCTCCACATATGGGATACAACTGTAGAGAGACTGGATGTCCATGGTGAAGGTGAGGTTTTGGGAGCCGGGGAAATAATTGCCATGGAGAAAGTGAATGGTGTGAGTGGTGCCCTGAACATAGGTGAGGAATTCCTGGACCAAAAACGACAGAACAGAGTCGAAATAAGAGGAGACGAGTTCAGTGGGGCAGTCAGGCTTATGAAGATAGAAATAGACGGTGCGAGGTTGGGGAACTTTGAGACTGGAGACTGTGGATGGGAGATGTGCCGAGATCTTAAGGTTCTTGACGGCAGGGGAGATAATGGTTTGGTGATGAGAGGTTGGGCTGTGATCGAGGGGGTGGTAGGAGGACATGTCAGCGAGCTGGTGTGTGACTTTGGTGAGGTAGAGGTCAGTACATTAAACTACCACTGCACCTCTCTTATCAATTGGTTTGATTGAGGTTGGGGATGGGAGAGCTACGCTTTCAGATGGGGAAAGACTCAGGAAATTGATGTCACGACAGCAGTTGGAGATGAAGATGTCAAGGAAGAGTAAGGAGGCCAGGAACATAGAACATTACAGCACAGTACAGAACTTTTGGCCCTCGATGTTGCGCCAACCTGTGGAATCAATCTGAAGCATATCTATCCTACACTATTCAATTATCATCCATATGCCTATCCAATGACCATTTAAATGCCCTTAAAGTTGGCGAGTCTACTACTCTTGAAGGCAGGGCATTCCACGCCCCTACTATTCTCTGAATAAAGAAACTACCTCTGAAATCTGTCCTATATCTCTCCCCCCTCAATTTAAAGCTATGACCCCTCATGCTAGCCATCACCATCTGAGGAAAAAGGCTCTCACTACCCACCCTATCTAACCCTCTGATTACCTTATATCTCTCAATTAAACCACCTCTCAACTTTCTTCTCTCTAATGAAAATAGACTCAAGTGCCACAGCCTCTCCTCAAAACTTGTTCCCTCCATACCAGGCAACATCTTAGTAAATCTCCTCTGAACCCTTTCCAAAGCTTCTAAATCCTTCCTAAATTGCAGTGACCAGAACTGCAAGCAATACTCTGTATGCATTTTAACAACCTTTTCAACCTGGGTGGCATCTTTCAGGGATCTATATACATGGACAATGAGATCTCTCCGCTCATCTACACTACCAAAAATCTTAACATTAGCCCAGTATTCTTTATTCCTGTTGCTTCTTCCAAAGTGAATCACCTCTCATTTTCCCACATTAAACTCCATTTGCCACCCCTGAGCCCAGCTCTGCAGCTTATCTATGTCTCTCTGTAACCTACAACATCCTTCATTACTTTTCACAACTCTACCAACCTTAGTGTCATCCGCAAATTTACTAACCATCCTTCTACGCCCTCATCCACGTCATTTATATATATGACAAACAACAGTGGATCCAAAACAGATCCTTGCGGTACCCCACTAGTAACAGAAATCCATTTTCTATCAATCCTCTGGCTTTTTTCAGCTAGCCAATTTCTGATCCAAACCACTAAATCACCCTCAATCACATGCCTCCATATTTTGTGCAATAGCCTTCCGTGCGGAACCTTATCAAACTGCTTACTGAAATCCACATACACCACATCAACTGTTTTACTCTCAATAACCTGTTTGGTCACCTTCTTAAAGAACACAATAAGGTTTGAGAGGCATGACCTATCCATCACAAAACCATGTTGATTATCCCTAATCAGCTTATTCTTTTCGAGATGATTATAAGTCCTATCTCTTATAACCTTTTCCAACACTTTACCCAGAACAGAAGTAAGACTCACTGGTCTATAATTACCAGGGCTGTCTCTACTCCCTTTCTTGAACAGGGGAACCACATTTGCTATCCTCTAGTCTTCTGGCACTATTCCTTTCAATGATAATGACATAAAGATCAAAGCCAAAGGCTCTGCAAACTCCTCCCTGGCTTCCCAGAGAATCCTAGGATATGCTGTGGTTCTGTTCGCCGAGCTGGAAGTTTTTGTTGCAAACGTTTCGTCCCCTGTCTAGGTGACATCCTCAGTGCTTGGGAGCCTCCTGTGAAGCGCTTCTGTGGTGTTTCCTCCGGCATCTGTAGTGGCCGGTATATTGGGTCCAGGTCGATGTGTTTGTTAATGGAGTTTGTGGATGAGTGCCATGCTTCTAGGAATTCCCTGGATGTTCTTTGTTTGGCTTGCCCTATAATGGTAGTGCTGTCCCAGTCAAATTCATGTTGCTTCTCGTCTGCGTGTGTGGCTACTAGGGATAGCTGGCCGTGTCGTTTC
>NC_057725.1:46597-55806 GCF_004010195.1 Chiloscyllium plagiosum
TATGCGGATTGTTAGCTGTCTCCTTTTTTGTCCTATATATTGTTTTGTGCAGTCCAAAAAAACTCTATATAGGACAAACAGGAAGACAGCTAACGATTCGCATCCATGAACATCAACTAGCCACGAGACGCCACGACCAGCTATCCTTAGTAGCCACACACGCAGACAACAAGCAACATGAATTTGACTGGGACAACAGTACCATTCTAGGGCAAGCGAAACAAAGAACAGCCAGGGAATTCCTAGAAGCTTGGCACTCATCCACAAAGTCCATCAACAAACACTTAGACCTGGACCCAATATACCGGCCACTACAGCGGACAGCTGAAACTGACAACCGGAAGCGGCAGGGACAGGCCACTATAAATGCCGGAGGAAACACCACAGAAGCGCTTCACAAGAGGCTCCCAAGCACTGAGGATGTCACCTAGACAGGGGACGAAACGTTTGCAACAAAAACTTCCAGCTCGGCGAACAGAACCACAGCAACGAGCACCCAACCTACAAATCTTCTCACAAACTTTGAATCCTAGGATATATCCCATCTGGCCCAGGGGACTTATTTATTTTTACACTTTCCAGAATTGCTAACACCTCTTCCTGGTGATCCTCAGACCGGTCTAGTCACCTGTATCTCATTATTCTCTTTGACAACATTGTCTTTTTCTAATGTGAATACTGATGAAAAATATTCATTTAGCACTTCTCCTTCCTCCTCGGACTCCACATACAACTTCCCACTACTGTCATTGATTGGCCCTAATCTTACTTTAGTAATTCTTTTACTCCTGATATGCCTATAGAAAGCTTTAGGATTTTCCTTGATTCTATCTGCCAACAACATCTCACGTCCCCTCCTTGCTCTTCTTAGCTCTCTATTTAGTTCCTTTCTGGCGAACTTCTAACTCTCAAGCATCCTAACTGAGCCTTCACATCCATTCTAACATAAGCTGCCTTTTTCCTCTTGACAAGAGATTCAACTTCCTTAGTAAACCACGGCTCCCTCAATCGACCATTTTCTCTCGGCTTGACAGGTACATACTTATCAAAGACACGTAGCTGTTCCTTGAACGAGCTCCACATTTCAATTGTGCCCATCCCCTGCAGTTTTCCTTCCCCATCCTATGCATCCTAAATCTTGCCTAATTGCATCCTAATTGCCTTCCCCCAGCTATAACTCCTGCCCTGCAGTATATACCTATCCCTTTCCACCACTAAAGTAAACATAACCAAATTGTGGTCACCATCATCAAAGTGCTCATCTACCTCCAAATCTAACACCTGGCCTGGTTTATTACCCAGTACCAAATCTACTGTGGTCTTGCCTCTTGTTGGCCTGTCTACATACTATGTCAGGAAACCATCCTGGACAAAAACTGACCCATCAAAAGTACTCCCATTATAGTATTATCTGTCAATATCTGGAAAGTTAAAGTCCTCCATAACAACTACACTGTTACTCTCACTCCTATCAAGAATTATCTTTGCTATCCTTTCCTTTACATCTCTGGAACTATTCAGAGACCTATAGAAAACTCCCAACAGGGTGATCTCTCCTTTCCTGTTTCTAACCTCAGTAAACAAGTCCTCAAATGTCCTTTCTGCCACCGTAATACTGTCCTTGAAAAACAATGCCATACCTCCCCCTCTTTTACCATTTTCTCTGTTCTTACTGAAACATCTAAATCCAGGAACCTACAACAAACATTCCTGTCCCTGCTTTATCCATGTTTCTGAAATGGCTACAACATCGAAGTCCCAGGTACCAACCCATGCTGCACGTTCACCCACTTTATTCCGATTGCTCCTGGTGTTGAAGTAGAAACACTCCAAACCACCTTCCTGTCTGCTGGTGCACTCTTGCGACCTTGAAACCATATTTCTGACCTCACTACTCTCAACCTCCTGGACACTGGACAATTTAGGTTCCCATCCCCCTGCTGAATTAGTTTAAACCCACCCGAAAAGCATTAGCAAATCTGCCCCCTCAGGATATTGGTACCCCTCTGGTTCAGGTGTAGACCATCCTGTTTGTAAAGGTCCCATCTACCCCAGAATGATCCCCAATTATCCAGGTATCCGAAACCCTCCCTCCTCTACCATCCCTGTAGCCACGTGTTCAACTCCTCTTTCTCCATATTCCTTGACTTGCTAGCACGTGGCATAAGCAACAAACCAGCAATAACAACTCTGTTTGTTCTAGCTGTAAGCTTCCACCCTGGCTCCCTAAATTTCTGCCTTAAATCCCCATCTCTCTTCCTACCTATGTCTTTAGTGCCTATGTGGACCATGACTTGGGGCTGCTCCCCCTCCCCCTCAAGGATCCTGAAAGCACGATCTGAGATATATTGATCCCTGGCACCTGGGAATCAACACACCAACCGTGAGTCTCTCTCGTCCCCACAGAACTTCCTATCTGTCCCCCTAACTATGGAGTCCCCAATGACTACTGCTCTGCTCCTCTTCCCCTTCCCCTCTGAGCAACAGGGACAGACGCTGTGCCAGAGATCTGTGCCCCATTGCTTACCCTGGTAAGTCGCTCCCCCCAATACTATGGGATCCCTGCACTGCCTGCTGTTTCCCTTTCAGTCCCCTGACTGTAACCCATCTACCTTCTTCTGGTACCTGAGATGTGACTATCTCCCTCTAACCTCTCTCAATAACCCCCTCCACCTCCCGAATATCTGAAGTTCATCCAGCTCCAGCTCCAGTTCCCTAATGTGGTTTTCGAGGAGCTGGAGTTGGGTGCCACTTACTTTCCACATTCTAAAGGAGGAATGTTCAACCGCCTAACCTCCATTCCCACTATTCTAAATTCCCAAAGAGATTATTGACAAAAAAAGAAGAAAAGACCTTACCAATCCGGTGCACAGAACTTTTTTTTTGATTAGAGGAGGAGGATGGGTGGGTGACACTACCGAAGTGGTATTTCGGGTAATGCAACAACCCAAATATATTACCTCATTTACTTAGTCATACCGTGTTTGCTCCTGCTCAGTGTGCGCTCCGCCAATTCACGAGGTAAGTTTTTAAAGCAGTCACTTAGCTTCCTGGCAGCCCCCTGTCATTGCCTCCTGCTCTTCCTGCTGCTAAACAAAAATGGAGGGTCGTGATGCTCATGGTCAGTTTTTAAAGCAGTCATTTACTTTCCCGGGAGCCCCCTGTCATTGCCTCCCACTCCTGCTGCTAATCAAAAATGGGGTGTCCAAGAGGATAGCCTCTGTTGGACGCAGGAGAAGAGGCTTTCATATGGTGAGTGGGATTCACTTTTGAAGAAGTAGGCAGGGAGACAACGGAGAAAGTGTTCAACATCTAGACGTGAACGAAATTCGTTAATATGCTGGCATAGTAGAATGAAGGTGAGCCCTTTGCTGAGGACTGACCATTCGTCCTCAGTCAGGGGAATGGTAAATACATGGCAGGACTTGGGGCTTGGGGCTGGGGCCTAGTGTTGAGGTAGAGTTGGGTGTGCAGCTGGAGATTGTCTCTGGGGTCAGTATGTGTGTGGAAATGACCATGCAATTGGCAGTGACATCAGCAATCACGTGATTGATGGCTTCATTGGAAACAACAATGCTGGCAGAAGTGACGTGGAAAGCAGTGGTGGTGGGGGCAATATGATTGGCAGGGGTGGTGTGGTTCATAGGAGTGGTGTGGTTCGTAGGGGTGGTGTGATTGGAGGGGGGGTCGATATGGCTAGCGGTGTGAGCAGTGGAGGTGGTGTAATCAGTGGCATTCATGGAGGCCCGTTATCTCACCTGTGGATTAATAATCCAACTGCCTCAGCCTTGAATATATTGAATGATCCAATGTCCATGTGCCACTGGTGTGGAGAATTAAAGATGTGTTTGCCCCGGTAGCAAGGAACAGTCCATTGACTGTCCCAGACAAGGGCTGCATTTTGTTCATTATTCTGTCAATCAGACAATGGTGTGCCTTTTCATCAAGTCTTTTTCCTGCGGAATGCTACAATCTGAGGCAATATCTCAGCGAGCTGCAGCAACTCAAGATTTATACAACATGCTGTCTCCTTTTCTTTTCAGTTCTGGGACAGGAAAAGCACTTTAATTAATCACAGAAACAATTCCTCCCTGAAGTTTTCACCTTCATCTGTCTTACTTTGGTATGGAAAGTGGGTCAACTACAGCTGTAGGGATAAATTTGGTACCATACCCTTGAAATGTGCTGCGTTTGGACAAAAGAAAAATGTTCTCTCAATGCCCAGTGAAACGTGGTTTTGCTCTATAATTGGAAGGCTCAGGTGAAAGAGTATAATTCAATTCCTTGGGGAAATTTGACTGTCATCTCAGCTGAGCACAAGAACGACAGGTTTCTTTGGCATTAGAGATATGAGAATGTGATTGTTTGGGAAGGTGAGAGTGTGTGGGTCAAGGACAGAAATGCAGAATTTCCTTCATGGTTGAATTTATGTACAGTAACCCAACCTATAATATTTGTGATATTAATGATAGTTTTCTGTGAAATAAATGTTTGTCCACAGCTTTACAATCAACATTAGAGCTTCACAAACAATAAGTGCTGGAGAAATTCAACAGGTCTGGCAGCATGTGTGGGAGAGAGAAACGAGACTCAAAACAGTAAGTATGCTCTCTCTCCACAAATGCTGCCAGACCTGCTGAGTTTCTCTAGCACTGTTTTTATATCAGATTCTCAGCATCATTCCCAGTATTTTATTAGAACTTAAGTGGAAGTTAGGAACAGCAAGGGAGCAGACACCTCATTGAGGATTTTCAACAGACCCCCTAATAACAGTAGGGAGATTGAAGATCTCATAGGCCGTCAGATTTTGGAAAAAATGTAGATGTAGCAGAGTTGTTGTTATGGATGACTTCAACTTTCCCAATATTGGCTGGAACCTCCTTAGTGCAGATGGTTTGGACAGAGCTGTTTTTGTCAGGTGCGTTCAGGAGGGTTTCTTTACTCAGTATGTAGACAAGCCGACAAGGGGAGAGGGCATTTTGGATTTGGTGCTCGGCAATGAGCCAGGACAGGTGTCAGATCTCGCGGTGGGAGAACACTTTGGTGACAGTGACCACAACTGCCTTACATTTTCCATAGTCTTGCAGAGGGAAAGGGGCAGTTGCCAAGGGAAGATATTTAATTGGGGAAAAGGAAATTATGAAGCTATCAGACAGGAGTTGGGAAGTACAGACTGGGAGCAATTGTTGTACAGAAACATGTAGAGACTGTTTAAGGAGCAGTTGTTGCGAGTGACCACAAATTTGTTCGTCTAAGACAGGCAAGAAGGGGTAAGATTAAGGAGCCTTGGATGACGAGAACAGAGGAGCTTCTCGTCAAAAGCAAGAAGACAGCTTACATAAGGTGGAGGAAGCAAGGATCTAGTACAGCTCTAGAGGATTACAGGCTTACTAGAAAGGAGCTCAGAAATGGACTGAAGAAAGCCAGGAGGGGGCATGAAAAAGGCTTGGCAGAAAGAATTCGGGAGAACCCAAAGGCATTTTACTCATATGTGAAGAATAAGAGAATGATCAGGGAGAAGGTAGGACCAGTCAGGGATAGCATAGCGAACTTGTGCGTGGAGTCTGAGCAGATAGGGGAATCCCTAAATGAGTTTTTTGCTTTGGTTTTCAGCAAGGAAAGGGACCTTGTTGTGAATGAGAATTTTGAGGAGCTGGGAAACAGGTTTGAACAGATCAAGATTGAGGAAGTTGTTGTACTGGAAATTTTGGAAAACATTAAGATTGATAAGTCCCCAGGGCCAGACCAGATTTATCTTAGGCTGCTCCGGGAAGCGAGAAAGGAGGTTGCTAAGCCACTGGCAAAGATCATTGCTTCCTCACTCTCCACGGGAGTCATACTGGAGGATTGGAAGGAGGTGAATGTTGTTCCTCTTTTCAAGAAGGGTAATAGGGAAATCCCTGGCAATTACAGACCAGTCAGTCTTACATCTGTGGTCAGCAAGAAAGAATTCTGAGGGGTAGGATTCATGACTATTTGGAAAAACATAGTGTGATTCAAGGCAGTCAGCATGGCTTTGAGAGGGGCAGGTCATGCCTCACAAATCTTATTGAGTTCTTTGAGGAGGTGAAGAGACAGGTTGATAAGGTTCCCCATGGTAGGTTTATTCATAAAGTCAGGAGGTATGGGATACAGGGAGATTTAGTTATCTAGATTCAGAATTGTTTGGCTGACAGAAGGCAGAGTGTGGCTGTAGATGGAAAGTATTCTGCCTGAAGGTCAATGTTGAGTGGGGTCCTGCAGGACTCTGTTCTTGGGCCTCTGCTCTTTGTGGTTTTTATAAATAACTTGGATGAGGAACTTGAGGGGTGGTTTAGTAAATTTGCAGATAACACAAAGGTTGGAGGTGCAGTTGATAGTATCGAGGGCTACTGCAGGCTGCAGCGCGACATAGATAGGATGCAAAGCTGGGCTTAGAAATGGCAGATGGTGTTCAACCTGGATAAATGCGAAGTGATGCATTTTGAAAGGTCAAACTCGAATGCTAAATATAGGATTAAAGGCAGGATTCTTGGCAGTGTGAAGGAACAGAGGGATCTTGGTGCTCAAGTGCATAGATCCCTCAAAGTTGCCATCCCAGTGGATAGGGTTGTTAAGAAAGCATATGGTGCTTTGGCTTTCATTAACAGGGGGATCGAGTTTAAGAACCACGAGGTTTTGCTGCAGCTCTACAAGTGCCTGGTGAGACCACACTTGGAATATTGTGTCCAGTTCTGGTCGCCCTACTATAGGAAAGATACAGAGGCTTTGGAGAGGGTGAAAAGAAGGTTTACCAGGATGCTGCCTGGACTGGAGCGCTTGTCTTTCGAAGAGAGGTTGACTAAGCTCGGAGGAAGAGAGGTGACCTGATCGAGGTGTACAAGATAATGAGAGGCATGGATAGTGTCAATAGCCATGACAGGATTGACTGGTATGAGGGGTCATAGTTTTAAGACATTAGGCGGAAGGTATAGAGGAGACATCAGAGGTAGGTTCTTTACGCAGAGAGTTGTGAATGCATGGAAGCAGAGTCATTAGGGACATTTAAGCGACTGCTGGACATGCACATGGACAGCAATGAATTGAGGGGTGTGTAGATTAGGTTATTTTACTTTAGGTTAAGATTAATCCTTGTCACAACATCGTGGGATGAAGGGCTTGTTCTGAGCTGTATGTTCTATGTAGAACTTTTAATCTATACGAGAGCAATCTGGTTATTTGTAAACATAATACTAATTGTTTTATCTGAAAACCCACATATAATCTTATATTTGGGACAAGCAAAGTATCCATTGAAGTCTAAGATCCATGTTTAATTCTGCCATTTATCATTGAAATCTGGAACAAAGAGGAAGGACAGTTATAATTGTAGAAATGTACATAACCAAATTACTCAACCTCATCTATTATGTTATCAATGCCAAAAGACTTCCATTGGCAAACATCTTGTGGTTAAGAATATCTGATTAAGAGCATCTTACAGTATCGGAAAATTCCACTCAGCCCATCAAATTATTCCAGTTCTCACCTTTCACACCACCAACCTCATCAGCTTGTTCCTGTTGGAGTTACATTTGTTTCAAATCCTGAAGAAGATTGTGTTGGAAAAAAAGAGAATTATCACCAAATATGGCCATCTCTAGTTTTAACAAGACAGGTGGAGCCTGGAGAGATGGAAAGCATTTACTCGCTCTCCAGAAGCCGCATAGTCATTAAAGTATTTTAATGAGGTTACGTGTCTCAGATTTTATCCTTTACTCGATTTCATATCAATTGGATAGGTATTTTGAGGCGAGAGAAAATTGGAAGCTGAAGGCACCATGGAAAGCTGCTTGCGTGTTAACAGCAGTAGGAATACTTAACCATCTCCTGACCCTCAATTTTACCTGTTTCCATCCCCACAATCAGATCTCTGACACTGGAAAAATAGGTGAGATTTATTTTTAAACTTTCATGAGATTTGGACATCACTGTCTTGGTCATCTTTAATAGCTATTGGAACACTATAGTACGAGTACTATATATGGGTCAGTGTTTGTCCAGTGTGTGCAGGAGGGCTTCCTGACACAGTATGTAGACAGGCCTACAAGGAGTGAAGCCACATTAGATTTGGTACTGGGCAATGAGCCCGGCAACGTGTTAGATTTGGAAGTAGGTGAGCACTTTGGTGATAGCGATCACAATTCTGTTATGTTTACTTTGGTGATAGAAAGGGATAGGTGTATACCACTGGGCAAGAGTTACAACTGGGGGAAAGGCAATTACGATGCAATTAGGCAAGATTTATGAAGCACAGGATGGGGAAGGAAACTGCAGGGGATAAGCACATTAGAAATGTGGAGCTTATTCAAGGAAAAGCTCCTGTGTGGCCCAGATAAGTATGTACCTGTCAGGCAGGGAGGAAGCTGTAGAGCGCGGGAGCCATGGTTTATGAAGGAAATGGAATCTCTGGTCAAGAGGAAGAAGAAGGATTGTGTTAGGATGAGATGTGAAGGCTCAGTTAGGGCGCTTGAGGGTTACAAGGTAGCCAGGAAAGACCTAAAGAGAGAGCTCAGAAGAGCCAGGAGAAGACATGAGAAGTTGTTGCCGGATAGGATCAGGGTAAACCCTAAGGCTTTAGGTATTTAAGGAATAAAAGAATGACGAGAGTAAGATTAGGGCCAATCAAGGATAATAGTGGAAAGTTGCGTGTGGAGTCAGAGGAGATAGGGGAAGCACTAAATGAATATTTTTCAACAGTATTCACTCTAGAAAATGACAATGCTGTCGAGGAGAATACTGAGATACAGGCTACTAGACTAGGTGGGATTGAGATTCACAAGGAGGAGGTATTAGAAATCCTGCAGAGTGTGAAAATAGATAAGTCCCTTGGGCCGGATGGGATTTGTCCTAGGATCTTCTGGGAAGCCAGGGAGGAGATTGCCGAGCCTTTGGCATTGATCTTTAAATCGTCATTGTCTACAGGAATAGTGCCAGGAGACTGGAGGATAGCAAATGTGGTTCCCCTGTTCAAGAAGGGGAGTGGAGACAACCTGGTAATTATAGATCAGTGAGCCTTACTTCAGTTGTTGGTAAAGTGTTGGAAAAGGTTATAAGAGATAGGATTTATAATCATCTAGAAAAGAATAATTTGATTAGGGATAGTCAGCACGGTTTTGTGAAGGGTAGGTCGTGCCTCACAAACCTTATTGAGTTCTTTGAGAAGATGACCAAACAGGTAAATGAGAGTA
>NC_057725.1:56205-61731 GCF_004010195.1 Chiloscyllium plagiosum
AAGACAGAGGGTGGTGGTTGATGGGAAATGCTCATCCTGGAGTCCAGGTACTAGTGGTGTATCGCGAGAGTCGGTGTTGGGTCCACTTTTATTTTTATAAACGACCTGGATGAGGGCGTAGAAGGGTGGGTTAGTAAATTTGCAGACAACACTAAGGTCGGTGGAGTCGTGGATAGTGACGAAGGATGTTGTAGGTTACAGAGAGACATAGATAAGCTGCAGACGTGGCAAATGGAGATTAATGCGAACAAGTGTGAGGTCGATTCACTTTGGTCGGAGTAACCGGAATGCAAAGTACTGGGCTAATGGTAAGATTCTTGGTAGTGTAGATGAGCGGAGAGATCTCAGTGTCCATGTACACAGATCCTTGAAAGTTGCCACCCAGGTTGACAGGGTTGTTAAGAAGGCATACAGTGTTTTAGGTTTTATTAATAGAGGGATCGAGTTCCAGAACCATGAGGTTATACTGCAGCTGTACCCCAAAACCCTGGTGTAGCCGTACCTGGAGTAATGCATACAGTTCTCGTCACCGCATTATAAGGAGGATGTGGAAGCTTTGGAAAGGGTGCAGAGGAGATTTACTAGGATGTTGCCTGGTATGGAGGGAAGGTCTTACAAGGAACGGCTGAGGGACTTGAGGCTGTTTTTGTTAGAGAGAAGAAGGTTGAGAGGTGACTTGATAGAGACATACAAGATAATCAGAGGGTTAGATAGGGTGGACAGGGAGAGTCTTTTTCCAAGTATGGTAACGGTGAGCACGAAAGGGCGTAGCTTTAAATTGAGGGGTGATAGATATAGGACAGATGTCAGAGGTAGTTTCTTTCCTCAAAGAGAAGTAAGGGAATGGAATGCTTTGCCTGCAACGGTAGTAGATTCGCCAACTTTAAGTACATTTAAGTCGTCATTGGACAAGCATATGGACATACATGGAATAGTGTAGGTTAGATGGGCTTCAAATTGGTATGACAGGTCAGCGCAACATCGAGGGCTAAAGGGCCTGTGCTGCGTTATAATGTTCTATGTTATATGAATGGCTTGCTCAGCCATTGCAAGGGGCAATTCAAAGTCAATGGCATTGCTGTAGGTCTGGAGTCACCTGTAGGCCAAACCACATGAGGATAGATTTTCTTCTCTAAAGGAACAGTGAACCAGATTTTCTTTCATGGCTATTGGTACATGGTTTTTACTACTGAGGCTAGAAGTCAAATCTATTTTTGTTATTTAAATCTAATTTCCATTAGTTGCCACGATTAGATTTGTATCCATATCCTCAGGGCATCAAGCCTACACCCCTGGATTAATAGTTTAATATTACCATTATGCCACCTACTCTACTTATGGAAATCTTAGGAACACAGCAACATAGGAACATAAGAACAGGAGAATGCTATTCAGTCCATCAAACCTACTCCACAATTCAATATGATCACGGTTGATCAACATTTTGCTGCCTTTTATTCACCCTTACCCGAAATACCATTGGTCATCAGAAACCTATCAATCTCTGCCTTAAACATACCCAAACACTGTGCTCCCACAAACCTCTGCGGTTGAGAATTCCAAAGGTTCACAATCCACTGAGTGAAAATATTAGCCCTCATCGTAAACCTGAGTGGCATCGCCTCACCTTTGAATTGTACCCCCCAGTTGTAGACTTCTCAACCAGGGACAACACCTCATCTGCATCAACCCTGTCTATTCCCTTAAATATTTTGTAAGTTTTAATACAATCACCTCTTATTCTTTGAAACTCCAAAGAATACAGGTCCAGTTGTCCGATCTCTCAGTCCTGCCATTTTGGGAACCAATCTGATGAATATCCATTGCTCTCCCTCTATGACAATAATATCTTTCCTGAGATAAGGAGACCAGAATTGCCTACAATATTCCAGGGGCAGTCTAACCAAGCTCTTATATAATTAAAGCAAGATTTCACTGTTCCTGTACTCAAATCCTCTTTCAACAAAGGCTAACGTTCAGTTGCCAGCAGTAGAAAGACTGGGAGATTAGATTAGATTAGATTAGATTACTTACTTGGACTAGGGGCCTGTCGGCAAAGGTGAGTCACTGATTTAAAACTTTAACAGTTTACCTCGAGCATCGGCAGTGGCAGCACCTTGGAGAGCAGAGGTTTCTGGGAAAAGAGCCATATAAGTGAGTGTTTTCAACCCTCTGAGACAAGGATGGTCCAAATCATCAATACCTATGGTGAATAGGTAGGGCCAGGTACACATCTGTGCAGTACTTCACCAGCCAGTCTGTCAATGCAAGAATGTGCCATTTATTCCTGCACTCTGTTCTGTCTGGTAACTCATCATTAATCCACTAACTATGTTACATCCCCTCCCATGTACTTTAGTTTTTTTTCAACTCATCCTCCTTTTGGGCATCTCACACAAGCCTTCTGAAAATCTCAGTATATTACATTCATTGGCCCTCATTTATCCATTTGTTAGTAACATACTAATCCAACAATTACCAGTGTCTCAGAAACCCTCATGGCACTTCTCCAATCCCTTTACAGTGCACTCTGCACAGCAAAGTGGCTTTACATTGGAAAATGGCTAATGCAACTCCTTAATGGAAAGTGAGTGAAGCAGAAAGCAATTAACTATAGTTTAACATCTGTTATAGGGAAGTTGTTAGAAAGTATTATCAAAGATGCTATAACAAGGTGCTTATAGATAAGAACAAATAAAATTTACAACCCAGGAATGGGCCCTTCGGCCCTCCAAGCCTGAGCCGATCCAAATGTACTGTCTATATTCCTGAAGAAGGGCTAATGCCCGAAACGTCGATTCTCCTGTTCCCTAGATGCTGCCTGACCTGCTGCGCTTTTCCAGCAACACATTTCCATGTCTAAACCTGTTGCCCAATTCCTATGCATTTGTATCCCTCTGCTCCCCACCTACTCATGCATCTGTACAGACATATCTTAAATGAATCTACCGTGCCTGCCTCTACCGCCTCTGCTTGTAACGCGTTCCAAATGCCCACCACCCTCCGTGTGAAGTACTTGCGCCGTGTACCCCCCTTAAACCTTTCACCTCTCACCTTGAAAGCATGACCTCTCATTATTGAATCCTTCACCCTGAGAAAAAGCTTGTCTCCATCCACCCTGTTTACACCCTTCATGATTTTGTAAACTTCAATCAGGTCCCCCCTCAGTCTCCTTTTTTCTAGTGAAAATAAACCTAACTTACGCAACCTCTCTTCATAGCTAGCACCTTCCATACCAGGCAACATCCTCGTAAACCTTCTCTGCACCCTCTCCAAAGCGTTCACATCCTTTTGGTAATGTGGCGACCAGAACTGTACACAGTATTCTAAATGCGGCCGAACCAATGTCTTGTACAAAAAAAACTCAAATAATCAGTCAAAGCCAACATAGTTTTGTAAGAAAAGTCATGTTAAAGTATCTTATAGGAGTTCTCTGAAGAATTAACGTATTATAAATAAAGGGCAATGAGTAGATGTACTGTACTTAGATTTTCAGAATGCATTTGGTAAGGTGCCTCATCAGGGATTATTGCGAAAGATAAAAGCTCATGATGTAAAAGATTAGATGGCAAACAGGAAGTGGACAGTAGGAGTAACTGGTTATTTTCAATCAGGATGTCACATGTGGCAGGGATCAGTACTGGGGCCTCAACTCCTTACAATATATAGAAATGATTCGGAAGAAGGGAATGAAGGTATAGTAGCTGAGTTTGCTTAAGGCATAAAGATCAGTAAGAAATTGAGTTCTGCGGAGGATGAATGGAGCTTCCAAAGGGATTTAGATAGATTAAATGGATGGACAAAGTTCTGGGCAAATGGAGTACAATGTGAGCAATTGTGAAATTATTAATTTTGGCAGTGAGAATAAATAAAGGATATTATCAAAATGATAAGAAATTGCAGAGCTGCTGAGATGCAAAGATTTGGATGTCTTCATGAATGATCACAGAAGGTCATTTTGCAGGCAAAACAAGTAGTCAGGAAATTTAACAGAATGTTATGTTTTAGACACAGGTGGCAGGGAGGCTCAGTGGTTAGCACTGCTGCCTCACAGCGCCAGAGACCCAGGTTCGATTCTAGCCTTGCACAACTGTCTGTGTGGAGTTTGTACATTCTCTCCATGTCTGCAGGGGTTTCCTCCCACAATCCAAAGATATGTAGGATAGGTGCATTAGTCAGGGGTAAATATATGATAAGAGGGTAGGAGATTGGGGCTGAGTGGGTTACTCTTCAGAGGGTCGGTATGGACTTGTTTGGCCGAAGGGCCTGTTTCCACACTGTAGGGATTCTAATTTTTAAAAAAAATTATTGAAGTACTGTGTACCGTACTGGTCACTGTACTTAAAAAGAAAATTAATGTTTTGGAAGCCATTCAATGAAGAGCTATTGCTTCTCTCAGAGGGTCGAATTCTTTGGAATTCCCTTCATCAAAAGACAGTGAATGCAGAATCTTCAAATATTTTTAAGTTGTGGAGGTGCCAGTATTGGACTGGGATGGACAAAGTCAGAAGTCACATGACACCAGGTTATAGTCCAATAGGTTTATTTGAAATCACAAACTTTTAGAGCACAGCCCCTTTACCAGGCGAAGTGAGAGAGAAGCACACAGACACGAATTGATTGGCAGAGAAATCAAGGGCAGTGGAGTGTTGAATAATAAATCTCTGCAGGTGATCAAAAGTATTAAATGGTGTAAGTAAAGTGTAAACAGCTGAACAGCAAGTGAAGGGATGACCTATAATCTGATTAAATGAGGCAGAGAGATAATTGCAAAACATTAAAAATAAGGTGGTGCTGGAGACAAACCAAATGACTGGAATAACACAATAGGTATAAGAGTCACACGCTGAGGTTCTACACAAAGTAATAAGTAATTGTAAATTGTACAATTTAATTAAGGTAGAGAGATCATAACAATTTTTCAGTAGGATGAGGGAGGGTGGTAAAAAAGGAGGGGGGGTGGCGTTGCTAATTAGAAATGGTAAAACGGCTGCAGAAAGGCAGTTTGAGGGGGATCTGCCTTTAGAGGTAGTATGGGCTGAAGTCAGAAATAGGAAAGGAGCAGTCACCTTGTTGGGTGTTTACTATAGGCCCCCCAATAGCAGCAGTGATGTAGAGAAACAGATTGGGAAACAGATTTTGGAAAGGTGCAGAAGCCACAGGGTAGTAGTCAAGCTTCCCAAATAGAAGCTCTTTAGATCAAGTAGATTGGATAGGGCGGTGTTTGTGCAGTGTGTCCAGGAAGCTTTTCTAACTCAGTATGTAGATTGTCCGACCAGAGGGGAGTCCATATTGGATTTGGAACTTGGTAATGAACCGGGACAAGTGATGGGCTTGTTAGTGGGTGAGCATTTTGGTGATGGTGACCACAATTCTGTGACTTTCACCTTGGTTAAGGAGAGAGATAGGTGCGTGCAACAGGGCAGGTTTTACAATTGGGGGAAGGGTAAATACGATGCTGTAAGACAGGATCTGAGGAGCATAAATTGGGAACATAGGCTGTCAGGGAAGGATGTCGCTGAAATG
>NC_057725.1:63253-77523 GCF_004010195.1 Chiloscyllium plagiosum
AAGAATAATGGATAATGGTGATCCTGCAGATGTCGTATATCTGGACTTCCAGAAGGTATTTGATAAGGTGCCACAAAAAAGATTAATCCATGAGGAGTTATGGGTAATTTATTAGCTTGGATAGAGGATTGGCTAACCAACAAAAAGCAGAGTGTCAGGATAAATGTGTCTTTTTTTCAGATTGGCAAGATATACCTAGTGGGGTGCCACAGAATTCAGTCTTCAGACCCCAACTATTTACGATCCATGTTAATGATTTGGATGCGGGGATGTAAAGTACCACAGCCAAATTTGCAGAGGAAATTAAAATAGTGGGAAAGCAAGTTGCAATGAAGAAATAAGACATTTACAAATGGATATAGATAGGTTAGATAAATGGGTCAAAATTTAGCAGATGAAGTTTACCTTGGTAACTGTAAGGTTATCCATTTTGGTCAGAGGAATAGAAAGACTGCTTAGAACATAGAACAATACAGCACAGAATAGGCCCTTCGGCCCACGATGTTGTGCCGAACTTCTAACCTAGATTAAGTACCCATCCATGTACCTATCCAAATGCCGCTTAAAGGTCGCCAATGATTCCGACTTTACCACTCCCACGGGCAGCGCATTCCATGCCCCCACCACTCTCTGGGTAAAGAATCTACCCCTGACATCTCCCCTATACCTTCCACCCTTCAGCTTAAATTTATGTCCCCTTGTAACACTCTGTTGTACTTTTTCCCCGGGTACAACAGAGTGTTACAAGGGGACATAAATTTAAGGTGAAGGGTGGAAGGTATAGGGGAGATGTCAGGGGTGGATTCTTTACCCAGAGAGTGGTGGGGGCATGGAATGCGCTGCCTGTGGGAGTGGTAGAGTCAGAATCTTTGGTGACCTTTAAGCGGCAATTGGATAGGTACATGGATGGGTGCTTAAGCTACGACAAATGTCCGGCACAACATCGTGGGCCGAAGGGCCTATTCTGTGCTGTATTGTTCTATGTTCTATGGCTCAAAGATAGAAGACAGAGGGTGATTGTGGAGAGTTATTTTTCAGACTGGAGGCCTGTGACCAGTGGAGTGCCGCAAGTGTTGGGTCCACTACTTTTCATCACTTATATAAATGATTTGGATGTGAGCTTAAGAAGCATAATTCGTAAGTTTGCAGATGACACCAAAATTGGAGGTGTAGTGGACAGCGAAGAAGGTAACGGGATCTGGACCAGATGGGCCAATGGACTGAGAAGTGGCAGATGGAGTTTAATTCAGATAAATGCGAGGTGCTGCATTTTGGGAAAGCAAATCTTAGCAGGACTTATACACTTAATAATAAGGTCCGAGGGAGTGTTGCTGAACAAAGAGACATTGAATCGCAGGTAGATAGGACAGTGAAGGCAACATTTGGTATGCTTTCCTTTATTGGTACAGGAATTGGGAGGTCATGTTGCAGCTGTACAGGACATTGGTTAGGTCACTGTTGGAATATTGTGTGCAATTCTGGTCTCATTCCTATTGGAAAGATGTTGTGAATCTTGAAAGGGTTCAGAAAAGATTTCCAAGGATGTTGCCAGGGTTGGAGAATTTGAGCTACAGGGAGAGGTTGAATGGGCTGGGGCTGTTTTCCCTGGACCGTCGGAGGTTGAGGCATGACCGTATAGAGGTTTACAAAATCATGAGGGTCATGGATAGGATAAATAGACAGTCTTTTCCCTGGGTGGGGGAGTTTGGAATTAGAGGGCATAGGTTTAGGGTGAGAGGGGAAAGATGTAAAAGAGACCAAAGGTGCAACTTTTTCACACAGAGGGTGGTACGTGAATGGAATGAGCTGCCACAGGAAATGATGGAGGTCAGTACAATTGCATAAAATGCATCTGGATGGGCATATGAATGGGAAGAGTTTAGAGGGATATGGGCCGGGTGCTGGCAGGTGGGACTAGATTGGTTTGGGATATCTGATTGGCATGGACAAATTGGACTAAAGGTCTATTTCTGTTCTGTACATCTCTATGACTCAATGATGGTGAAACTGATAGCCAAGATCTGTACCTCTAGAGATGGACTCAACAGTGATTGTGGGTTCATGCCATGCTAAATATAGCCCCACCATACTGTTCTTTATCTGTAAAATCTTCCTTATTGTTCTCTTGTGACACCATCACCTTGATAAATTGCTATTGTGGTGTTGAGTATATGTTTTCTCTATATTTTAATGTAGCTTATTTTTAAATTTGGATTTTTGAACTGGTGTTGTGTTTTTTTTTGTTATCTGAAAGGGTTTAAGATAATCTTGTTTACATTTCTGTCTCCATGCTGATTCCTTTTAACACAATTTAAGGGGGGCGTAGGAGTGAGGACAGTCTCAAGGGCTAATGAGTTTTGGTTACATTGGAAGAGTTTACATCAAGGTTAACAGAGTAGTACACTAAACAGATTTCAGTTAGTGGATTTGGTCTCTCTTAGCTTAAACCATAGTTTGAACAACCATGATTTCTTTCAGTTTGAGGCAGTACTGCAGCTGTCATTGAAGATGTGTATACAAAGCAGTTATTCATAAGAAAAGGAGAAGCAGTTAGATTTGTTAATGATAGAATCTGGAGAGATAGTAGTGTAGTGGTAATGTCACTGGACTAGTGATTCAGGTTAAACTCAGGCTAATGTTCTGGAGACATGGGGATGAAGTCTTAACTCGATTAAAAAATTTAGAGCTAGGAGGCTAGTCAGTTAGTTGCCATGTTGCCATTGTTAATTGTCATAAAGACCCATTTGGTTCCTAAAAGTATGTTAGGGAAGGAAATCTGCCATCTTTACCTGGTCTGGTCTACATGTGACTTCAGCCTCACAGCAATGCAGGTGTCTATTAACCACCCTCTGAAATGGTCGAGCAAGCCAATCAGTTCAAGAACAATTAAGGATGGGCAATAAATGCTGGGCCAGCTAACGATACCCAAATCTCATGAAAAATTCAAAAGATGCCTTCAGACTAAGGCATTTAATAATAGCGCGAGACCAGAAATATTTAGATTAAACCTTGAACCAGGTTACTTGAAGCTGAGAATGGTTAAGCTCAGGTGTATGAAAGCCTCAGAAACAGGCTATCAGATTTTCCAGACCAGAAATGGAAGTCACCATTCAATTCAAGTTGTAGAGATGTTCGACAAAGTGATTACCCAACATTTTGAATTTTGAAAATTCAACTAAAAAGGATTAAGCTAAAGTAAATGTGGCACAGACCTTCAAGAAGGCAGCTCACCACTACTTTCTCCAGGACCAGGCAGTAACTGTTGGCCCAGCCGGAGACATCCATCAATGATATTTTTAAAATATAGCCTATCAACTTTAATGGAAGTGTACAAGCAAATTCAAATTGAAAAAGTTATAATAAACGACCTTCTCAAAAACTGAATCAAGAACAATTCCTGAGTATTATTAACTGTAGAATAAAATATGAACGAGGAAATGAAGACCACTATCAGGTGATTGATCAATTTCAGGAAAATAGTGAAAGTTTACAAGTTTCTCTGAAGCTGCCTTTAGGAAAGATTACTGCAAAAGTGATAGTGGGAAAGAGAGATCAGTTTATTACAATACCAAGTTTATCAAAAAGGTACAATCAGAACAAGGATCAAATTTAATATGCAAATGTTCAAAGAAATACCAACTATTCGGGAAATATAAAATTTACAGTTTTGGTTTAACACCCACAAACTCAATGTATTTTGGAAAGACAAGAGCAAACTCTGAAGACTATAATTAAAGCTGTCATCAAGGATGTTCTAATTATTGGGACTGGGGATTTCATTTCTTGCTATCTTCCATTTTAAAGAAAGGTAAAGTTGCCATAGTTGTACACCATCATTAGAGAGAGACAACTGATGGGGAGTGTAACCTAAGGGTTACCACACCTCAGGACAGGGGAAAGGTTGAGTCCTTTATGGTAACCTCAACCATTGTGAAAATTTAACGCACATTATTGGCATCACCCTGCATCACAAACCAGCCATCCAGCCAACTGATGTAACTGACCCTCCTGGTAAAATGTAACTATGTGTCCTTTTAAAAAGGTTGTTTTGTCCTATGTGTTTTCTTCAAGCCAGATCAGAAAGGCAGAGGTGACAAAATGTCTAGAAATGTCTACTTTAGCAAAGGCGGGAGAGTGGCCAGTTCACCCAGTTCAGGTTTTTTTCTAGCTAGATTTAGTTGTAGCAAAGAAACTGTTGGTAACAGGCAGTCTGAA
Organism: Chiloscyllium plagiosum; assembly: GCF_004010195.1. Lineage (NCBI taxonomy): Eukaryota > Metazoa > Chordata > Chondrichthyes > Orectolobiformes > Hemiscylliidae > Chiloscyllium > Chiloscyllium plagiosum. The sequence continues at coordinate 67,469 of NC_057725.1, forward strand.
GCTGCTGCAGTCCAGAGAGCAGTTCCATGCTTCAGCAGATGACCCCTGGCTGATGTTTCTCTCTGAAATCTCTCCTGCATTTAAGAACCTGTATTGAGGACATTTGTAGTTCAGTCTGGGATTCTGGATGTAGGTTTGCTCCCTGAGCTGGAAGGTTCATTTTCAGACGTTTCATCACCATACTAGGTAACATCTTCAGTGAGCCTCCAGACGAATCACTGCAGGTGTTTCTTGCTTTCTATTTATATGTTTGGGTTTCCTTGGGTTGTTGGTGTCATTTCCTGTGATGACATCATGCCCTATAGTGATGTCATTTCCTGTTGTTTTTTCTTATGAGTTGGTAAATGGGGTCAAAATCAATGTGTTTGTTGATAGTGTTCCGGTTGGGATGCCATGCTTCTAGGAATTCTTGTGTGTGTCTCTGGATGTGTTATCCCAGTCGAAGTGGTGTCCTTCTTTATCCTGTATTCATGGATACGAGTGAGAGAGGGTCATGTCGTTTTGTGGCTAGTTGATGTTCATTTATGCTGCTGGCTAGTTTTCTGCCTTTTGTCCAATGTAGTGTTTGAAATATATATCAGCACTAACATGGAAGAAACTATTATTTGATGGAACATGATCCTCTGATTTTTTTTAGAGAGATTTTTGGAACAAGAACTTAATTATTTTGACGGAACTTAATTCATAAAATGTATAAATTGAAAGATGTACTCAGAATGAAAAATTGTTATTGTGAATGCTCTCTCAAGAGCACATATACAGAACATTGATGTGGTATCCAAAACCTTGTGTTAAATATGGTTGTGTAATTCATTATATATTTAATATCAACTTGTTACCACTATTAGTGTGAAACAGAAATAGTGTTAAAATATTGTTTGAAGAATAATGAAAATGCCTCTTAAAGCGACATGTTGATTTATCTTTGGAGGAAGGTGTGGTGTAAGGTTTGTGATTTATATATATAGTTTAATAACATTTATTTGTAAGCTTGGATTTTGAATTTTGAATTGGTGGCATATGGTTTTTTCTGTATGTCTGAAGAGTTTTAATGATTGTCTTGTAGATGTTTCTGTAGTCATGGTTTTTTAAAAAATGATTTGAGACTTGCAGTCTCAAGGATTGATGGGTTATTGTTTATATTGAAGAGTTTTATTTTGTTCAATCATGGATTGTGGGCATCACTGGCCGGGCATCATTGGCCAGGCCATCCCTAGTTGACTTTGAAAAGACAGTGACAAGCTGCCTTCTTGAATTGCTGGAGTCCAGTTCTGACCAAACAAAGTAAACAGAATAATTTAAACAGGGTTCAATTATAAAAGGTTCTGGCTTTTTTTTAAGCTTAGAGGAAACACGCGTCATTGGGAAATTAGGGTTTTCTTCAGTTTGAGTTTGGGCACTTCCACCAAAACCTTGGATGAAAACAGATGAGTAAAGTGGTTGTATTTGAGAAAGGGAGAAGGCAGTGAGAGCTGTTGAGAACAGATTACCTCCGAATAAGTTGTTTAACAATAGTGCCAGGCCATGAGTACTCTGACAAAAACTGACGAGTGTTGTTTGAACCTGAGAATAACCTCCATTTTGACAGAGCGGTGAGGAAAGAAGGTGAGGTGAAGTGAGGGCTGCTGGGAGGGTAAGGGCTTAATTTATATTTGGGCAGTGGCTAAACCCGAGATACTACACATGTCGTATCTCCCTCCCGCCCCTTCCTCTAACCAGAAGAAAAAGACTCTGTAAGGTAAGGCTTTTATTTCTTTCTTATCTTTCTTTTTGATATATTTAAGTGCATTGTTTGATTATAGTTAGTTCATATAAAGCTAAGTTTACAATGGCAGTGGACCTCAGACCTGTTGCATGTGTCTCTTGCTTGATGTGGGAGCTGAGGAACACGGCTGACGTTCCTGACTCTTACACTTGCAGGAAGTGTGTCCAGCTTCAGCTGTTGTTTGCCCGCATGACGGCTCTGGAGCTGCGGATGGATTCTCTGTGGAGCATCCGCAATGCTGAGATGGTCGTGGATAGCATGTTTAGTGAACTGGTCACACCGCAGGTTAGAATTGCTGAGGGAAACAGTGAATGGGTGACCAAAAGACAGAAGAATAAATAAGTAGGCAGCGAGTTGGAGACTGGAGACTGTAAGAATTATGAAGATAGCATTAATAAAGGGAAGAAAGGGGAGAGAGCAGGTAAGCGCAAAAGAACTGGTGGCCTGAAATGCATCTACATTAATGCAAGGAGTATAGTGCCTAAGGCAGATGAACTTAGGGCTTGGATTGGTGCCTGGGAGTATGACGTTATTGCCATCACAGAGACTTGGTTGAAGGAAGGGCATCATGATCGGCAACTAAATGTTCCAGGATATAGACACTTCAGACAGGACAGGGAGGGAAGTAAAAGAGGGGGGTGGAGTTGCATTGCTGATCAGGGACAATATCACGGCTGTGCTAAAGGAGGACACTATGGAGGGCTTCAGTAGTGAGGCACTATGGGTGGAGCTGAGAAATAAGAAGGGTGCAGTTACATTATTGGGGCTGTATTACAGGCCTCCCAACAGTGAGCGTGAGGTAGAAGAAGATAGGTAAACAGATTATGGAAAGATGTAGAGGTAACAGGGTGGTGGTGATGGGAGATTTTAATTTTCCCAACATTGACTGGGATACACTTAGCATCAGAGGTCTGGATGGGGTAGAATTTATAAGAAGCATCCAGGAGAGTTTTCTAGAGCAGTATGTCAATAGTCCGACGAGGGAAGGGGCCATATTGGACCTGGCACTGGGAAACGAGCCAGGACAGGTGGTAGAAGTTGCGATGAGGATTTCTTTGGGAACAGTGACCACAATTCTGTAAGTTTTAGAATACTCGTAGATAAAGATGAGAGTGGTCCTCAGGGAAGAGTACTAAACTGGACCAAGGCCAATTATATCAAAATTAGGCAGGAGCTTGGAAATGTGGATTGGACACAGCTATTTGAAGGAAAGTCCACATTTGATATATGGGAGGCTTTCAAAGATAGGTTAAAGATAGTGCAGGATAGGCATGTCCCGTTGAAGGCAAAGGATAGGAAGGGCAAGATTCGTGAACTGTGGATGACAGGAGAAATTGTACAACTAGCCAAGAGGAAAAGGGAAGCTAAGAACAGAACAGGCCCTGGAGGAATATCGGAAGAGTAGGACAAGTTTTAAATGAAGAATCAAGCGGGCTAAAAGGGGTCACGAAGTAGCTTTAGTGAGCAGAATTAAGGAGAATTTTATTCTTATATAAGAAGCAAGTGGGCAACTAGAGAAAGGATTGGTTCACTAAAGGATAATGAAGGAAGGCTGTGTGTCAAACCTGAGAGAATGGGTGAGATTCTGAATGATTACTTTGCATCAGTGTTCACTGAGGAGAGGAACATGATGACTCTTGAGATTAGAGTAGAAGTTTGATTACTCTGGATCACGTTGGCATGAGTAGGGAAGATGTGTTGGGTAGGCTAGAGGTTATTTAGGTGGACAAATCCCCAGGACTGGATGGGATCTATCCCAGGTTGCTGAGGGAGCGAGAGAGGAAATAGCTGGGGCCCTGACTGATATCTTTGTGGCATCCTTAAATACAGGTGAGGTACCAGAGGACTGGAAGGTTGCTCATGTTGTTCCCCTGTACATGAAGGGTAGTAGGGATATTCCGGGTAACTACAGACCAGTGAGCCTGACGTCGGTAGTGGGAAAGTTGCTGGAGAGGGTACTGAGGGATTGAATCTAATTATATTTAGAAAAGAATGGGCTTAGTGATAGGCAAAATGGTTTTGTGCGGGGGAGATCATGCCTTACCAACTTAATAGAGTTCTTCGTGGAAGTTACCAAGTTGATAGATGAAGGAAGGGCTGTTGATGTCATATACATGGACTTTAGTAAGGTGTATGATAAGGTTCCCCATTGTAGACTAATGGTGTGCAGGGTATTCTAGCTAGGTGGATAAATAACTGGTTGAGCAACAGGAGACAGAGAGTAGTAGTTGAAGGGAGTTTCGTGAAATGGAGAAAGGTGACCAGTGGTGTTCCGCAGGGCTAAGTGTTGGGGCCACTGTTGTTTGTAACATACATAAATGATCTGGAAGAGGGCATTGTTGGTATGATCAGCAAGTTTGCAGATGACACAAAGATTGGTGGAGTAGTAGAAAGCATAAGGGACTGTCAGAGAATACAGGAAGATACAGACAGACTGGAGAGTTGGACGGAAAAGTGGCAGATGGGATTTCAATCCAGAAAAATGTGAGGTGATGCATTTAGGCAAGACTAATTCTAGAGCGAATTATACAATGAAGGGAAGATGGGCAGAGTGATCTGGGAGTGCAGGTCCATTGTACCCTGAAGGTTGCTGCACAGGTGGATAGAGTGGTCAAGAAGGCATATCGTTTGCTTGCTTTCATTGGACGGGGTATTAAGTATAACAGCTGTCAAGTCATGTTAAAATTGTACAAGACATTGGCTCGGCCGCATTTAGAATACTGTGTACAGTTCTGGTCGCCACATTACCAAAAGGATGTGGACACTTTGGAGAGGGTGCAGAGAAGGTTTACGAGGATGTTGCCTGGTATGGAAGGTGCTAGCTATGAAGCGAGGTTGAGTAAGTTCGGTTTATTTTCACTAGAAAAAAAGAGATTGAGGGGGGATCTGATTGAGGTTTATAAAATCATGAAAGGTATAGACAAGCTTTTTCCCAGGGTGAAGGATTCAATAATGAGAAGTCATGCTTTCAAGGTGAGAGGTGGAAAGTTTAAGGGGCATACAAGCAGTCAGTACTTCACACACCGGGTGGTGGGTATTTAGAATGCGTTCCCAGCAGAGGCGGTAGAGGCAGACACGGTAGATTCATTTAAGATGCGTCTGGACAGATGCATGAGTAGGTGGGGAGCAGAGGGTTACAGATGCTTAGGAATTGACCGACTGATTTAGATAGTACATTTTTTTTTTAGATTAGATTACTTACAGTGTGGAAACAGGCCCTTCGGCCCAACAAGTCCACACCGACCCGCCGAAGCGCAACCCACCCATACCCCTACATTTACCCCTTTAACCTAACACTACGGGCAATTTAGCATGGCCAATTCACCTGACCCGCACATCTTTGTGACTGTGGGAGGAAACCGGAGCACCCGGAGGAAACCCACGCAGACACGGGGAGAATGTGCAAACTCCACACAGTCAGTCGCCTAAGGCGGAATTGAACCCGGGTCTCTGGCGCTGTGAGGCAGCAGTGCTAACCACTGTGCCACCGTGCCGCCCACACTAGTGGAAACTTTGGATCGGCTCAGGTTTGGAGGGCCGAAGAGTTTGTTCTTTGTTCTTTATAAGATCTTAAGACCAAAAGAAATAGAAACAGGAGGCTGTTTGGCCCCTTGGCCTGCTCCAGTATTCAATAGGATCATGGCTGATCCAACATTCCTCACATCCACTTTCCTGCCTTTTCCAAATAACTGTGTCAAGATGGCACTAAAATGAATGGTAGAGCAAAGTGTGCAGAGGATTAAGAAAGTCTGTAGAAGGATATAGATAGGTTAAGTAGTGGGCAAAGATCTGACAGATGGAGTACAATGTTAGTAAATGCGACGTCATTCATTTTGGTAGGAATAACAGCAAAATTGACTACTATTTAAATAGTGAAAAATTATAGCACGCTGCTGTGCAGAGGGAGTTGGGTGTCCTTACTCATGAATCACAAAAGGTCGGTCTACAGGCTTAGTGACTAATTAAGAAGGCAAATGGAATATTGTCCTTCATTACTGGAAGGATGGAGTTTAAAAATAGGAAGGTTATGCTGTAGCTATATAGGGTGCTGGTGAGGCCACACCTGGAGTACTGTGTACAGATTTGGTCTCCTCACTTGAGAAAGGATGTATTGGCACTGGAGGGGGTGCACAGGAGGTTCACTGGGTTGATTCTGGAATTGAGACGGTTGGCTTATGAGGAGAGATTGAGTAGACTGGGACTATACTCATTGAAATTTAGAAGAATGAGGAGGAATCTAATAGAAACATACAAAATTATGAAGGGCACAGTCAAGGCAGAAGCAGGGAGGCTATTTCCACTAGTGGGTGAAACTAGAACTAGGAGGCAAAGCCTGAAAATAAGAGGAGCAGATTTAGAATTGAGTTGAAGAGGAACTTCTTCACCCAACGGGTTGTGAATATGTGGAATTCCCTGCCCAGTGAAATAGTTCTGTCAGGCCTACTCCTGCTCCTATTTCTTATATTATAATGTTCTTATTGCACTTCATATGCCAACTCTTTGTCCATTTACCTAACATAGTGACATCTCTCTGCAAACTGTTTTCATTGTCTTCATTAGTTTCATTTCCCCTTTGTTAGTGTCATCTGCAAACTTGACTATACTACATTAGCTTCCTTCCTCCAAAGCACTGATCCCTGTGGAATCTCAGTGGCCACAGATTGTCAGTCTGAAAAAAAACCCTGATCCCCACTTACTGTTTTCTTCCCATTAACCAATTCTTTATTCATGCCAATATATTACCTGTACACCATAGGTTCTGATATTTTGACAACTTTTTGTGAGAAATCTTGTCAAATGCTTTCTGAAGTCCAAATATAACACATCTACTAATTCCCCTTTATCTAGTCTTGTTGAGTCTTCCTCACAAAACTAATAAATTAGTTGCAATTTCCATTTCATGAAGTCACGCTAAAAGCCAGCCTGATTGATTATGATATTTCTACCTATATCATTTGTGCCGACATGCACAATGACTTCTAGCTGCTCACCCTCCCCCTTGAGAACATTCTGCAGTCGCTTTGAGACATCCTGGACCCTGGCACCTGGGAGGTAACACACCATCCTGGATTCCTGTTTACATCACAGAATCTCCTGCCTGTCCCCCCAACTATAGAGGCTCCTATTACTAAGGTCCTATTTTCCCTTTACCCTTTCCCTCTGTGCCCCAGAGCCAGTAATAGTGCCACCAATCTGGCTACTGCTTATTTCTCCTGAACTGTCATTCCCCCCACAGTATCCAAAATGGTATTCTTGTTTTCAAGGGGAATAGTCACAGGGAATTCCTGCACTCTCTGCCTACTGCCTTTGCCTTTCCTGGTGGTCATCCAGTTACTCTCTGCCTGCACCTTAAGTGTGCCCATCTCACTAAAACTCTTATTAATGATGCGCTCATCATCTGTGATGATCCTGAGTGCATCCAGCTCCAGCTCCAGCTCCAGCTCCCTAACACTGTCTCTCAGGAGCTGCAGCTGGGTGCACTTCCCACAGGTATAGTCATCAGGGACGATGGACGTCTCCCTGAGGAGATATCCTGCAGGAGGAACATGCGACTACCATTCAACTGCTGTCAGACTATAAAGGAAAGTTAAAATGACTTTGCCTGAGCTTACCTGTCCTTTTTGCTGAGCTGCTACTCTCCAAAGCCTTTTCAGCCAAAACCTTACTACCTATGCTGCTACCAACAAATTTTTCAATAGCATATCTAGGGAAAATTAGGGAGGTAAACATGTGGATAAGTGAGTGGTGTGGGAAAGAGGGATTCCATTTCATGGGACATTGGCATCAGTTTTCGAACAGGAGGGATCTGTCCTGATGGGACGGTCTCCACCTGAACCAATCTGGAACCAGTGTTATCACGAAAAAGGCAAACAGGGTGGTCACTAGGACTTTAAACTAGTGAGTCGAGGGGAAGGGAAAGGGAAAATGACAGGAAGTATGAACAAACCACGACAAGCAGACCAAACACAGCCAGAAACCCTAACCACCTTACCATACATCAAAGAAGTTTCAGAAATGACAGCCAGACTACTAAGACCCTTCGGAATCCTAGTAGCACACAAACCCACCAACACTCTCAAACAAAAACTAACAAACTTAAAAGACCCAGTACAACCCATGGACAAAACCAACATCATCTACAAAATTCCATGCAAGGACTGCCACAAACACTACATAGGACAAACAGGAAGAAAGTTAGCTACCAGGATACACGAACACCAGCTATCCACAAAAAGACACGACCGCCTCTCCCTCATAGCCCTACACACGGATGAAAAAAACCACCATTTCGACTGGGACAACACATCTATCTTGGGACAGGCTAAGCAAAGATATGCCAGAGAATTCCTAGAGGCCTGGCACTCCAACCACAACGCCATAAACAAACACATAGATCTAGATGCCCTCAGAAAACGAACAGGAAATGTCATCACCACAAACCCCAGGAACACCATCCAGGACAAACATATAAATAGAAAGCAGGAGACAACAGCTTCGCTTCACCTGGAGGTCGCCACTGATGATGTTACCTAGCCAGGTAATGAAACGTCTGGATATCAAACCTACAGCTCAACGAGCAAACCTACATCCTAAAGGAAGTATGATGGTAAATAAAAAGGTAAGCAGCATGTGTGCAGGAGGGTTTAAGTTCAAGGCAGACTATGAAAGAAGTAAAAAGGAAGGATAACACAGGAGATATTATTAGAGATGTTGGAAATCATGAGGGTAAGAAAGCTAACATAAAGGCACCTTAAGTGAATGCTAAGTGCAAGGTGGATGAGTTAAAGGCACAAATCATCATGAATGAATATGAATTAGTCGCCATCACGGCAACATGGTTACAGGATGGTCACAACTGGGAGTTAAATATTCAGGGGTACCAGACTATTCGGAAGGATAGACAGGAAGGTAAGGGAGGTGGTGTAGCTCCAATATTCAAGGACGACATCAGGGCGGTGCTGAATGAAATAGATTCAAGGAGAATAAGGTTGAATCTATTTGGGTGGAAATTAGAAATTCTAGGAAGAGAAAGGTCCCTGGTAGGCGTAGTCTATAGGCCACCAAATAATAACATCACTTTGGGATGGGCAATAAACAAAAACTAACTAATGCCTGTAAAAATGGTACGACAATTATCATGGTGGATTTTAATCTACATATAAACTGGTTGAACCAGCTCAGTCAGGGTAGCCTTGAAGGAGGAGATAGCTGAGTGTATCTGTGATAGTTTTCTTGAACAGTATGTAATGGAAATGACAAGGGAGCAAGCTATCCTAGATCTGGTCCTGTGTAATGAGACAGAAATAATTAATGTTCTCATAGTCAGGGAACCTTTTGGATGGAGCGACCACAGTATGGTTGAATTTAGAATACAGGTGAAGAGTTTGAAGATAAAATCCAATACCAGTGCCCTGTACTTAAATAATGGAGACTACAATAGAATGAGGGAGGACTTGGCTAAAGTAGACAGAAAACAAAGATTTTATGTTGGGACAGTTGACGAGCAGTGGAGGACTTTCACAGCAATTTTTCACAGTGCTCAGCAAAAATATATTCCAGTGAAAAGGAAGGACTGTAAGAAAAGGGGTAATCTGTCATGGGTATCTAAAGAAATAAGGGAAGCTATCCCACTGAAAGAGAAGGCACACAGAGTGGCCGAAAACAGCATGAAACTAGAAGATTGGGAAAACTTCAAAAAGCTATGAAGAAAAGTAAGATAGAACATGAGAAAAAAACTAGCACAGAATATAAAGAGCAAGTGTTTCTATAAATACAGAAACAAAAAAGTGTGCCTAAAGTAAACATTGGTCCTTTAAAGGATGAGAAGGAACATTTCATTATGGGATATGATGAAATAGCCGAGGCACTGAATGGGTATCTTGTGTCGGTGTTCGCGGTGGAAGACACTAATAATATGCCAGTAATTGACAAAGAGATGAAGATAGGTAAGGACTTGGAAATAATCATTATTACGGAAGAGGTAGTGTTGGGCAAGCCAATGGAGCTAAGGACAGATAAGTCTCCTAGCCCTGATGGAATGCATCCCAGAAAACTAAAAACGTTGGCAGGAGTAATAGCAAGCGCGCTGGTGGTAATTTTCTAAAATTTGCTGGATTCTGGGGCAGTATCAGCAGATTAGAAAACAGCAAATGTGACACCACTGTTTAAAAAGGGAAGTAGACAAATGGTGGGGAATTATAGACCGGTTAGCTTAACCTCTGTATTGGGGAAGATGCTTGAATCTATTATCAAGGGAGAAATGTGGGCGGCACGGTGGCACAGTGGTTAG
>NC_057725.1:77545-79888 GCF_004010195.1 Chiloscyllium plagiosum
GGTCAGGTGAATTGGCCATGCTACAAAATTCCCAGTGTTAGGTTAAAGGGGTAAATGTAGGGGTATGGGTGGGTTGCGCTTCGGCGGGTCGGTGTGGACTTGTTGGGCCGAAGGGCCTGTTTCCACACTGTAAGTAATCTAATCTAAATAACAAGGCATCTCGATAGAAATTGTCCCATTGGGCAAATGCAGCAAGAAGGGCAGGTCATGCTTAACCAATCTTTTGGAATTCTATGGACATCTTACGAGCATGGTGGATAACGGGGACCCAGTAAATGTAGTGTACCTAGATTTCCACAAGGTCTTCAGCAAGGTGCCGCACATGAGGCTGCTGCATAAGATAAAGATTCGTGGTGTTAGGGGTAAAGTATTAGCATTGATAGAGGATCAGTTGACTAACAAGAAGCAAAGAATGGAGAAAAATGAGTGTTTTTCTGGTTGGCAATCAGTGACTAGTGGTGTGCCTCAGGATCAGTGTTGGAACCGCAATTATTCACAATTTACATCGATGATTTGGAGTTGGGGATCACATGTAGTGTATCAAAATTTGCAGATGACACTAAGATATGTGGCATAGCAAAGTGTGCAAAGGACTGTGCAACTTTGCAGAGGAACAGAGATACTTTAAGTACATGGGGAAAGGTCTGGCAGATGGAATACAATGTTGATAAATGTGAAGTCATCCATTTTGATAGGAGTAACAGTAAAAAGGATTATTACTTGAATCGTAAAAAAGTTGCAGCATGCTGCTATGCAGAGGGACCTTTGTGCATGAATCACGAAAGGTTGGTCTGCAGGTGCAACATGTAATTAGGAAGGCAAGTGGAATTTTGTCCTTCATTGCTAAAGGGATTGAGGTTAAAAGCAGGGAGGTTATGTTGCAGCTGTACAAGGTGCTGGTGAGGCCACACCTGGAGTACTGTGTGCAGTTTGGTTTCCTTATTTGAGAAAGGATGTACTGGAAGGGATGCAGAGGCGGTTCACTAGGTTGATTCTGGAGTTGAGGGGGTTGTCTTATGAGGAGAGATTGAGTAGACTGGGATTATATTCATTGGGATTTAGAAGAATGAGAGGAGATCTTATAGAAACATATAAGATTATGAAGGGTTTGGATGGATATGGGCAAGTGCTGGCAAATGGGACTAGATTGGGTTAGGATGAGTTGGACCAATGGGTCTGTTTCCGTGCTTAACTTCTCTGTAACTCTATGATTCTAAGTAGAGAAGATATTTCCACTGGCAGGTGAAACTAGGACAAGAGGGCATAGCCTCAAAATTAGAGGGAGCAGGTTTAGGACTGAACTGAGAAGGAACTTCTTCGCCCAGAGGTTGTAACTCTGTGGAATCCCTTGCCCAGAGAAGTAGTTGACGCATCTTCAGCAAAAGGTTTTTAAAGCTAAGATAGATCTTATTTTGAAGAATAAAGGAATTAAGGGATATGGTAAGAGTGCGGGTAAGTGGAGCTGGGTCCAAGATCAGCCGTGATCTTATTGAATGGTGACGCAAGCTTGAAGGGCCAGACGGCCTCCTCCTGCTCCAGGTTCTTATGTTCTTATTCTCTACCTCTCCACACTTTTTTTGATTAGGGAAGGAGGAAAATATTACAGTGATCTGGTGTTTGGACCTTTATATTTTTGCAATAAAAAATTATATTCATAGAAAGAAATCTTTGTACCTGTACGGCTAATGGAGTCATTTATCTATACTCTCTTTACTTACAGAGAACAAATTAAGTCTTTGATGTTTACCATGCTCTACATTTGCAGTCAACCTCTTGACTTGGACCATGATCACTCCTTGACATTAGGCCTACAACAACCTCCTCTTCAATGCAAGTAACGACTTATCCTCAGAGTATTTTTCTGCTCCTCAGAATGCTGCCTGATCTGCTTTTTTTAATTTCAAAAATATACTTTATTCATAAAATTATTTGAATCTCTTTACAATTGGTCATGCCATTCTTGTGTACACATTACATTGCTTTACATACAGACATCAAAATTTATTTTTCCTATATACAAGTCTGTACATTTATTATCCAGCTCTTCTGCTGAGGCGTCAGCAGAGCCCAAATGACTGCGTGGGCCCCCTGTTCTTCTCAGACAGGCAGATATTACACGGTGGTCTTTCCCCAGCTGCCTCAAGCTTCAGCGTGTCCCTCAATACGTAGCCCTGGACCTTGGAATGTGTCAGTCTGCAACACTCAGTCAGGGTCAACTCCTTCAGTTGGAAGATCAACAGGTTTTGGGCCACCCAGAGAGCTTCCTTCACTGAGTTGATGATCCTCCAGGCACAGTTGATGTTCGTCTCGGTGTGCGTCCCGGGGAACAGGCCATAGAGCACG
>NC_057725.1:80617-94009 GCF_004010195.1 Chiloscyllium plagiosum
TTTAGCATGGCCAATTCACCTGACCTGCACATCTTTGGATTGTGGGAGGAAACCGGAGCACCCGGAGGAAACCCATGCAGACACGGGGAGAATGTGCAAACTCCACACAGTCAGTCGCCTGAGGCGGGAATTGAACCCGGGTCTCCGGCGCTGTGAGGCAGCAGTGCTAACCACTGTGCCACCGTGCTGCCCACCAAACAGCAATGACAGTATAACAGCAATGACAGTGCCTCACACCTGATGACAAGGTTTTTTCCTGCGATGGAGAGCGACTGTAGCTCCCATCTGCCCAGTTTCTGCCTCACTTTGCTGATACGCTCCTCCCACGACTTGGCGCACACCCCAGCCCCTCCGAACCAAATACCCAGCACTTTCAGGTGGTCGGTCCTGACGGTGAAGGGGATCGAGGATTGGTCGGCCCAGTTCCCGAAGAGCATGACCTCGCTCTTGCCTCGGTTTACCTTGGCTCCCGAGGCCCATTCAAACTGGTCACATATGCACATGAGTCTGCGCACGGACAGCGGATCCGAGCAGAAAACGGCGACATCATCCATGTACAGGGAGGCCTTAACCTGTAGGCCCCCACTGTCAGAAATAGTCCTCTCAGGCTCGCATCCTTCCTGATGGACTCAGCAAATGGCTCTATGCAGCACACAAACAAGGCAGGAGAGAGAGGGCAGCCCTGCCTGACTCCAGATCTGACTGGGATGCTATCTGATTCCCACCCATTGATTGAGACTGCATTGACAATGCTGGTGTAGAAAAGTCTGATCCAATTGCAGATTCCCTCCCCAAAGCCCATTTTGGAGAGAACATCTCTCATGTATGTATGTGATATCCTGTCAAAGGCTTTCTCCTGGTCCAGGCTGATCAGGCAGGTGTCCAACCCTCTGTCCTGCACGTAGGCAACCATATCTCTGAGGAGTGCGAGACTCTCAGCGATCTTCCTGCCTGGTACAGCACAGGTTTGGTCAGGGTGAATCACCAACCCCAGAGCAGACCTGACCCGGTTGGCAATAACCTTTGACAGAATTTTGTAATCTGCATTCATTAGTGAGACTGGTCTCCAATTTCTGAGTTCCTCCCTCTCCCTCTTCCGCTTGTAGATGAGGGTGATGATGCCTTTCCTCATGGATTCACTCATGGTGCCTGCCAGAAGCATACTGACATACCCCTCCAGCAGGTCCTGGCCAATCAAGTCCCACGAGCGGAATAGAGCTCAACCGGTAAGCCGTCGCTTCCGGGAATTTTATTCTTTTCAAAGGACTCGAGGGCCTTGGTCAGCTCGTCCAGAGATAGTGGCTGGTCCAGCCCCTCCCATGTTCTGTCGTGGTAGAGGACAGGAGCGACTGGGAGGCCGCACTGTCGGTTGGCTTTGCGTCATACAGACTGCATAGAAGGATTTGCTGATCCTCATGATGTCAGCCTGAGATGACGTTACCGAGCCATCTTCTTCCTTCAGGCTGCTGAGCAGAGCTCTCTTTGTGCACCTTCTGGAAGAAGAAACGTGAGCACGTCTCGTCCTGCTCCACGGAGCAGATCCTGGACCGGAAGATTATCTTGGAGGCCTCTGAGGCAAAGAGCAAGGTTTGCTGGCCCTTCACCTCCTGGAGGCCCTCCGTGACATCGACCCCCATCGTCTTCAGCAGGAGCAGGTTCTGCACACTTTCCTGGAGTTGGAATAGTTTTCCCCGTCTCTCTCTCACCTCCTGAACAGCTTTGAGGATGAAGAACCTCTTGATGTTCCCTTTTACTGTTTCCCACCAGTCCACTGGAGACTCAAAGAGGGGCTTCACTGTTCTCCAACCTGCGTAGTCCCTCTTGAGCACCTCAATGTTTCCTGGGGTCAACAGCTTTGTGTTCTATCTATGCTGCGCTCCATCTGCAGGGGTGCTGAAGACGTCGTGCAGCTTGGCATCTTTTACCATTTCCATCAAGGCTCTGGACAAGGTGTCCAGTTTACTGTCCCCCACCCCACCAGATCGTCCATCTGCATTAATGATACAGTTGAAGTCTCCAGCCACACTGACCGGCTTGGACGTAGCCAGCAAATGGGGAAGCTGCTGCAGGATGGCCAACCATTCACTCTTACTCACTGGCGCGTACACATGCATCAGTCTCAGGGGAGCATTCCTGTACATGACGACGGTGACATGGAGGTGGTCCTCCTCCTCCAGAGCTGCCAGGTAAGGCCGATGAACTCTGGGTGTGGACAGACACATAGGGCAGGGACATTATAGCCATTACAGAAACATGGTGAAGGGAGGAACAGGACTAGCAACTTAATGTGCCAGGGTACAGGTGCTTAGGGCGGAGCAGAGGTGGTGGAAGAAGGGGAGGGGGAGTTGATTTTTGAGAAGTGCGAGTATCACAACAGTAATCAGAGACGAAATAGCTGAAGAATCATCCCACGAGGCTTTGTGGATAAAGCTAAGAAATAAAAAGAGGATGGTGATGTTATTGGGGTTGTGCTATAGGTACCAAATAGTCAACAGGAATTAGAAGACCAAATATGCAGAGAGATTGGGGAGACTTGTTGGAGAGGACAAGGACCGGGGACTGCCGGGAAGAGAAACAAACCATTTAGAAAGCTGATATATTCAATGTCTCCCACCCACCCTCCTCCTCTAACCGAAAGAAAGGATTCTGCGGTGTGTTGATAAGGTAAGGAGTTTCTGGGTTTTTTTCATTTTATCGTATGATTGGTAAATACTTCTCTTTCCATTTTCGTAACTTGACTCTCAACGTAGATGAAGCTGAAAATTAAAAATGGCAGGAGATCTCAGACCGGTGTTATGCTCCTCTTGCTCAAAGTGGGAGCTCAGGGATGTGGCTGATGTCCCGGACTCCTTCACTTGCAGGAATTATGTCCAGCTGCAGCTCTTGTTTGACCACATGATGGCTCTGGAGCTGTGGACGGACTCACTGTGGAGCATCCGCGATGCTGAGGAGGTCGTGGATAGCACCTTTAGCAAACTGGTCACACCACAGGTTAGGATTGCTGAGGGAGAAAGGGAATGGGTGACCAAAAGGCAGAGAAAGAGTAGGAAGGCAGTGCAGGTGTACCCTGCGGTCGTCTCCGTCCAAAACATGGATACTGTTTTGGATACTGTTGGAGATGGCTCACCAGGGGAAGGCAGCAGTAGCCAGGTTCATGGCACCGTGGCTGGCTCTGCCGTACAGAAGGGCAGAAAAAGGAATGGAAGGGCTATAGTCACAGGGGATTTAATTGTAAGGGGAGTAGATAGGCGGCTCTGTGGTCGAAAACAAGACTCCAGAATGGTATGTTGCCTCCCAGGTACAAGGGTCAGAGATGTCTTGGATTGGCTGCAGACAAATCTCAAGGGAGAGAGTGAACAGCCAGTTATCATGGTGCATATAGGCACCAATGATATAGGTAAAAATGGGATGAAATCCTACAAGAAGAATTGAGGGAGTTAGGAACCAAGTTAAAAAGTAGGACTTTAGAGGTAGTAATCTCAGGATTGCTACCAGTGCCACGTGCTCGTAAGAGTAGGAATGATAGAATATTCAGGATGAGTGCATGGCCTGAGAGATGCTGCAGGGGGGAAGGGTTCAGATTTTTGGGACATTTGGATCAGTTCTGGGGGAGGTGGGACTATTACAAATTGGATTGTCTACATCTGAGCCAGACTGGAACCAATGTCCTTGGGGGGGCTTTTGCTAACACTGTTGGGGAATGTTTAAACTAATGTGGCGGGGGGATGGGAACCAAATGAGGAGGTTAATTGACAGGAACTAAAGCCTGTAAGGAACTAGATAATGAAGTCAGCGTGACTAAGGGGAAGAGTAGGCAGGGAGCAGATGATGAATGCAGAGTGACTGGTGGTCTGAAGTGCATTTGTTTTAATGTAAGAAGTATAGTAGGTAAGGCAGATTAATTTAGGGCTTGGATTAGTACCTGGGAGTATGATGTTATTGCTATTATTGAGAATTGATTAAGGAAAGGGCATGATTGGCAATGGAATATCCCAGGATATCGATGATTCAGGAGGGATAGAAAAGGAGGTAAAAGGGGTGGAGGAGTTGCATTCCTGGTCAGAGAGGATATCACAGCTGTGCTGAAGGAGGGCACTATGGAGGACTCGAGCAGTGAGGCAATATGGGCAGAGCTCAGAAAGAGGAAGGGAACGGTAACAATGTTGGGGCTGTACTACAGGCCTCCCAACAGCGAGCGGGAGATAGAGGTACAAATATGTAAGGAGAAAGTGAGGACTGCAGATGCTGGAGATCAGAGCTTAAAAATGTGTTGCAGGAAAAGCGCAGCAGGTCAGGCAGCATCAAAGGAACAGGAGAATCGACGTTTCGGGCATAAGCCCTTCTTCCAGCAACACATTTTTAAGTACAAATATGTAAACAGATTATGGAAAGATGTAGGAGCAACAGAGATGTGGTGTTAGGATATTTTAATTTTCTCAACATTGACTGGGATTCACTTTGTGTCAGAGGTCTAGATGGAGCAGAATTTGTAAGGAAATCCGTGGCATGGTGTCTCAATGGTTAGCACTGCTCATAGCACCAGACATGCGGGTTTGTATCCAGCCTCAGACGACTGTCTGTGTGGAGTTTGCACATTCTCCCCGTGTCTGCATGGGTTTCCTCCGGATGCTCCGGTTTCCTCCCACAATCCAAAGATGTGCAGGTTAGGTGAATTGGCCATGTTAATTTGCCAAGTCAGGGGTAAATACAGGATAGGGGAATGGGTCTGGGTGGGTTACTCTTTGGAGGGTTGGTCTTGTTGGGTCAAAGGACCTGTTTCCACACTGTAGGGAACCTAATCTAATCATCCAGGAGGGTTTTCTAGAGCAGTATGTAAATAAGCCAACTCAGGAAGGGGCCATAATAAACCTGGTGTTGGGGAATGTTCCCGGCCAGGTGGGTGAAGTTTCAGTGGGGGATTACTTTGGGAATAGTGATCACAATTCCATTCATTTATAATACTCATGGACAAAGACAAGAGTTGTCCTAAAGAAAGAGCTAAACTGGGGGAAGGCCAACTATACCAAACTTCAGCAGGAGCTGGGGAATGTAGAATGGAGCACTTTTTGAAGGGAAATCCACATTCGGTATGTGAGAGACTTTTAAAGAGAGGTTGATTAGTATCTCCCACCCGTCCTCTAATCAAAAAAAAATGTTCTGTGCACCAATTGGTTTCTTTGTTTTCAATTTTTCATTAATCTTGTTGGGAATTTAGAATAGTGGGAATGGTGGTTAGGGCAGTTGAATGTTCCTCCTGCAGAATGCGGGAGGTAAGGGTCACCTCTAGTGTCCCACTAACTGCATCTGTGGAAAATGCACCCAACTCCAGCTCCTCGAAGACTGTTGTTAAGGAACTGGAGCTGAAGCTGGATAAACTTCAGACCATTCAGGAGGCAGAGACAATTGTTGAGAGGAGTTACAGGGAGGTAGTCACACCTCAGGTAAAAGAAGAAGGTTACTGTCAGGGGACGGAAAGGCAAGCAGTGCAGGGATCCTCTTTGGCCGTTCCCCTTAATAATAAGTATACCATTTTGGATACTGTTGGGGGGAGGGGGGGAACTTTCCCGGGGTAAGCAATGGGCCACAGCTCTCTGGCACAGAGTCTGTCCCTGTGCCTGTTGCTCAGAATGGAAGGGGGAAGAGGAACAGAGCTTTAGTCATTGGTGATTCCATAGTTAAGGGGATAGATACGAGGTTCTGTGGGATTGAGAGAGACTCATGGTTAGTGTGTTTGCTTCCCGGGTGCCAGGGTTTTTGATGTCTCTGATTGTGTTTTCGGAATACTTCAAGGGGAGAGGGAGCAGTCCCAAGTCGTGGTCCACATAGGCACCAATGACATAGGTAGGAAGAGAGATGGGGATTTAAAGCAAAAATTCAGGGAGCTAGGGTGGAAGCCTAGAGCTAGAACAAACAGAATTGTTATCTCTGGTTTGTTGCCTATGCCACATGCTAGCAAGGTGAGGAATAGGAAGAGAGAGGAGTTGGACACGTGGCTACAGGAATGGTGCAGGAGGGAGGGTTTTGGGGCTGCATAATTGGGGCTCTTTCTGTAGCAGGTGGAATCTGTACAAAAGGATGGTCTTCACTTGAACCAGAAGGGTACCAATACCAGAAGGGAAGATTTGCTAATGCTCTTTGGGTAGGTCTAAACTAATTCAGCAGGGGTATGGAAATCAAAATTGTTGTTCGAGTAGACGGGAGGATAAGAGTAGTGAAGTCAGAACTAAGATTTCAAGATCACAAGAAGTCACCAGCAGGCAAGAATTTGGTTTGAAATGTGTCTAATTTAATACCAGCAGCATCTGGAATAAGGTGGTGATTTTGCAGCATGGGTTGGTACCTAGGAATTTGATGTTGTGGCCACTTCAGAGACATGGCTAGAGCAGGACAGAAAAGGATATTGCAGGTTCCGGGATTTAGGTGTTTCAGTGAGAACAGAGAAAATGGAAAAAGAGGGGGCGGTGTGGCACTGTTAGTCAAGGACAGTATTACAGTTGCAGAAAGGATGTTTGAGAGCTCGTCTACTGAGGTTGTATGGGCTGAGATTAGAAACAGAAAAGGTTACCCTGTTGGGAGTTTTCTATAGGCCTCAGAATTGTTCCAGAGATGTAGAGGATATGATAGCAAAAATGAACCTCAATAGGAGCTAGGAGGTCGGTGAGCACTTTGGTGATAGTGGGAAGTGTGTTGCTGGAAAAGCACAGCAGGTCAGGCAGCATCTGAGGAGCAGGAGAATCGACGTTTTGGGCCAGAACCCTTCATCAGGAATGGTGAAGAACTCTGGCCCGAAACGTCAATTCTCCTGCTCCTCGGATGCTGTCTGACCTGCTGTGCTTTTCCAGCAACACATTCTCGATTCTGATCTCCAGCATCTGCAGACCTCACTTTCTCCCACTTTGGTGATAGTGACCATAATTCGGTTATGTTTACTTCAGTGATCAAAAGGGATAGGAATATACTGTAGGGCAAGAGTTATAGCTGGGGGAAAGGCAACTACAATGCGATTAGGCAAGATTTAGGATGCATAGGATGGAAAAGGAAACTGCAGGGGAGGGAACATTTGAAATGTGGAGCTACTGCATGTCCTTGATAACTATGTACCTGACAGGCAGGGAATAAGTTGGCAAACGTGGGAGCCATGGTTTACTAAGGAAGTTGAATTTCTTGTCATGAGGAAGAAGAAGGCTTATGTTAGGGTGAGATGTGAAGGCTCAGTTAGGTCGCTTGAGAGTTAAACGTTTGACAGGAAAGACATAAAGAGAGAGCTAAGAAGAACCAGGAGGGGACATGAGAAGTCACTGGCGGATAGGATCAAGGAAAACCCTAAGGCTTACTGTAAAGACATCAGGAATAAAACAATGACTGGAAAGATTAAGGCCAATCAAACATCACAGTGGGAAGTTGTGCGTGGAGTCACAGGAGATAGGAAAAGCATTAAATGAATACTTTTCATCAATATTCACACTAAAAAAAGACAATGTGGTTGAGGAGAATACTGAGATACAGTCGACGAGACGAGATGGGATTGAGGTGCGTAAGGAGGAAGTGTTAGCAATGCTGGAAGGTTATAAAAATAGCTAAGTCCCCTGGGTTGGATGGGATTTATCCTAGGATTATCTGGGAAGCCAGAGGGGAGATTGCTGAGCCTACGGCTTTGATCTTTATGTCATCATTGTCTACAAGAATAGTGCAAGGATACTGGAGGATAGCAAATGTTGCTCTCTTGTTTAAGACGTGGAGTAGAGACAACCCTGGAAATTATAACCAGTGAGCCTTACTTCAGTCGTGTGTAAAGTGTTGGAAAGGGATATAAGAGATAGGATTCATAATCATCTAGAGAGAGTAAGTTGATTAGGTATTGTTTTGTGAAGGGTAGGTCGTGCCTCACAAACTTTATTGAGTCCTTTGAGAAAGTGATCAAACAGGTAGATAAGGGTAAAGCGGGTGGTGTGGTGTATATGGATTTCAGTAAGGCTTTGATATGGTTCCCACAATAAGCTATTGCACAAAATCCGGAGGCATGGGATTGAGGGTGATTTAATGGTTTGGATCAGAAATTGGCTAGCTGAAAGAAGACAGAGGGTGGTGGTTGATGGGAAATAGTCACCCTGATGTTCAGTTACTCGTGGATCTGTTTTGGGTTCACTGTTGTTGGTCACTTATTTAAATGACCTGGACGAGGGCATGGAAGGATGGGTTAGTAAATTTGGGGATGACACTAAGTTTGATAGAGTTGTGAATAGTGATGATAGATGTTGTATTTTACAGAGAGATATAGATAAGCTGCAGAGCTGTGCTGAGGGGTGGCAAATGGAGTTTAATGCAGAAAACTGTGAGGTGATTCACTTTGGAAGGAGTAACAGGAATACAGAGTACTGCACTAACAGTAAGAATCTTAGTAATGTAGATGAGCGGAGAAATCTCAGTGTCTATATACATAGATCCCTGAAAGTTGCCACCCATGTTGATAGCTGAAAATGTGTTGCTGGAAAAGCGCAGCAGGTCAGGCAGCATCCAAGGAACAGGAGAATCGACGTTTCGGGCATAAGCCCTTCTTCAGGAATGAGGAAGGTGTGTCCTTACACTTTCCTCATTCCTGAAGAAGGGCTTATGCCTGAAACATCGATTCTCCTGTTCCTTGGATGCTGCCTGACCTGCTGCGCTTTTCCAGCAACACATTTTCAGCTCTGATCTCCAGCATCTTCAGCCCTCACTTTCTCCTCACCCATGTTGATAGGGTTGTTAAGAAGGCATACAGTGCGTTAGCTTTTATTGGTAGAGGGATTGAGTTCCAGTGTGCCGAGGTCATGCTGCAGCTGCACAAAACTCTGCTGTAGCCGCGTTTGGAGTATTGCGCACAGTTCTGGTCAATGCATGATAAGAAGGCTGTGGAAGCTTTGGAAAGGATTCAGTGGAGATTTACGAGGATGTTGCCTGGTATGGAGGAAAGGTCTTACAAGGAAAGGCTGAGGAACTTGAGGCTGTTTTTGTTAGAGAGAAGAAGGTTGAGAGGTGGCTTAACTGAGACATATAAGATAATCAGAGGGTTAGCTAGGTTGGACAGTGAGAGCCTTTTTCCTTGAATGGTGATAGCTAGCACGAGGGGACATAACCTTAAATTGAGGGGTGATAAATATAGGACAGATGTCAGAGGTAGTTTCTTTACTGGGAGAGTAGTAGGTGCGTGGAATGCATTGCCTGCAACGGTAGTAGATGTGCAAACTTTAAGGGCATTTAAATGGTCATTGGATAGGCATATGGAATAGTGTAGGTTGGATGGGTTTCAGATTGATTCCACAGATCAGCGCAACATCGAGGGCCGAAGGACCTGTACTGCGTTGTAATGTTCCATGTTCTAAAATGAGGGATAGAAATGGCAAGATTAGGGAACCATGGATGACAGGTGAAATTGTAAGACTGGCTAAGAGGATGCGTACATAAGGTCTAGGCGACTGAAGACTGATGAAGCTTTGGAAGAATACCGGGAATGTTGGACCAATCTAACACAAGGAATTAAGAGGGCTAAAAGGGGTCATGAGATATCTTTAGCAAGCAGGGTTAAGGAAAACCCCACAGCCTTTTATTCATACATAAGGAGCAAGAGGGTAACTAGGGAAAGGGTTGGCCTACTCAAGGACAAAGGAGGAAAGCTATGTGTGGAGTCAGAGAAAATGGGTGAGATTTGTTTTAGATTACTTACAGTGTGGAAACAGGCCCTTCGACCCAAAATGTACACACTGACCTGCCGAAGAGCAACCCACCCAGACCCATTCCCCTACATTTACCCTTTCACCTAGCATTATGGGCAATTTAGCATGTCCAATTCACCTAACCTGCACATTTTTGGACTGTGGGAGGAAACCAGAGCACCTGGAGGAAACCCACGCAGACACAGGGAGAATGTGCAAACTCCACACAGTCAGTCGCCTGAGGTGGGAATTGAACCCGGGTCTCTGGTGCTGTGAGGCAGCAGTGCTAACCACAAGTACTTTGCATCGGTATTCACTGAGGAGAGGGACATGGTGGATGTTGAGGATAGGGATAGATCTTTGGTTCGTCGAGGTCAAGTCGACATAAGGAGGGAGGAAGTGTTGTGTATTCTAAAAGGCATTAAGGTGGACAAGTCCCCAGGTCTGGTTGGGATCTATTCCAGGTTACTGAGGGAAGTGAGAGAGGAAATAGCTGCGCCTTTAACAGATATCTTTGCAGCATCCTTGAAAATGGGGGATGCCCCAGAGGACTGGGGAATTGCTAATGTCATTCCCTTGTTTAAGAAGGGTAGCAGGGATAATCCTGGTAATTACAGACCTGCGAGCCTGACGTCAGTGGTAGCAAAGCTACTGGAGAAGATATAAAGGAATAGGATATATGCCCATTTAGCAGAAAATAGGCTTATCAGTGATAGCACAGCAGGTCAGGCAGCATCCAGGGAACAGGAGATTCGACGTTTCGGGCACAGGCCCTTCTTCAGGAATGGGCCTGAAGAAGGGCCTGTGCCCGAAACGTCGAATCTCCTGTTCCCTGGATGCTGCCTGACCTGCTGTGCTGTTCCAGCAATAAAGTTTCAACTTTGATCTCCAGCATCTGCAGACCTCACTTTCTCCTCCTTATCAGTGATAGGCAGCATGGTTTTGTGCATGGAAGGTCATGCCTTACAAACTGAATAGAATTCTTTGAAGAGGTGACAAAGTTGATTGATGAGGGAAGGGATGTCGATGTCATATACATGGACTTTAGAAAGGGGTTTAATAAGGTTCCCCATGGTAGGCTGATGAAGGTGAAGTCACGTGGGGTCCAGGGTGCTCTAGCTAGATGGATAGAAAACTGGTTGGGCAACAGGAGACAGAGGAGTAGTGGAAGGGAGTTTCTCAAAATGGAGCCCTGTGACCAGTGATGTCCCACAGGGATCCGTGCTGGGACCACAGTTGTTTGTGATAGACATAAATAATTTGGAAGGTAGGTTGCCTCATTAGCAAGTTTGCAGATGATATTAAGATTGGTGGAGTAGTGAAGGGGACTGTCTTACAATACAGCAGAATATAGATAGATTAGAGAGCTGGGAAATGGCAGGTAATGCATTTTGTCAGATACAATTCCAGAGCGAATTATACAGTAAAGGGAAAAACCCTGGGGAAACTTTTTGTACAGAGAGATCTAGTTGTTCAGGTCCATTGTACCCTGAAGGTGACAACAAAGGTCAGTTGAGTGGTCAAGAAGGAATTCAGCATGCTTTTCTTCATCGGATGAGCTATTGAGTACAAGAGTTGGCAGGTCATGGTTCAATTGTACAGGACTTTGGTTCAGCCACATTTGGAATACTGCTTACAGTTCTGGTCACCACATTACCAAAAGAATATGAATGCTTTGGAGAGGATGCAGAAGAGATTCACCAAGATGTCGCCTGGTATGTAGCATGCTAGCTATGAGGAGAGGTTGAGTAGATTAGGATTATTTTCATTGGAAAGAAGGAGGTTAAGGGCAGGGCCTGATTGAGGCCTACAGAGTCATGAGAGGTGTAGACAGGGTGGATAGCAAGAAACTTTTTTTCCAGAGTAGAGGACTCAATTACTTGGGATCACAAATTCAAAGTGAGAAGGGAATTGTTTACAGGAGATACACGCAGAAAGTTCTTTACGCAGAGGGTGGTGGATGCCTGGAATGCGTTGCCAGCAGAGGTGGTAGAGCCGGGCACAATAGCGTCATTTAAGACGTATCTAGACAGATACATGCATGACAGGGAGCAAAGGGATACAGATCCTTAGAAAATAGGCGGCAGATTTAGATAGAGGATATGGATCGGTGCAGGCTTGGAGGGCCGAAGAACATGTTCCTGTGCTTAATGTTCTTTGTTCTAACACTACATGTGTGTGCAGTGAATCATATTGTTTTATTTAAAGTTGAATCATTCATGGTCCAATGTAACACTTGATACAGAACCAGGAGAAATTACTTACTTCGCTCATAAGGTTGTGAATCTTTGAGATTTTCGGATCACAGAGAGTTCTGCAAGCTCCATCATTGAGTTTGGTTCAGGCTCAGATAGAGAGATTTGTGATTTCTCAGGGAACCAAGGAATATTGGACAGGTTGGAAGTAGGATGGGGAATAGTGAAGTTGAGGCAGAAAATCTGTCACAATTGTATTGAGTGATGAATAGGTTTGACAGGTTGAATCTACCCCAACTCCTATTTCTATGACTTTATCTTCTTATGGCCTAAGAAAAAGATAAAAGGATGCCCAATTTATTTGGCTCCCTCTGAATATGATCACTTTGTCTTCTTGAAAAGTGAACAGAATCACCAAATTTCTTCTAAAAAAAAACCCACCTGAGTGAATTACATTGAACATAACAGCGCAATACAGGCTACTTGGTCCTCGATGTTGTGCCGACCTGTGAAATTAATCTGATGCCCATCTAACCTACACCATTCCATTATTATCCATACATATGTCTAATGCCCATTTTAGTGCCCTTGATGTCGGTAAGTCTACTACTGTGGCAGGCAGGCCCCATGCCCCTACTACTCTCTGAGTAAAGAAATTACCCCTAATATCTGTCCTAAATCTATTACCCTACAATTTAAAGCTATGTCCCCTCGTGTTAGCCTTCACCATCCTAGGAAAAAGGCTGTCACTGTCCACCCTATCGAACCCTCTGGTTTTCTTATATGTCTCGATTAGGTCACCTCTCAACCTTCTCCCCTCCAAAGAAAACAGCCTCAGTTCCCTCAGACTTTCCTTGTAAGATTTCCTTTCCATGCTGGGCAACATCTTAGTATATCTCCTCTGACCGCTTTCCAAAGCTTCCACATCCTTCCTATAATGACCAGAACTGCATGCTGTACTCCAGGTGCGGCCTTACAAGTGTCTTGCACAGCTGAAGCGTGACCTCATGGCTCCGGAACTCAATCCCCTACTAATAAACGCCAACACACCATATGACTTCTGAACAACCCAATCAACCTGGGTGGCAACTTTCAGGGGTTTATGCACCTGGACATTGAGATCTCTCTGTTCACCTACACTGCCAAGAATTTTACCATTAGTCCAGTGCTCTGCATTCCTGTTATTTCTTCCAAAGTGAACTACCTCACACTTTTCCACATTTAACTCCATTTGCCACTTCTCAACCCAATACTGTATCTTATCTATGTCCCTCTATAACCCTCAACATCCTTCGGCACTATCCACAACTCTGCCTACCTTAGTGTCATCTGCAAATATACTAACACATCCTTCTATGCCCACCTCCAGATCATTTATAAAAATGACAAACAGCAGTGGACCCAATACAGATCCTTGCGGCACACCACTGGTAACTGAGCTTCAGTATGACCATTTCCCATCAACCACCATCCTTTGTCTTCTTTCAGCTAGCCAATTTCTGGTCCAA